>NW_012267295.1:3780640-3793691 GCF_000151885.1 Dipodomys ordii | reverse complement strand
TCAGACAACAGGGGGATGAAATACGGTGAATAAAAATAAAATGAGCCACTTAGCAGAAGTGTCATGGTGGAGTTGGGCAGCCTTGTCAGCAACCACTGGATGAATCTGTGAAAGAACAGGGTGTCAAGTGTAGGCAGCCGATTGTGAGAAATGAACTTAGCACCTGCATTTTTTTTGCTGGTGACCATATATTTTGCTTCTGAAATTTGCTTGGCTCATATAACATTGAAAAGTTTGGAACATTCTATTGGTGCATTTACACACACACACACACACACACACACACACCAGCTGTTTTGGGGTATAAAAAATGCTGTTTGTTGCTACTCGGGGCTACCTCTGGTTTCCTGATACCTAGGAGCAGTCCTGGCTGTCTATAATTATCTGTTATTATATTCCTTTTTGCTGTTAATAAATTACCTCCTAATTAAGATTCAGTGGTGAGTCCATGGTCTGGTCCCTGGGGATCCTCCACTTGTAACATTTTGGAGGCCCCCAACGAGATCCCTAGGGATCTCAGACGACTCAAGGGCCTGCACACAAGGCTCAGGAAGGACTCTTAAGGAGCCAGCAGCTCCTTGGTGGAGTGGATCCTGACACAGACATGGACTGGTGGTCAGTCCAAATTCTTGCTGAGCATGCAAACCTGTTTTTGGACAAGGTACCTGTTGGAGGGGGGGAGGTCACAAAAAGGGGAGGTTAGACACAGCTGGAGACCCTTGTGCCTGGAATAGCAAGCGAGATGTCACCCTATTCCCTTAGTAGAGGTGTGTAAACGTGTGGTGGCCACCTACTGTTTGTCCTGAGTGGGTCTGCTTCTTTGTTTCATGTGTGTATTTCAGTCTTTTTCTAGGCATAGGTGCCAGTTCCAGTTTCCTGAAGACCATTGAAATGTATGCTTTCAAATTTCAGGGATGGATTCAAGTCAGGCACTAATTACAGTGTCTGTCTCTCTTTCTCTCCGGGCAAATTACGAACTCTCTGAACTTGCGTGGCCCAAATTCAGTGTAGGATGGATGGGCCTATGCGCCTCTCTTCGGGGGTGAGGGGTGATGTGGCAAAAGTCGCAGCTCAGCCTGTCCATCATGGTGGTACAGGCCCTGGGGAGAGTGCATGCATGGTGGGAAAGGCCCTGGAGGAATTCTGTGTGAGGTGGAATCAAAGCCACTGGGAGATACCACCACAGCCCAGCCCAGACCCAGCCTATCTCTTCCAGAGCTATACAGGTTCAAGGCTTCCCTTACTGGATTTATCTCTGGCATATCAAGAGCTACCTCCTAACCAACCTTCTTCTCTAAATTTACTGGACCCTAGGCTACATGGATAAAAACAATTGGACCCAGTCTCCCTAACATGGCAGAGGAACTGGAGCCACAAGACACAGAGGATATTGAAGACAGGGACATCACTGGTTAGCCTTGGGCACTTTGAAGCAGGGGCTAAACAAATAATGTCCTCACAATAGTTTTGGCCTTCATTGGCTCTGGGTGTGGGTTTAGGAACAGCAACTCCTCCAGACTGGCCCCTGTCTCACTGGATGTGGGTGAGCCTGGGATACCATATCCATTATAGCTCCTACCTTTTCTTGTGTTGCCTACAATGGCTGTAAGTTCTTTACTAGTCTCCTTAAACAGCTGTGTTAAATTTTGTTTGGTATTACTTGTTTTTACCATGTGATTCTATTTGCTTTTTGACTGCAATTATTTGAAATAAGACCTGGCCCTGCAGGATATAAAATCTAACCAACTGCTCTGTTCCTGTAACCTGCTGGGTGGAGTCACAGTTAATCTCCTTGCAGTTAGTTCTAAAGATAACCTTGCCCCATAGGCCAAAAAGGGGGTGGGCGGGCAGAAAACTCAAGCTGCTGGCTGAGAAGTTGGCTCAGTGGTAGAGTTCTTGCCTTGCATGCAGGAGGCCCTGGGTTCGATTCCTCAGCACCACATAAGCAGGAAAAGCCAGAAGTGGTGCTGTGGCTCAAGTGGTAGAGTGAGCTGAGGGACAGCGCCCAGGCCCAGAGTTCAGGCCCCATGACTGACCAAAAAGAAAACTCAAGCTGCAAAAAAGCTCATCAGACTTGGGTGCCATTATAGACCCCCTACAAATGCTTGGTTTTACATCACTTCTGATGTAATGCTGGCAGAAAAAGGGGGCATTCTGTGTGTAGTAGTACATGTATTCCCCAGGAATTCCTTTAAGATGGAAATGGAGGAAGGACATAACTTGGAATTAAGGGAATCACTGTCCAGGCAAAAGAGAGTCGTGAGCCAGGCACCAATGGCTCACACCTGTGATCCTAGCTACGTTAGGAGGCTGAGATCTGAAAATCAAGGTTCAAAGCCAGCTGGGGCAGGGAAGTTCAGGAAACTCTGACCTCCAATAAACCACCAGGAAGCCAGAAGTGGTATTATGGCTCAAGTGGTAGAGCACTAGCCTTGAGCTGAAGAGCTGAGGGACAGCAACCAGGCCCAGAGTTCAGGCCCCACGACCTACCAAAAAAAAAAAAAGAGAGAGAGAGAGAGTAGTGCCAGTTTTAGTACCCCTCTACTGCTATTGGGACATTGCGCTTATCGTAGGGAACAAGCATTTTAGAAAGCTGAGCCATTAACAGGCTAGAAAGTCAGGGAGACGCATTGGCAGAAGGAGTTTTGTAAAATAGGAGGGGACTAGGCCTTCTAGTGATGAAGCAGGGCAGGCTCTGTATGGCTCTAGTGAACAATGTTGTTTCTACGCCAACTATTCTGGAGTGATCTGTGAAAGTTTGGCATTAGTCAGAAGTAACCTGGAGAAGAGGGACTGGGCACGCCAGAACAGCGAAGGGTGGTCCAATCACTCTTCTCCTGGTCCCCAGGGCCAAGACCCTAGTTTCAGCCATTGCAGGACTGGGAGCGCTCCTGCTGCTTGCCTTCATTGCTGGGCCCTGTATCCTGAGTGCTCTTGTACGTTACATAAAAAGGAGACTAGAGGCTGTAAAACTACCAAATAGTTCAGACTGACCCAAGACAGTTAGGTTATAACCACTTGCTTCAGGAAGAGGAAAGGAAGGAAGAGCCCATGATTTGACTCTGTACCTCAGACAACAGGGGGATGAAATACGGTGAATAAAGATAAAATGAGGGCTGGGAAGATGGCTCAGTGGTAGAGCACTTGCCTTGCATGCATGAGGTCCTGGGTTCCATTCCTCAGCACCACATAAGCAAAAAGAAAAAAGCCGGAAGTGGCGCTGTGGCTCCAGTGGTAGAGTGCTAGCCTTGAGCTGAAGAGCTGAGGGACAGCGCCCAGGCCCAGAGTTCAGGCCCCACGACCGGACCCAAAAAAATAAAAGTAAAATAAAATAAAATGAGCCACTTAGCAGAAGTGTCATGGTGGCGTTGGCAGCCTTGTCAGCAACCATTGGACGAACCTGTGAAAGAACAGGGTATCAAGTGTGGGCAGCTGATTGTGAGAAATGAACTTAGCACCTGCATTTTTTTTTGCTGGTGACCATATATTTTGCTTCTGAAATTTGCTTGGCTCATATAACATTGAAAAGTTTGGAATATTCCGTTGACGCCTGCCCTCTACCCATTTTGGGGTATAAAAACTCCTATTTTCAGGGCAGCGGTGGCTCACACCTGTCATCCTAGCTACTCAGGAGGCTGAGATCTGAGGATCATGGTTCAAAGCCAGCCCAGGCAGGAAAGTCCATGAGACTCACGTCTAATTAACCACCAGAAAAGTGGAAGAGGTGTTGTGGCTCAACTGGTAGATCACTATCCTTGAGCTGAAGAGCTCAGAGTTCAAGGATAGCACCCAGGCCCAGAGCTCAAGCCCCTCGACCAAAAAAAAAACAAACCCAAAATCCACTTGGTCCTACTCAGGGCTGCCTTTGGGTTCCCAATACCTAGGAGTAGTCCCAGCCAGTTGAAATTGGCTGTTATTAAATTCCTTTTTGCTGCTAATAAATTACTTCCTAATTAAGATTCAGTTGTGAGTCCATAGTCCGTTCTCTGGGGATTCTCCATTTGTAACAGTAGATCTATATAGAATTAAAATACTGTAGAAATGTGTGAGGCACCAACACTAGTCAAGGAAAAAAGGTCTTGGGTTCCATCCCAGTATTGCAATTTAAATTAATTAAAATCCAGCCCAGCCAGGCACTGGTGGCTCAGGCCTGTAACCATAGCTTCTCAGGAGGCTGAGATCTGAGGATCGTGGTTCAAAGCCAGCCCAGGCAGGAAAGTCTGTGAGACTCTTGTCTCCAATTAACCACCAGAAAACCAGAAGTGGTGCTGAGGCTCAAGTGGTAGAGCACTCGCCTTGAGCTGAAGAGCTTAGGGACAGCGCCCAGGCCAAGAGTTCAAGACCCATGATCAACTTAAAAAAAAAAAAATCCAGCCTAGTGTCTCCCTCTTGAGGGCTCTTCCAGAATAGTTTGGGAGCCCCAGGGGTTGCTCGCCTGTCTGAAGGAGGCCACACTGTTTCACAAGGACTAGAGATCTTAGATCTTCATGGGCCCCAGGGTCACAGCCTGGCAGGGTCCTGCTGAGCTCAGTCTGGGCTCCCTGAAGTGGGGATGATTGGGGGGGGAGGGGGGATGCTGCCTCACTCTGCCCTTACCTCCTTCCCACAGAGTGACCCAGCTGACGTATCTCCTCTCCTGGAAAGGCCTATGTGTCCTCTGTGCCAGCTGAAGGCCCAGATGGCAGCTGACCCGCAGTCCTTCGCAGGGAGTGACTGGGCCCAGGTCTCTCCTCCGAGGCTCCCAGCTACCCCCAGGTGAGGGTGCTGATTCTCTTTTGGGCAGTTCTGGGATTTGAACGGAGAACCGCATGCTTGTGAGGCTTTACCACTTGAGCTCCACTTCCGGCCCTTTCAGCTTTTAGGTCTTTTTCATTGGAGGTCTCACTTACAACTTCTACATCACTGGCATGCTGGATGTGAAACATCATGCCAAGCTTATAGGCTGAGAGAGGGATCCAGCTAATTTTTTTAATTTTATGTTTTTTGCCCAGGCTGGCCTCAAACTGTGATCCTCTTAATCTCTGCCTCCAACTGAGCTAGGATTACAAGCCCTAGCCACCTCCACGGAATATGGCATAGACATTCTCCCTGCCTGGACTTAGAACCTCTTCTGCTTCAAAGGCAGAGTGCAGAGCTTTGGCAGGACGATGTCTGAGCAGACGCGCTCATCACTCTGAGAACCCAAACCACAGCTTTGCCTTGGTAATGATTTCTGGGACAAATTTAGGACGTTCATTAAGGCTTAGTTCAGCCAGATGAGTGTAAAGTTGAACTGTTGGACTGTTGCCTCTATCCTCATGTCTTTGGAAATGCGTTGATCTTTCTGACCATTTGACTCCTTGCCCACAGTGAGATTATAACTGATTTCCTAACTGGAGAGAGTGGGTGAGAGTTGAGGCTCTATAAGGTGGGTCCAAAGGCAATAAGAATGCCCCGTATGTCGGCAGCCAGAAGGTCCAACGAAGGAAGGGTCTGGAGCCAATGCTGGGCCTCACACCTCACCTGCCTATCTCTGACTCCAGGGAGTCCTTCCCATCCCTCCTCACCGTGAACCCTCCAGGCTGCCCTTTAGATTTGTCCTCCCCAATCCTCCCAGCCTTCCCCTCTTCCCACCTCCACTGCAGCTGGCCACTTGAATTCAGCGCACGGATGGCCGAGCTGGCAGTGTCCACACCACGGCCAGCTGTGGATGGGTGGCACCGACTAGCTAGCAGAGATGAAGCCCTGAATATGTCTAGCTCCTTCTTCTTTGTCCCAAGTTGAAAAAGATCATGAAAACGTTGTAAACGTTATATGGGAAGTAAGAAACTGGAAACAACGCAAATGTCTATCAGCTATAGGGAACTCATTTCCTGGGCTAGGAGAAGAACAAATTACCACAAACCTGGTGCTTGCCTGCTTTTGCTTTTTCCTTTTGCAAATCCAAGGGCTTGAACTCAGGGCCTGGGCACTGTCCCTGAGCTTCTTTTACTCAAGGCTAGCACTCTACCACTTGAGCCACAGTGCCACTTCCAGGTTTTCCTATGTATGTGGTACTGAGGAATTGAATCCAGGGCTTCATGCATGCTAGGCAAGCACTCTACCACAGAGCCACCTTCCCAGCCCCTCCTTCTTCCTTTCTTTCTTTCTCTCTTTCTTCTTCCTTCCTTCCTTCCTCTCTTTCTTTCTTTCTTCTTTCTCTCTTTCTCTCTCTCTTTCTTTCTTTCTTTTTTTCTTTTTGCCAGTGATGGGGCTTGAACTCAGGGCCTGGGCACCGTCCCTGAGATCCTTTTACTTGATTCTGGTGCTCTAACATTTGAACCACAGCTCCACTTTTGGCTTCTTGGGGTATTAATTAGAGATAAGAGTTTCGTGAACTTTTCTGACCAGGCTGGCTTCAAACCATGATCCTCAGATCTCACAGCATCCTGGGTACCTAGGATTACAGCTGTGAGCCGCCAGTGCCCGGCACATTTTTATTTTTAAATAATTGAATTATTTTATGAAGCCTAATTCCACAGTGCTTTCTCATTGCACTTAAAACAAACATCAAAGGCTGAGTGTGGTGGTTCATGCCTGTAGCCCAGCTGCTTTGGAGGTGGCTCACCCCTGTAAATCCTAGCTATGTAGGAGGCGGAGATTGGGAAGATCTAATTTTGAGGCTGGCTCAAGCAAAAAAACTAACAAGATCCCATCTCAACCACCAAGCTGGGTGCTCTGGCCTGCCCTACAATCCCAGATACATGGGAGGCCATAAATAGAAGGATGGCGATCTGAGGCTATCCCTGCAATCTCTTCCTGAGAAGTAACCAAGTGAAAATTAAGAGGTCAAGGGGTAGAGAGCCTGCTTAGCAAGCACAAGGCCTTGAGTTCAAAACTCCAATATCACCCACCCAAAGTCAAAACCAAAACTTCAAGCCTCTTCCCCTGGCTCACCATCCCCTGGGCTTCAGCCCTCACTTCCATGTGCTCAAATCAGTGCGTGATCTGCATAAAGGCACGAGTCACCCTTGTTACACACACACACACACACACACACACAAGTCTGCACCTGCCTGAGTCTTCTTCCCTCCCCATGAGCTGAATGCTGATGGAATCCCATACTCTGCTGGGTGAATAAAGCAAATGGGAGAACAGAGGGTCACTAGAGAACAGGAGCAAGACTGGGAAACTGAGGGACGAGACAAAAGCAGCGGCTGATGGACAGTCCTTGGCTCCAGGGACGCTGTCATGCTCTGCAGGACTGGCTGCATCCTTGCTTCCCTATGAGTTGCTTTTATTTTATTTTTTTATTTTTGTGCCAGTAGAGGGGGTTGAACTCAGGACCTGGGCACTGTCCTTGAATTCTTTTTGCTCAAGGCTGATGCTCTACAACTTGAAGCCACAGTTCCACTTCTAACATTTTTGTGGTTTATTGGAGATGAGTCCCACAGACTTTTCCTACCCAGGTTAGATTTGAACCATTATCCTCAGCTCTTAGTTGTCTGAGTAGCTAACATCACAGGCATGAGCTACTGGCATCTGGAGACCTGCTCCACACCCAGCCTCGGCGTAGCTCTGATCCTTTCAGTCGAAAAGCAAACTGGGAGAGAGTGAAGGAAGGGGTGACATGGTCCAAAAAGCCAGGCACTGATGGCCTACGCTAGTTCAACCCTAGATACTCAGGAGGCTGAGATCTGAGGATCACAGTTCAAAGCCAGCCTCAGAAAGAAAGTACACAAGATCTTATCTCCACTTAACCACCTGAAAGCCACACAACACCCTCAGCTCTTCAGCTCAAGGCTAGCACTCTACCACTTGAGCCACAGCGCCAATTCCGGTTTTCTGGTTTATTGGAGGTAAGAGTCTCACAGCCTTTCCCGCCCAAGCTGGCTTTGAACCCCGATCCTCAGATCTCAGCCTCCTGAGTAGCTAGGATTACAAGCATAAAAGCCACCAGCGCCCAACAAAATAGTACTCTTTACCTGAGTTAAGTGTAACTCCTCTGTACATCACCTTTATAATAACAATCTTTTTTTTGGGGGGGGTCCGGTCGTGGGGCCTGAACTCTGGGCCTGGGCGCTGTCCCTCAGCTCTTCAGGTCAAGGCTAGTGCTCTACCACTTGAGCCACAGCGCCACTTCCGGCTTTTTCTTTTTGCTTATGTGGTGCTGAGGAATGGAACCCAGGGCCTCAGGCATGCAAGGCAAGCGCTCTACATTGAGCCACCTTCCCAGCCCCTATAATAACAATCTAAAAGAAAAATAAAATATATTGAAAAGCAGCCAACATTTTGTGGCACCATAAGTCTAACAGCATCCAGTCAGGTATTTTTGTTGTTGTTGTTTTGTTTTGTTTTTTGTTGGTTGTGGGGCTTGAACTCTGGGGCCTGGGTGCTGTCCCTCAGCTCTTGAGCTCAAAGCTAGTACTACCACTCCAGCAACAACACCACTTCCATCTTTTTCTGCTTATGTGGTACTGAGGGATCAAACCCAGGGCCTCATGCATGCAAAGCAAGCACTCTACCACTGAGCCACCTTCCCAGCACCTTTTTAAAAATTTTTTTAAGGGTTCAAAGATATTTTTGCTGAATAATTTTAAGAAAATGGTCCCAAAGTAATCTTTTTTTTAATTGTGCATGTAAATATATTTATTTTTTGTGAAAATACTGTACGGAGGGGTTACAATTACATGGGCAAGATAATGAGTACATTTCTTATCAAGCATTGTAGCCTCCTCCTTTGTTTACCCTTCCCATCCCTTCCCATCCTCCCTCCCCACCCAATCCTCCCCCCCACCCCAAGTTGTAAAGTTAGTTTTCGACATGACAACTTGTTAATTTTTTTTTTTTTTTGTCAGCCCTGGGGCTTGAACTCGGCTTGGGCACTGTCCCTCAGCTCTTTAGCTCAAAGCTTGTGCTCTACCACTTGAGCCACAGCGCCACTTCTGGTTTTCAGAGTGGTTTATTGAAGATAAGAGTTTCATGGTCTTTCCTGCCCTGGCTGGCTTTGAACCTCCATCCTCAGATCTCAGCCCCCTGAGTAGCTAGGACGACAGGTGTGAGCCATCAGTGCCCGGTAAACTCGGGTGTTTTGAACCTGATGATCATCGGTATCCAGTGATCAGAGCTGGGCTCTGCTTGGTGTTGGACAGGTATGGAAAGATCTGCTCACATCTCTGTACTGCTGACAGGGCGGGTGTGAGAAGCAGCTTTGCCCAAAGACACCTAAGCCTAATCTCTGGAAAGGGTGCAAACTTTACACAGCAAGAGGGAATGAAGGCGGCTAATAAAATGCTTGGATTTGGGAGATTATCCTGGATCATCTGATATGCCCAGGGTCAATATGTGCCACGGGAGCCTAGCTGCCTGACTCTTAAAACTCATCTCTTCCACCTGTCCTTCTTGATTTAACCACGCTGCACACTCCTGCCACAGGACCTTAGTGCTAGCTGTGTGGCAGATTCAGTCTCTAAAAATAAAAATGGCCAGGTCTGGTGACTCATGCCCATAATCCTGGCTACTTAAGGGGGCTGAGATTGAGAGTTGTGATTGGAAGCCAGCCAGGGCAGACAAATCTGAGAGACTCATCAACCAACAAAAAGCCAGAAGTGGGGCTGTGGCTCAAGTGGTAGAACACCAGCCTTGAATGAAAAGCCGAGCCTGAGCAGTTTCATGGCTCTATGTCTATTAAGTGAATGCAAAGAGCTGGCATCTGGTCAGGGCCTTCAAGGGAAGAGGCCCTTGCTGAGGAGTTACAGCTTTGGGCCTCTCTGGGTTCCTGTCGGTCAACAGGCTCCATAAGGGCAGAGCCTCCCCTCCCCGCTTTAGTAAGAATACGACCCTGTCCTGTTCCGACCTCTCACACTAACCCCGGAGACAGGCAGAGCCCTTGTTTAGCAGGCAGAGAAGCTGAGGTCCTCCCCAGCCAGGGAGGTGGTGGGCAGATGGATCAGGAAGGTCTGGGGCTAGGGTGACACGGGGCTCCACGTGGGAACTACATTTCCCAGGAGCAGCTGCTGGCAAAGCCCCGGCTCCCTGGCTTTTAAAGAGCCTCCAGTGAAAGGGAGGTGGGACGGGGCCGTGCAGTCTGCACTCTTTGCCACGGGGTTCTGCAAGGTGGCCCAGTGGGCCTGACAGGGGACCCCCCCCGGCCAAGAGGGTCTGGAGCAGCCTGTCCTCATCTTACTCCCCTCAACCTCTGCCCCTTTCTCTTGGAGGCCCCCTCCCTTCTTTCCAGCTCGCTCAAAGAGGGGGGGAGTGATGGTGGTGAATCCTGCTGCCTGGCAGAGAAGGGGGGGTGTCCCCTAGCTGGAAGCCACCCAAGGCGACCCCTCCCCCAATTCTAGTTTTAGTTCTGGAAGAGAATGTCAGGTCTGGGATGGGGTGGAAGGTGCCCCCGTCCCTCCTTCAAGCCCTGCCAAGAGGGCACGATGGGTGACGATGGTGATCACATTCTCTGGCTTGCTGGTGGGAGGGGCAAGGGATCAGGAAAGCGGAGGGTGCTGCAAAACGTCAACATCATTGTCTTCGAATTCCTTCAGCCTGGATCTGAGGGACCTGAAGGCGGGGACATTACTCCGGGGAAGGTCTCTGGGGGGGTGGGGTGACACTTCTCTGGGGGAAGGTCTCAGATATAGGGGTGGGTATCAGGGTATTTTCTCCTTTTCCAGGTCTTGGTGAGATGCTGGAGAACTGTCCTTGAACATAACCAGAACAAACCTACCACAGAGTGCTGTGTTTTTCAGTCAGGAAACTTCTGGATAATCGACATCAGAACAGAAAACCCTTGACCTTTTTACTCCCTCCCTTTGCTGCCAGGGTTACAGAGAAGAAGGCATCTGACACCAGGGCTTCCCCCCCCCCTGTTTTGGATGAATCCATCCTTGATGGGGGGGGGCAAACACAATTTTGCTCTGGCCTCTGAGACTCCTCAGGACCAGTAGGAGCCCTGGGGGCTGTAGGGTAAATTAAATACCATATGTAAATTAAATATACTAGGTTTAATTAGGTATCCGATAAAGACAACACCATGCAATATCCAGACAGTAAGAGAAGTTTAGTGTTTGACGGAGCTGCTACCCGCTCTGTGCATGGTAGAGACCACATGGCTGAAAAGGAGGGGGGCTGAGGGCTGATCTGGGTTTAAGTAGGGAAGGGGGCTGGGAGAAGGTGTGGCCAGGTGAGGAAAGGTGTGGCCATACTGGACGCAGATGTGACCTCGGGGCCTGGGACCCCCTCAGATGGGAGGTGTGACTGGGAATCCCAGGATGAGGTCTCCAGGTGTGCCAGTTACTTAGGTGACACAGGTACTGGGCAGAGACTTATGCAGGAGGTGGGAAGGCCAGGGCCCACAGACCTTACAGAGGACATCACCCCCAACCTTGTCCCTGGCCCCTACCAATCTAAGCCTTCCCCACCCCCCTTTGTCTGCAGGATATGGGGAGATGGCAAACAGCTCCCTGGCCTTACTTAGAGATTTGTTCACCATTCCTTCCAGCTACAAACATTCCCCCCCCCCAGGGTATTATTTAATTACAGAGTGTGGGATCTGTTTGCTAAGAGTATCCGGGCAGGGTTTGGGGGCGGGAAGGGGTCCCGAGACTAAGCATCCCAGACTCAGCCTAGCCCAGCCAGGCTGCCAAGGGACCTGGTATACAGGTAAGGGCTGGCAGACCAGGGGGGCTCAGGGCTCAGGTGTCCCTTCTGCTGGCCTTGAAGCCTGTGCAGTTCCTCTGCACCTCAGAACCCCTTAGAGACCCTGACACCCCTCGTCCAGCTGTCTGTACAAGACCTAGCAGCCGGGGAAGACATTCGCATGCTAACAAAGACATCTCATCTCCTAGCAAAATGGCGGTGGTACCGGGCCAGGGTCCTCCCTGACCACTGCCCGCTCCCGGGGGATGCGTCAGGATGCACGGAATGTGACCCTGTCTTCGGTCTCCCCCTCAAGCACCCCGTTTTTGAGTATCTACAGCACTCGGGGCCCCAGAGAGGGGCAACTAATTCTCCCATTGTGGAGTGGCCCCCCCTAACCGCACACAGCCCGCCTCCCTGGGAAGGGGGGGGCTGCACCCCCAGAACTGGAACCGGGGGTGGGGGGCAGCGAGCTCGGCCTCGCGCACCCCCAAAGCGCTGGGGCTGAGGGGAGCATGTAAATGAGCTGCCAGTGAGGACAGCTGGGAGACTCGGGGGGCTGGAGGGCGAGCAGAGGCCCGCGAGGCCCCTCCGCGGCGCTCGGGGACCCCGCGCGGCACCGGGGCTGGCGCTCCGGGGGCGCCGGGACGCGGAGGTCGGGGGGCGGCGCGGGGGCAGAGGCGGCCCGGAGGGGGAAGGGACGAAGTTTGAAAGTGCCCGAGCAACTCTTCCAGGGAAAGTTTCCTCGGGGGGCCCCATGGACAGAGAGGGGTCAGGGGTGCCGGGGGGCTGGCGGCGGGGTGACCCCCGAGGGGCCGGCGGACCCCGGGAAAGCGACCCCTCCCCCTGTCCCGTTTCGGCCCGGCTGGGAGTCGCCCAGTTAGGGGCCGCGTGTGTTAGTTGGGGTCGCTTTTCAGCCTCTCCCACGGGTCGGGGGGCGCCGCAGGAGGTCGGGAGTGGGGGTCCCCGGTAGCCCCAGGGGAGAGCTTTACTAGGAGGGGTTCCCCGCCCCGGGGCTCCCCGGCGCGACAGAGCCAGCCCCCCGCAAAGGGGAAATGTCCCGGCGCCCCGGCGGCCCTCTGCGCCGTTTGGGGCGCTTGGAGGCCGCGGGGGGCGGCGGCCGGGCCGGCGGGGGGCCCAGCAAGGAAGCCCAGGGACCCGGGCAGCCGCCCGAGGGGCTGGCGAGGGCCGGGAAGGCCCGGGCTGGTGAGAAAGGTCGGATTTGCCGAGCGGAAGAAACACAGATGGCGGCGGCGCGGCGCCATTCCGGGCCGGGAGCAGGCAGCCAGCAGCCCTGTCCTCACCGCGGTCCGCCCGCCGCCGCTAAATACCCGGATGCGCCGCCCGAGCGCCAGACGCGGAGCTGGGAAAAGGGAGGCGGCGCAGGCGGAGCCCCAGCACGAGCCTGAACCCCGGCCGGAGCCCCGGACCGGCGCCCACCGCGAGGCCCCGCACAGCC
>NW_012267295.1:3776830-3780535 GCF_000151885.1 Dipodomys ordii | reverse complement strand
CCCGACAGCGCGCCCGGACCTGGCCTGCCAGCCGGGGGTCCCGCGAGCAGATCCCGGGGCGGGCAGCCTCCTTTGCGCAGCCTCCGATCGGGGCGGCCAACTTCGCCAGGCGCCTTCCACCCAGCGGGGCCGGTCGGGCAGGGCACCACCATGACCGAGAACTCCACGTCCACTCCCGCGGCCAAGCCCAAGCGGGCCAAGACCTCCAAAAAGTCCACAGACCACCCCAAGTATTCGGACATGATCGTGGCCGCCATCCAGGCGGAGAAGAACCGCGCGGGCTCCTCGCGGCAGTCCATCCAGAAGTACATCAAGAGCCACTACAAGGTGGGTGAGAACGCCGACTCCCAGATCAAGCTGTCCATCAAGCGCCTGGTCACCACCGGTGTCCTCAAGCAAACCAAAGGGGTGGGGGCCTCGGGCTCCTTCCGGCTAGCCAAGAGCGACGAGCCCAAGAGGTCAGTGGCTTTCAAGAAGACCAAGAAGGATGTCAAGAAGGTGGCCACGCCGAAGAAGGCCACCAAACCCAAGAAGGCTGCCCCCAAAGCCTCCAGCAAGAAGCCCAAAGTCACCCCCGTCAAGAAGGCCAAGAAGAAGCCGGCTGCCACGCCCAAGAAAGCTAAAAAACCCAAGGTTGTCAAAGCCAAACCCGTCAAAGCATCCAAGCCCAAGAAAGCCAGACCAGTGAAGCCCAAAGCTAAGTCCAGTGCCAAGAGGACAGGCAAGAAGAAGTGACAGCCAAGCCCTCGCTTGCCGGACACTCCTTCCTCTCTCCTCTTTTCTGTAAATAACTTTCTCCTTTCTTCTCTCTTGATCCTCCTCACCTGCAACCCTTTGCCCATTCTAGTCTGACTGTGTGAGACACAATTCTAATGCCTCAAGAAATTGTGGACGAATTTTTTTTTTTTTCCTTAAGCCAGTCATGCAAGAAGAGCAGCAACACATCTCAACTCGAGGATGAGAATATACTTCTATTTGGTTCTGGACATTTGCTGTCAGTCTTCTGGGGTTAGGGACTTGAGTGGACTTTTGGATTTTCCTGGGTGGCTTGTTTGCTGTGAAGGCAGATGGGGAAGAGAATGGGTGAGGCAGTTTGTTCTGCCCAGGAGCTCCAAGTTGGGCACTCTGGGACTGTTTGCCTTTGGTGGGGGAGTGGGGAGAGAAAGGGTGAAAAACTGGCCACCTGGCAGTGGTTGACAATAGGGGTGTCCAGGCCTGTTTCCTCCTCACTTTTTGTTAGTCTGCCCTGTGGCTTCCCTTTTGTCTTTGGGAGAGAAGGAGGATTAACATCGCTCCCTGCAGAAGCTGTAGCTTCTCCCAGTCAGCTGGGAACTCACCGTGTGGCCGGGGTCTTTCTGTGACTTATGCAAAGTCTCTTAATAAGTGGTAGTAGAAATTTGGGGGGTAAGGGTGGGGAGTCAGTCAATCAAGTGCCTCAGTGTGCCCTATTGAAACTGGGGGTTTTCCACCCATTTGGTGGATTGCATCCTAGAGGAAGACTTTTTTTCTTGTCTGCTCCTCCCGTATTTGGGGTGGCTTTGCTTGGTCTGCTGAGGCTTCAGCCCCAGCTACTTTACAAGCCTCGCGATCTTTTTACTCCTGAGTCTTTGCTAGTAGTGGGGGGCAGGGAGAATAGGACTTAAGTAGTTGGAATTTGCTGAGTAGTTTTAGGTCTGGTGCATGTGTGTCCATGTGTATATAAGCGTAGCTAGGGCGATCCATACGCCTCATACCAGGAGCTGGGAGAAAAAAATCTGTACAGTTGTCTGTCTTATTTTTAATAGGAAGAGTGCGCACTCTTCCTCCCTCCCCTTTTTAAACAAGTGTTATTTGTGCTGCCGGGAAGAATTTGCTGTCGTTGTCATTTTAAAACTTTAAAATAAAATTGGAAAAGGAAGCCCTGAGCGATGTGGTTTTTTCCCCCTCACCTTTAAACTAGAAGAGAACGTGAAACAATTGTGGGAGATCCTGGGTGGGGGCCCAAGCTTTCACCTGAGCTCCGAGGGAGGGGTCCGAGAGGTGACGGAAACAAAAGGACCCGGGGGTTGGGACGTTCTCCGGGCGTCTTGCCTTTGGTGTCCAGGGGGCACCCCGTTTCTTTCCCAAGGTGTCTGGGGGCGGGGCCGGGCGCGCCCCGCCCCCTCGGCTCCCCCCTCCAGTCTCCACTTACGAATCACCTTCAGTCCTCAGCAGCTACCGCCCGGTCACGCCCACAACCCAGGGCCGCCCCGCCCCTTTAAGGTGGCCCCTCTCGCGCTGATTGGTCGTCCGGCCCCGGCCTCCCCACGTGACGGGCAAAGCCCGAGTTCTTAGTGCGCACGGGTCCCGCGGTGTCTCCTGGCGGCTGGCGCGATGTGGGCTGTGGGCTTCTGGCGCGCGGCGGCCTCGGCGGCCCCCCGCGGACGCCGCGCACACTCGGCGCTGGCACAGCTGAGCGGCATCCTGGAGGCGGAGCTGGAGGGGATCCGCGGGTCTGGGTTGTGGAAGGATGAGCGGGTCATCGCCTCCCCGCAGGGCTCGCACATCCACGTGGACGGCATCCCCGGAGGTAACTCCCCTCCCCGCCGGGTGGCGAGGGTCCGTGGGGCTCGCCCAGGAACGCGGGCTCCGGAGCGGCGGGAGCTGGGGGCGCCGCTCCGCCCTCCTCCCGCGGCCGGGGCTCCCCGGGTGTACCCGGTTAAACCCGTTTCCAGGGCGGGAGGTTTTCCCGGGAGCACTTTGTGGTGCCCAGAAAAGTAGGCGGGGACGCAGCCCTGTGAATGCGTGACAAAAAGTCACCGGGCCAGGGAACCGCAAGCGAAGATCCCGTTCCAGATCTAAACTGGTCCGGCGCTACGGCTCGCGCCTGCGGTAATCCTGGCAGCTCAGTAGGCTGAGATCTGGGCATCCTGGGTTAAAGCCAGTCTGGGCAGACAAATCCCCAAGACTTCCTATGTTAATTGGAGATGATCCGATTAAGAAACAAAAAGCTAGAAGAGGAGTGTGTGGTTCAAATGATAGATCAAAAAACCCCACAAAACCGGAGTGAGGGCTGGGAAGGTGGCTCAGTGGTAGAGCGCTTGCCTTGCATGCCTGAGGCCCTGGGTTCGATTCCTCAGCACCACATAAGCAAAAAGAAAAAAGCCGGAAGTGGTGCTGTGGCTCAAGTGGTAGAGCGCTAGCCTTGAGCTGAAGAGCTGAGGGACAGTGCCCAGACCCAGAGTTCAGGCCCCACGACCAGACCAAAAAAAAAAAAAAAGAAGGCTGAGATCTGAGGATCATGGTTCAAAACCAGCCCGGGCAGGAAGGTCTGTGAGACTCTTCTTTCCAGTGAACCACCAGAAAACTGGAAGTGGCACCGAGGCTCAAGTGGAAGAGCACTCACCTTGAGCTGAAGAGCTGAGAGACAGTGCCCAGGCCCAGAGTTCAAGCCTTATGACTGACGGAAAAGAAAAGAAAAGCACACGAACACCAATATTCTGTTGTGGTTGATGCCCGGCAGGGAGGACAGGACTGTAATCGTACAAAGTAATTCACATTTTGGTGCACATTTACTATAACATTCTTGTCATTCAGTACAAACAGTGGACTTTGGACCACCCACCTCTTCCTCACCCCCTCCGGCCTTACCCCTGCCCCCGTGTAAGGACCATTACACCATGACTCCACCCACCCACTCCAGCTGAGAGAGAACTATTTACAGAGTCTAAAGGAATGTTTTTTTTT
>NW_012267295.1:3769962-3775805 GCF_000151885.1 Dipodomys ordii | reverse complement strand
AAGGTTTGACATGATTCCTCTTTTACACCCCAGGAATCCTCAACTTCTGTGCCAACAATTACCTGGGCCTGAGCAGCCACCCCGAGGTGATCCAGGCAGGTGTGCAGGCTCTCAAGGACTTTGGATCTGGCCTTAGCTCTACTCGCTTCATCTGTGGGACTCAGGTACACAGCTGTCTGCTTCCCACAGTCCGCAGGGCTGCTTTAGCCAGATCAGCTAATCCCATTCTAAGCCCCAGAGCTACAAGGGTAGCAAGGCTGGGGCAGAAAGACCGGCTTTGCTGAGAACACTTCTGCTTCAAGCCGTGTGTTGGTGGCTTACAAATGGTAGAGTACAAGCCTTGAGCTAAAAGCCCAGCAAGGTGCAAGGCCTTGAGTTCAAATCCTAGTACAGGCATCAAAAAAAAAAAAAAACAAAAAAGCTCTGGGAAGGTGGCTCAGTGGTAGAGTGCTTACTTTGAATGCATGAGGTCCTGGGTTTGATTCCTCAACACCACATCAAAGAAAAAGCCAGAAGTGGTGCTGTGACTCAAGTGGTAAAGCGCTAGTCTTGAGCTGAAGAGCTGAGGGACAGCACCCAGGTCCAGAGTTCAAGCCCCACGACCAAAAAAAGAAGGGGGGGAGCCCCTACTCCTGTTGCATGTGTTGCCTCTTTTCTCTCTGAATGATGAGGTACAATAAACGTCACAGGTAGAACTCCTTTCCTATCAGACACTTTGGGACAAAAACCTCATCCAGACCAAACAGCTTTCAACAAGTAGAGGGTCAAATGAGTGCAGAGTTGTTTGTGTAATCCTCTTTTAGGCTATAGTACAACCCAAAAAGAAACACTTAGCCTGATATTAGGAAGGTATATCTTCCCCATTGGCATTTGTAATTCCATAGACCAAGCCCAGAACGCCTCACTGGGAGATCTACCAGACTCCCGAGGCCTAGGGTAACGTGTGGCTGAGGCTGCAGACTTTCTGGTCATCTGTGGCACCCTCCCCTCCCTGCCCACCCCCCGCCACCACCCTAGGCTTTAACACCTACCTGTCTCACATACTTCCTTTAGACCATCCACAAGAATCTAGAAGCCAAGTTAGCCCGCTTTCACAAGCGGGAGGCAGCCATCCTTTTCCCCAGCTGTTTTGATGCCAATGCCGGTTTCTTTGAGGTATGTGGTGCCCTGAAGCGCTTGGGGGTAGGCAGTCAGGAGAGTCTGGTCACAGGCTGGTGCCAGCCCTGGAGGCTCCAATATCCTTTCTATATAGAGGTTGGGTGAAGTTGGCCAAAGAAGGCTGGGGCTTGTGAGGAGCCCAGCTTCCGGGGAGTTTGGGGATAACTAGCTCCGCAGGAAGGCTGGGAACACCTGGGACTACCTGATGCCTCTTCCTCCTATCACCCATCCAGCCCGGTGCTGGGTGCTGGTGAGCCAGGTAGAAGCGAGTGGCACCTTGCTTCCCTGTCCCGGCTGGCAGTGGAATGTGGGACTCAGGAACTCCTAATAGGGGACATGGGGGTGGCCGGACCATCACTGCCTCCCTCCAGGCTCTGCTGACCCCCGAGGATGCAGTCCTGTCAGACGAGCTGAACCATGCCTCCATCATCGATGGCATTCGATTGTGCAAGGCCCACAAGTATCGGTACCGCCACCTGGACATGGCTGATCTGGAAGTCAAGCTCCAGGAGGCCCAGGTGGGTTGAGGACAAAGCCTGTGCTTACCCTCAGGCTCCCCTGCCAAAGATGAGGATCGGAGAGGCTCCCTCCTCATTGGCAAATAGCCTGGAAGTGTGGAAAGGCCAGGTCTAGAGCTCAAGTTCCCCATGTCCCGGCTTGCCTGAAGCAAGCACCGTCCAGCAGTAGGCACCGGGCTCAGGTGTGGGTGGGAAGCCAGGCGCTGGGGGCTCACACCTGTCATCCTAGCTAGTTTAGAAGCCTGAGATCTGAGGAGGATCAGGGTTCAAAGCCAGGGTGGGCAGGAAAGTCCAGGAGACAATTATCTCTTATTAACTAGCCAAAAGCTGCAAGTAGAGCTGTGGCACATGTGGTAAAACACCAGCCTTGATTTTTTTTTTTTTTTTGCCAATCATGGTGCCTGCTACCACTTGAGCCACAGCCCCACTTCCAGCTTTTTCTGCTTATGTGGTGCTGAGGAATCGAACCCAGGGCCTCATGCATGCAAGGCAAGCACCCTACCACTGAGCCACCTTCCCAGTCCCCTAAAACACCAGCCTTGAGTAAAGAAGCAGCTAAGGAACAATGCCTAGACCCTGAGTTCAAGCCCCAGTACTCACACTGACATACACCACACACACACACACACACACACACACACACACACACGCACACACACAAAGAAAACTTGAGTGGATGTATCGTTAGGACCTGGCTTTACTCCAGCTTGCCCTCTAGAACCTGGCCTAAGGGGGGGGGTCCAAGCCCCTTCTTAGTACTCTGGGCTAAGTGTAACTTCAGACCCCCTAAAAAGAGAGGCTCAGAGAAGAGAGGCCTAGAAAAGAGAGGCTCAGAAGAAAAGACTTTCCCAGGGGCTGGGAAGGTGGCTCAGTGGTAGAGCGCTTGCCTTGCATGCATGAGGCCCTGGGTTCGATTCCTTAGCACCACATAAGAAAAAAAGCTGGAAGTGGTGCGCGCTGTGGCTCAAGTGGTAGAGCACTAGCCTTGAGCTGAAGAGTTGAGGGACAGCGCCCAGGCCCAGAGTTCAGGCCCCACGACCAGACCAAAAAAAGAAAAGAAAAGACTGTCCCAGTGCTAAGTAGCCCAGAAAGCAGGAAGTAGCATGGCCCAGCCCTGCCTCACGCATGCCTGCTTGTGTGTACCTTGCAGAAGCACCGGCTACGCCTGGTGGCCACCGACGGAGTGTTCTCCATGGATGGTGACATTGCCCCCCTGCAGGACATCTGCCGCCTGGCCTCTCAATACGGTGCCCTGGTCTTCGTGGATGAGTGCCACGCCACTGGCTTCCTGGGGCCCACAGGACGGTGGGAGCACGTGGCCCCCTGAGGCTTGGGTGGGGCTCCCCAGGGTGGCTGGGAAACAGGGAGAGCCCGGCCCCACCTGCCCCTGGCCCTGGAGCCAGGGACAGCAGTGGTCACTTCCCTTGCAGGGGCACAGATGAGCTGCTGGGCGTGATGGACCAGGTCACCGTCATCAACTCCACTCTGGGGAAGGCGCTGGGGGGAGCAGCAGGTACCCGGTACCAGGGGTCCTCTATCCATCCCCGTGGCCCTGGGGAGCGCAGGAGGGCACATGGGCTGAGGGAAGTGGCTGCGGGGACTGGAAGGCTCTGGCTCCTGACCAACTGTCCCCTCTCCCTGTGTTCTCAGGGGGCTACACCACAGGGCCTGAGGCCCTGGTGTCCCTCCTCCGGCAGCGTGCCCGGCCCTATCTGTTCTCCAACAGCCTGCCACCTGCTGTTGTTGGCTGCGCCTCCAAGGCTTTGGATCTGCTCATGGACGACAACAGCACTCTCATCCCGTCTATTGCTGCCAAAACGCACCGGTGCTGTTCCCAGCAGGGATGGGATAGGCTGAGGGGTGGGGTAAATGCTGAGGGCCTGCCCAGTTATATAGAGTTATCTACTCTATACTTACCTTCCTCTCTCTTGTCTCTGCCTCTGTCCCTTCTTCCTCTCTGCCCTCTCTTGTCAGTCCTACCTTTAGACCTCTCTTTGTTCTGCCTGTCCCCGACCTGGTGGCCTCTGCGGGGGAGGGCCTCTATCTTTGTCTTGATTGGACATGGCTCCTGGGCCACATGCCCAGCTGACACAGATAGCAAGGCCGTGTGAGACACGCAGCTGTGTCCACAGGTTCCGTAGTAAGATGCAGGCTGCCGGCTTTACCATCGCGGGAGCCGATCACCCCATCTGCCCTGTCATGCTGGGGGATGCTCGACTGGCTTCCGGCATGGCGGATGACATGTTAAAGAGAGGTAAGGGGACCAGTGGGGCCCAAAGGGAAACCTGTAAAGTGTAGGTGGTTCCTCCCCCAGGACTACTGCCTCTCCCACATCAGCCGTGTGTCTTGACTCTTGCACTGTGAGACACCCCGCCCCCACCCTGTAAGATCCTGGGCAGCCCCCCCTTGCCCCCTGCAGGGAAAGTTGGTGTTAATGTGTCACACGGCCAGCCGCAGCCTCCTGACCCTGGTATGCCCTTGCTATCTACCTTCCCAGGTATCTTTGTCATTGGATTTAGCTACCCGGTGGTCCCAAAGGGCAAGGCCCGAATCCGGGTACAAATCTCAACTGTGCACACTGAGGAGGACATTGACCGCTGTGTGGAAGCCTTCGTGGAGGTGGGGCGGCTGCATGGCGTGGTGCCCTGAGCCCTGGGTGGGCACCAGCAGAGCCAGGATCTCTGCTACCTCCGGGACAAGGAAGGCTTTTTGGTCAGGTTCCGTGGCTGGACTTGTCTCGGGAGAGGCTTGAGCGTGTGGCCGTGACAGTTTGAAACAACAGTGTGAAAATGGCTGTGACACTTTGGTCTGCTTTATTCTCTCTGAAGAGGCCCCGTCCCGTCACTAGTTGGATCAGGAGGACAGGTACTAGAGACCTCAGAGCTGCCCTGCCCCAAATTGAAATGGCATCTGGAAGCTAGGGAAGGCCAGTTTGGCTGGATGGCTTCCTCACTGCCGTAGAAGCAGCTGCGGATCCACTGTGCACCCTTTCCCATGCTATTCTGCGAAGCTCCCTCACCCCCCAGCCGGTCCTTAGTTAATGCCTCATTCTCAGCACCCCATCCCAAGAATGTTCTATTGCCAAGCACCAGTAGCTCATGCCTGTAATCCTAGCTAGTCAGGACGCTGAAATCTGAGGATTGTCGTTTGAAGACAGCTTGGGTGGGAAAGTCTGAGAGACTCTTCTATCTGCAGCGAACTTCCAAAAAGTCAGACGTGGAGCTGTGGCTTGAATGGTAGAATGCTAGCCTTGAGCAAAAAAGGCTAAGGAACAATTAATTGCCAGACTCTGAGTTCAAGTCCCCGGACCAGCCAAGGAAAAGCAAAAGCTGGAAGTGGAATCCTATAGCTCCCGTGGTAGAGCTCAGGCCTTGAGCCGAAAAAGCCAAGGAACAGCGTCCAGGCCCTGAGTTAAACCCAGTATCAGCTGGGTTGTGGCTGGGTATGTAGGCCTCTTTTGGAGGAAAGGCAGGAATTAGGATCCCAAAGAAAAGAATGGAGCAGCTGGGTGGCGGTGGCTCACTTCTGTAATGCTAGCCACTCAGGAAGCTGGGATCCAAGGATCACAGTTCAAAGCCAGCCCTGGCAGGAAAGTCCATGAGACTCTTCCAGTTAACCACTAGAAAACCAGAGTGGCGCTGTGGCTTAAGTGGTAGAGCACTATCCTTGAGCAGCGCCCAAGCTTGGAGTTTGAGCCCCAGGACCCACAAGAAAAAAGAATGTGGATCACCAGTGGAGTCTTGGAGACTTTGGGCAGACCCGGTTCTTGGGTGTTTGCTCCAGATTCCCCTGCTGTTCTGTTAATTGACTCCAAGCCCTCTGGCAAAGGCTTCCTTTCACGGCCTGCAGTCTAAAGATCAGCCGCCAGGGGGCGCAGGGACCCAGGCTATGCCTGCCCCACTCCCTTAGGGCTGGGGGCGGCACACCCAGTTGGCGGGGCGGCTCCCAGACAAGGCCGCGGCCTCCACTGCTGCTGGGTGAGGAAGGGGCCTCCAGCTCTCCGCCCGGCCTGACCCTGGCCTGAGCAAGGTTCCCAAAGTGCTCACAATTTGCTTGGGGTGAAACTGAGGCGAAAAGACTGATTTTCTTTGTCTTTTTTTTTGTCAGTCGTGGGGCTTGAACTCTGGGCCTGGGCGCTGTCCCTCAGCTCTTCAGCTCAAGGCGAGC
>NW_012267295.1:3736611-3769772 GCF_000151885.1 Dipodomys ordii | reverse complement strand
TAGCACTCTACCACTAGAGCCACAGCGCCACTTCCAGCTTTTTCCCGTTTCTGTGGTACTGAGGAATTGAACCCAGGGCTTCATGCATGCTAGACAAGCACTCTACCACTAAACCACCTTCCCAGCCCAAGACTCATTTTTATTGAGGACCAGGTCCAGTCCAGCCCTGAGTCCACCCATCTTGAGACCACTCTGAGCCCTGGCCCTACAGATACTTAGAAGCTGGGGTTCCAGGAATCTGAGGCCCAGGGCCCAGTGCAGGCATCCCACAGCAAAAGCACTAGTAGGCTACCTCCAGGAATAAATGCTGAGCACAGTGCAGGGAAGGGAGGGGACACACACACACACTTGGCCCGGTGGCCAGCAATGCTAGGCCAGTGGCTTCATGTGCAAGGTCTGCCCAGGCTGGCCAAGAGCAACTGCCAGGTGCTCTGCAGTGTAGGCAGCGGGGCCAGGCCAGGCCAGGCCCACCAGCCAACTCCCAGCTGGCACTGTGCTCCCCACTGGGCACGGAGGGCCAGCTGGTGGCAGTCACTGGGTTGTATATGCCTACGCCTGGGTCTTCCACCAACATCCAGGAGGGAGAGAAGGTGCTGGGCAGGCACAGCAGCCCTCCATACACACGTCTTTCACCCAGGCTGGCAGGTTCACTGAAAGGCTGCATCCTTCAGAGCTCCCAGGCCTCGTCCCACAACCCCTGCATCTAGCACTGGGTTCACTAAGGGCAGCAGCAGAAGCAAAGGAAGGAGGCGGCCATGGGCACGCTGTGGCTGGGGTCATGGTGACACCTCCATCTCACCTGTCCTGCCGGGCTTTCAGTGGTGGTCTCCTCCCACCTCCCCACCACCACTGCCCTAGTAAGCAGAGTGCCAGCCCCTGTGGGGAGGGGCCTTGCCTGCCCAAAGGGCAGAGTAGCAGGGTCGCATGGGTTTCTGGCTTTCCCGTTCATTCTGAGATTGAGGTACTTCTGAGACTCTAACTGCTTTGCTATCCATGATCCTAAAATTCCTATCACACCCTGTCTAGAATCCTGTAAGTCTCCCCTGTTTAGGGATTATTATAATAGCCTAAAATTTTGCTGGCCATAGATGGCTCATGCCACTTGTCAGGAGGTTGAAATTTGAGGATCAAGGTTCAAAGCTAGCCTGGGCAGGAAAATCTGTGAGACTTTTTATCTTCAATTAACTACAAAAAAAAAAAAAGTTCAGGAATAGAGCTGTTGTGCAAAGTGGTTAAGCATTAGCATTGAGCACAAGCTCAAGGACAGTGCTCAGGCTCTGAGTTCAAGCCCCAGAATCAAGACATACACACATATACAAAAACCTCAGGGATTCTCTGCACCTGGGGTGGGTTGCACCCAACTTTTAGAGAGGTCTGGAGGGGTCTCCAAGAGTCTTTCCCAACCTTGAGTGTAAATGCCAGCTCTGTTGGCACATTTAGACCTGTCCTATCAGATTTCCCCTAGGTGTTTCCCTTGCCCTCAGATTCCAGAAAGACCATTCTCCCTAACCCACCACAGACTCCCTCTGCCCTCACTAGCATAACTGCCAGTAGCAGTCTCCTGGTTGCTTTGGCCCATTGCCCTCCCCCCTCAGGTGCTAGCCGCTCTACTTCCAGCACCCCGGGTACTCAGGCCCCTGCCATGTGCTGGCATTCAACAACTGTTAACCTTCTTCGTAACAAGTCACTCAGTAATTCTCCTGCCCTCGGTCCATGCTTTACACTTCAGGCCATAATAAACACAAAATAAATGTGTGGGGCTGGGAAGGTGGCTCAGTGGTAGAGCGCTTGCCTTGCATGCCTGAGGCCCTGGGTTCGATTCCTCAGCACCACATAAGCAAAAAGAAAAAAGCCAGAAGTGGCGCTGTGGCTCAAGTGGTAGAGCGCTAGCCTTGAGCTGAAGAGCTGAGGAACAGCACCCAGGCCCAGAGTTCAGGCCCCAGGACTGGACCCTAAATAACTAAATAAATAAAAATAATAAATGTGTAAGTCAATGTCCTGGTTCTAGAACTTCGGCTGGCTCCTCTGCTGCCTTCAGGCTAACATGAAACTCAAGGGAGGTTATAAAACACCTAGCTTCCAGCAGATGAAGCCCCTGGAACAAGCCCAAGGGAGAAAATGCGTCTGTGGGGATTCAAAAGAACTTGAAGCATGGAGAAGCTATGTGGAGTCTGCCAGAAAGGAGACTGGTCTCTGGTCTCAAGCCTAGGAAATCCCCTTCAGCTTCAATCAGCCCTACTTTGCGCAGAGAGAGGAGAGGATGGCGGTTTTAGTGGTTGGGAGGGCCACAGGCGGTGAGAGTGCCCGGAATGGGCTGGACCCTGGGCATGGAGGGGTTAACTACAAAAGCAATTTCAGAGAGCGAGATCAATGGGTTACCTACTGCCAGTGAGAAAGAGAGAATGAGGCAGCGGTGACAGCGCAGAGGCAGAGGCAGCAGCGAGGGGCTGGCAGAAGAGCATGCCACTCCGGGGAAATCAAGGCCGAGGAGGAGGTGGCCAGTGGCTACTCCGGAAGGAATGGCCAAGTCCAGCGCAGCAGACAGCTGGGGGCAGGGCAGAGGAGGGGAGGGGCCTTAGAGGCAAAGGAAAGAGGGGGGATGAAAGAGGCAGACCTGTACCTGCGGGCAAGCAGAAGCACCACCGAGGGGCAGCGGCTGAGCCTGGAGGAAGCCCCAGCCTGGCCGCTCCAGCCAGGCCCCAGCAGGAGCCCAGTGCCCAGGGCTGAGGTGAGCATTGCCTGTCCTGGGCGGGGGGCACCCTACTACATGCTGGGTGCTGGGGTAGCAGGAGACATTGCCTTTCTTCTCTTTTCCCTGACTCCCTACACCTGCTCCCAATTTGTCCACCGCCCTAGGGGGCCATGCACTCGAGGACACATGGGGCTGTGGGGTGGGGGCGGGGGTGAGGGCGGACACACGCACACGTGCGCACGCGCCCAGGTTGTCAGGAGCCACCACCTGCAAGTCTGCCAGCAAGATACCAGCTTGGCAACTACTCTAGATCTGCCATCTAGGTGTGATGGTCGCCACCCACACATGTCCCCTCTCTGGGCCTCAGTTCCCCCCTTCATGGGGATCTCAGGCCACTGGCCTATGTGATGGCTTAGGGATGTCATCTGGGTTTTACTGAAGCAACAGCTTGTTGCCACAGGAAGTCCTCGCATCCCCGGGGCTCCCTTGGGTTTCAGAGGCCTGTTGAGAAGGAAAATACACCAGTTCCTGGGGCTGGCACTGCCCCTCCCCCAACGCCACATCTTCACCCGATTCTGTGTCTCCACCTGCCTCCTGACTTGAGGGTGTCTAGCAATGACCCTCTTTGCCCTGGGTTTTAGGGGTGTTCCCTAGGAAACCAAGGCAGTGAACGCGCACACACACATCCAATGTGACTGTTAGCTTTTTGCTCACACAGGTGGTTCTTAGCAGTGATCTTTGGCTTTGTTCTCCCCCTCCTTCATTTCCCAAGAGCCTTCAGTCCAAGACACCTCATCAAACCCAGGCTGGGAGAACTAGGTCCCTGGGCCTGGTGCTGAGAGCTTGTGCTCCTGCCTGAGGGTGCAGCTTCTCTCTCCAGGTGCCCATCTGATGGGGAGATGGCTGACACCCAGAACATTTCCTCGGAAAGCCCAGGGAGTGTGGGCGCCGTGGCAGTGCCGGTGGTCTTCGCCCTCATCTTCCTGCTGGGCACGGTGGGAAATGGGCTGGTGCTGGCAGTGCTGCTGCAGCAGGGCTCCAGTGCCTGGCAGGAGCCGGGCAGCACCACAGATCTGTTCATCCTCAACCTGGCTGTGGCGGACCTCTGCTTCATCCTGTGCTGCGTGCCCTTCCAGGCGGCCATCTACACGCTGGATGCCTGGCTCTTTGGGGCTTTCGTCTGTAAGGCCGTGCACCTGTTCATCTACCTCACCATGTACGCCAGCAGCTTCACCCTGGCCGCGGTCTCGGTGGACAGGTACGCTGGGCCCTGGGGGGCTGGGGAGAAAAATCTGAGCAGCCCCAGGAGAGAATAGGGAACCAAAGAGACTGGTGGGAGAAAAGGCAGGAAAGTTCTGAGATCCTAGGGAACAAGTGTGTGTCTTACGTGTCAACCATCTGACAAACAGTAGGTGCTCTGTCGGTACATGGCAGAAGAACCTCACAATGCATTCAGCAGATATAACTGCCCACACCTGGCCTATTACTGTACTCAGTATAGCAGGGTCAAAGTCAGGCTCACTCCCTATCTAATGATCTTTTTTTTCTTTTTCGTGGTCAGTCATGGGACTTGAACTCAGGGCCTGAGCTTTTTTGCTCAAGGCTAGCGCTCTACCTCTTTGAAGCACAGCAGGGTTTTATTTTTGGTGGTTAACTGGAGATGAGTCTCATGGACTTTTCCTGCCCAGACTGGCCTCAAACCGCGATCCTCAAATCTCAGCCTCCCGGGTAGCGCCCGGCCAGCTAATGATCTTGATGAGCGCCTGGCCATGCTCTTAAGCACGTGGTGTTAAGGCCCCAACCTTCCCCACCAGAGTAGTGGAGGAGAGGAAAAGGGCGCGCGCATTGCAGGCCTGACACCCTCTGATCGGGCACCTGCCCCCCCTCCTGCCCCCATCCCTGTCTGCCTTCAGGTACCTGGCGGTGCGGCACCCGCTGCGCTCGCGGGCCCTGCGCACCCCGCGCAATGCGCGCGCCGCCGTGGGCCTGGTGTGGCTGCTGGCGGCGCTCTTCTCGGCGCCCTATCTCAGCTACTACGGCACGGTGCGCTACGGCGCGCTGGAGCTCTGCGTGCCCGCCTGGGAGGACGCGCGCCGGCGCGCCCTGGACGTGGCCACCTTCGCCGCCGGCTACCTGCTGCCCGTGGCCGTGGTGAGCCTGGCCTACGGGCGCACGCTGCACTTCCTCTGGGCCGCCGTGGGCCCCGCGGGCGCCGTGGCCGCCGAGGCGCGGCGCCGGGCCACTGGGCGTGCGGGGCGCGCCATGCTGGCGGTGGCCGCGCTCTACGCCCTGTGCTGGGGCCCGCACCACGCGCTCATCCTCTGCTTCTGGTACGGCCGCTTCGCCTTCAGCCCGGCCACGTACGCCTGCCGCCTGGCCTCGCACTGCCTGGCCTACGCCAACTCCTGCCTCAACCCGCTGGTCTACGCGCTCGCCTCGCGCCACTTCCGCGCGCGCTTCCGCCGCCTGTGGCCCTGCGGGCGCCGCCGCCGCCACCACCACCACCACCACCGCCGCGCGCCCTGCCCCGCGGGCGCCCGCCGCGCGCTCCGGCGTCGGGTCGGCCCTCTGTCCTCCGGTCCCCCCATCGGCTGCCCTGGAGCCTCCTCTGGGCCTCGCGGGCGGCTGCCGATGGGCGGCGGCTGGGATGGTGGGGAGCCCACGGGGGATCCGGGACGCCGCAGAGATGCCCGGGGGCCACAATGAACCTGTCCGCGTGCGTGCAGGGCCTACAGGTCTGGCTGCCCCCTGCCCCAGGGTGATGTCCAGGCGCGCAGCTGAGCAGTGGCAGAGCCTGGCTTCAGCCCAGTGGACACGTGCCAGGTGACAGTAGATCAACCCAGCTGGGCAGAGCCCCTCCACCAGCCCTGGCCCTGTCCCAAGCCGTCCAGAGGGCAGCTGCCCCTTCTAGGGCAGCTTCTAGGTCCTGCCTCCTCTCTCACCCCTTACCAAGCTCCCTCCCCACTTGGTCCAAGCCTTCTCCTGGGTCCTTCAATGGCAAGATGTGATTAACTAGGCAGGCATCAGTGTGGCTCAAACCTGCAATCCTAGCTACTCAAGAGGCTGAAACCTGGGGCTGGGAAGGTGGCTCAGTGGTAGAGCACTTGCCTTGCATACCTGAGGCCCTGGGTTCGATTCCTCAGCACCACATAAGCAGAAAAAGAAAAAAGCCAGAAGTGGCACTGTGGCTCAAGTGGTAGAACGCTAGCCTTGAGCTGAAGAGCTGAGGGACAGCGCGCAGGCCCAGAGTTCAGGCCCCATGATCAGACCCCCCCCCAAAAAAAAAAATAGGCTGAAATCCCAAAGCCAACCAGAACAGGAAAGTCTGTGAGACTCTTATCTCCAATGAACCACCGAAGAGTCACAGATGGACGTGTGGCTCAAGTAGTAGAGCATCAGCCTTGGAAAAAGCTAAGGTGTTCAAGCTGCAGTACCATCACAAAAAAAGACAAGTATAATTAGTCCTGTAATACAAATGGAAAAATCAAGGATCAGAGAGGTTTAGTAACTTGTCCTGGTCACATAACTAGGATTTGGTAGAGTTCGGATTCAAACCCATGCATTGCTGGCTAATGTTTTCTCCTCAATGGCCTTTCTTCTCTACTTCTGGAGCCTCCTCTTGCTTGGTTCCAAAACTTCTCATCACCTTTTTTTTTGGGGGGGGGTCATGAGGCTTAAACTCAGGGCCTGGACGCTGTCCCTGATCTCTTTTGCTCAAAGCTAGCCCTCTACCACTTGAAGCCATAACCCCACTTTCAGTTTTCTGGTGGTTAGTTGGAGATAAGAGCCTCACAGATTTTCCTGCCCCAACTGGCTTTGAACTGTGATCCTCAGGTCTCAGCCTCCTGAGTAGCTAAGGTTACAGGCGTGAACCACAGGCACCTCGCTCCCCCTCCATTCTTCTGCTTTGCTTTCCTAATTTTCCAGCGCCTACATCCGACTGGACGCTCTAGAGTCCTCAAGAACTCCAGGTCCCTCCTTAGGAGAGTTCTACTTGTCTACTTGGGCAGTTGGGCCAAAAGGGCTTTGGATCTGTCTGGCTCGGGGGCCATTTCCTGGTCTCCAAATGGACCTTGCATTATTCCTTCAACCCTTTAGTGGTTTAAGAGACATTTTGCCACCCTTGGGCCCCAGCTGGCCTCTCTGAGCCGCCCCCCCACCCCCCGCTTCTCCATCCCCCCACACAGCTGGGGAAGTCTGTGGCTGTAGAAACCACTAATTAACCAATAAATCAGTCTTGATGGTTTCCACGATGCCCACCTCCCTCCCTCCTTCCCTTCCAGTACATCAATAATGTTCATTAGCTTTGGGGCTGAGAACTGAGACCCCGCGGCTTCCAGGGCTCCCTGGCTCACCTCCCAGCTGCTGGGGCGCCCTGGGATGGGCCCGTCTGTGCAGAAGGCAGCTGCATCTTCATCACTGCCAGCCACCTGCCACCGACTCCGGGGTCAGAGTGCAGCTGAAGGCTGAGACCAGGGAGGGGAGCAACTCCCTCTAGTCCTTTGGTAACAGACTCCCACCCCAGACCCAGGGCCCTTTCTTCCACATCTCTGAGCCTCCGGATCACCCAGGCAGAGAGACAGCCAGACCTGGGAAGGGACTGGCCAGTGGAACCTTCCATGGTGCCTTAGAGACTCTGAGCACAGTGGCTCAGAGGCCTGACAGAGGACTACACAGCTTGGCACAGAGAAGGCATGCAACACATACTGGATAAAAGAGGACAGCAGCCCGCCCCCAGCCCCGCCCTCCTTCCTTCCTTCCTTCCTTCCTTCCTTCCTTCCTTCCTTCCTTCCTTCCTTCCTTCCTTCCTTCCTCCCTCTTTCCTTATACTATCTGAGAGCCCCCTGAATCCAGGCTTGAGGGGAAGACCTGACAGCCTGGGCCCTGGTGAGCCAAACACACAGGAAAGGCAGAGCACTGTGACATGCACAACAGGATGTAACTAAAGACCACATTGGTGTTGGGGGGGCGGGGCTGGGAGGATGTTGAGGAGGACACTCCTGCCTGCAAGGGGACACAAGGCAGGATCCCAAAGTTCATAGCATTTTCCTAGAGAAGGGAGGGACACGCAGGTGGGCGAGCAGGAATACCAGCCGGCTGAGCAGCTGAAGCAGGTGAGTAAGATCAGTGGCAGAGTGGAGAGTGGGTGCAAATGTCACTCTTTAAGCCAAGGGCTGCCTGCAGCCTTCTAGGAGGGGAGGTGAAATTCAGAAATCCCCAAGTTGTCTGCAGAGGCCTTGTTAGAAAAGCAGGACTAAGAGGAAGGCAGTTCTTAGGGAGCCCCACCCCTCACCCCCAAGGCTTAGTGAGGAGTCACGGAGGCCTGGACCCAGGCTAGGAAATGATTTTTGCCACAGTTGTGGCAGGAAGATGGATGGCCTGTTGCTGCCTCAGGCTGGGCTCCTGGGTTTGCTTCAGGGGCTAATAAAGTACTTGGAAGAACAGATGATTGTATTCAGTTGGTTAGGGAAGAAACAGTCAATGGGACCAGCTCAGGCTGGTGTCCCCAGGGCCCAGGAGAAGCTACGAGATCTCAGACCCAGGCCAAGTCCTGGTTGAGGGAGCCTTCCAGTCCCCAGGAAAAAGTTCCTAGAAAACCTGTGTGAATCCCAGTCCTCAGGCAGGAAGTGTCCAGGGAAGGGAATCATGGAGGAACATGTGTTCTGCTGACTGGCATCTGGCATGTGGGACAGGGTAAGCCTGTGAGCTCCCACAGGAAGGGAGGCAGGAGAGAGGGGTGAGCTGTAAAGACCTCAGATCTGGATGGGGATTGTTCTATGTCCCAAGGGTGACAGGGAACCACTGGAGGAAACCAGAGTGACTCGAGGTTTCGATACCTCTAGAGTGGGTGGACAGAGAGATGGGGCAGGGCGATGCAGTAAGACACCAGACAGGCAGGAAGGACAGGCAGTGGGAGAGACATACTCCATTAGTTTGTCATGATTTGGGGGTAGATAGAGGGCAAGCAGGACAGCGATGTCCCTGGACTTCTGGCTTGGGCACTCAGCGTGACAGTGGAGACAACCCAGGGAACAGTTTAGAGGGCAGTGATGAGCTGGGTTGGGCCATGTGGTCATGGTGTGCTGGGCAGTCACAGTGGAGGCCTCATGCTTGGCCCTAGAACTTACATCTCATCTAGAGTCTGAAGATGGAGACACTGAAGCGAGAAAGAGTAAATGCTGTGCCCACGATTGCAGGGTTAGGCTGGAATAGAATTGGGGTTTTAACTCAGGTTTATGTGATTGCAATTTTCTGATTGCAATCCTTAGAGGGAGGGGGACGAGGCAAGAAGGACTTTGTTTTTTCTTTTTCCTTTTCTTTGGAGGTTGTAGGGCTTGAACTCAGGACTTAGACTCTGTCCTTGAGGATTTTTGTTGTTGTTGTTGTTGTTCGTGGGGCCTGAACTCTGGGCCTGGGTGCTGTCCCTCAGCTCTTCAGCTCAAGGCTAGCACTCTACCACTTGAGCGTCAGCTCCACTTCCGGCTTTTTTCTTTTTTCTTATGTGGTGCAAAGGAATCAAACCCAGGGCCTCATGCATGCAAGACAAGCACTCTACCACTGAGCCACCTTCCCAGCCCCGTGTCCTTGAGCTTTTCTGCTCAAGGCTAGCCCTCTACCACTTTGAGCCACAGCTTCACTTTCAGTTTTCTGGTGGTTACTTGGAGATAAGAGTCATAGATTTTGCAGCCAGGATTGGCTTTGAACCAAGATCCTCAGATCTCAGCCTGAGTAGCTAGGATTACAGGTGTGAGCCACCAGCTGGCTAGGAAGGACTTTCTTGGAGGGAGAAATTTGAATGAGGAAAGCAAGCCCCTATGCTGTCTGGTGGCAGGGCTGTGCCCAGGGAGGAGGGGGTGGAGGGGAGGAGAGGCAGGCAGACACTGCCACCCCAAGCAGTCCCTCCCCCTTGCTTGGGGTTGCTGGGGACAGCATCATCCATCTGTCAACCTGGAGGTGTAGAGCTGGGGAAATAAACACCAATTAACCACCCAGAGGTTGCCTAATGAATATTGCTTGCTCAGCCCTGATAAAGGCCTCATTTGTGAACTATTGGCTACAGGCTAGATGAGAGGAAAGCGGAGGGACAGGCTGAGCAGAAACTGTTCCTGATTTAAGAGTAAGCGGACAAGACTAATTTATTGAGGCTTCTGCTTACAGCCAAGTCAAGAGGCTGGGAGGAGGGTATGGGGAGAGGTAGGGGTGGGGAGGGAGGCAGGCAGTAGGGTGGTGAGGGGCAGGGGATCCAGGACTGGGTGAAGTACTGCCTATAAGAGTCAAGGCTCAGCCAGGAACCAGTGGCTCATGCTTGTAATCCTAGCTACTCAGGAGGCTGAGATCCGAGGATCATGGTCCAAAGCCAGCCCAGGCAGGAAAGTTTGTGAGACTTTTTTGTTGTTGTTGTTGGTCATGGTGCTTGAACTCTGTGCCTGGGTGCTGTCCCTCAGATCTTCAGCTCAGGTGAATCTCTACCACTTGAGCCACAGCACCACTTCTGGTTTTCTGGTGGTTTATTGGAGATAAGAGTCTCATGGACTTTCCTTCCAAGGCTGGCTTTGAACCTCAATCCTCAGATTTCAGTCTCTTAAGTCACTAGGATTACAGACGTGAGCCACCAGCCCTCGGCTTGTGAGACTCTTATATCTAATAAAACACCAGAAAACCGGAAGTGGTGCTGTGGCTCCAGTGGTAGAGCACTTGCCTTGAGCCGAAGAGCTGAGGGACAGCGCCCAGGCCCAGAGTTCAAGCCCCAAACCAATAACAACAAAAAAGGTCAAGGCTCCCAGGTCCCTGGCGCTGGACAGCTGTGGAGCTGAGGAGGAAGGTAGCAGAGGGCATCTGGGAGCTGCTAGGAGAGCTCAAGAGGCCGGTGAACCCAGCAGAAGGACATAAGCTTACTCCTGGTTCCTGCCAAGTATGCGTGGCTCGAACCTCTATAATCCTCGCTACTCAGGAAGCTGAGATCTGAGGATCATGATTCAAAGCCAGCCTAGGCAGCAAAGTCCATGAGACTCTTGTCTCCAATTAATCATAGTAGAGATGTGGCTCAAGTGGGAGAGCACTAGCCTTGAACAAAAAAACTCAGCAACTGTTCAAGCCCCAGCATTTAGCCCCAGACACAGACACACAGACATACACACTCCTTGCTCCTGATCTTCATAGCTATGACTTTTCCAGGTCTCAAAAGCAGAACTATACTCTGCTTGTGCCAGGTCCAATCTGAAGCACTGGGTGGTATCCATCTTGAGGCAACCCCCCCACTAAGCCCTCCAGTCTCCCTCTGCCAGATCACCAAGTGCCTCGGTGATGCAGACCATGCTTCCGGGCTTTGGAGCTAGAGGGTCAGCCTTGGTCAGCACAGGAACAAGAAACCCACAGCCTGCAATCTCAGTCTGTGCCAAGTCCAGCAAGGCCCCGTCAACCTGAGCCTGCTTCTCCCTTGTAAAGTGAAATGGTCACATCTGGAGGGCCAAACTGGGGGCTGAGGACCCTGTGGACCACAGAATGAGGGAATCCAAGCATTGGCCAGGCCTCTGTCCTGGTCTTGGCTCAGCTGTTGACAGTCTGGGAAGCAGGCAGTCTTGGTGTAAGGGACTAGCCCCGTAGGCATGTGGTCCCAAAATGGTGGCAGGAACAGCCTGTCCTAGGGTGGAAGCTTTCTAGGGGAAAGCTTTAGACCTCAGGCCTCTGCAGTTGGGTGAGCTAACCTCTTACCCCCAGGACCTCTCAGGCCCGGTTCATGCAGCTCTCCTCATGACCTCCAGAAGTCAGCCAACAAGGACAGCAAGCAGAGCTAGCCCATCCACTCACACCAGTCATCCTCTCCCTCCCCACTGGGCTCTGTCGAGGTACAGATCAGACCCCACCCTGACACAGAGCATGCTGACCAAGTTACACTTGGGTCCTACCTAATTTGTCACAGGAGCCCTGAGAACACTGGGCTTCTGGAACCTGGTGAGAGGATGCGGGATGTGGGCCAGGCACTTGGCTGTTCAACCTCAAGCAAGTTACTTTGTTTCCTGCACAGAGGAGGCAATGCTAAGGTTTTATTATTATTATTACTAACTCAAAGGGCTTGTCTACAACACCTGTTGTGGGTTAAGCAAGTGTCACACTCTCTCTCTTGTGGGGGAGCGCGCCTCTGGCTCCAGGCCTGGTAGAAACATCATGAATTTGGGAGGTATGTCCATGTTCCAGCCCTAGTTACCTGGGTAGGCCACCCTGGTGGGCCTGCAGCAGCAGCAAGGCCCGCCTAGAACAATCCTAGCCAGAGCAAGTGTTCACTAGAGATTGCTCACACAAATGGAATGGACCAGATGGACCATTAGAAAGCGAAAGGATTCCCTGCACAGGGTAAACTCAACAACCATGCCAGTCTTCTTCCCGAGCCTGCTCACTCCACCCTCTGCTATCGTGTCAGCAGCTGGCAACAGACTGGATCCCCAAGGACAGCTTTCGCTGAGTTCTGGCCTGCGCCCGCCGCCCAGTCCAGCGCACAGGGTCCTCTTGTGTTTTCTGACTCACTCTCCTGTCTGGATTGACTTTGGCTGGCTGGCTGGCTGCGCTTGATGAATGACCTGTAAGGTACCTTCCTGCCCAACCTGCCCTCCCTCCAAAACTCCCAAGCCTGCCACTTGAGTCTCAGAGCTGCCACTGCGCCTGGCCTTCCTCTCCCTGCCAACCCCAAGGCCTTAGCTCCTCCCTCCCTCCACAGGGCCCTGGGGGCTAGTATCTCTCACCCTTCACCCTCAGGCTGAGCGGCTGGATTCTGAGAGTTCAGGCCGACCTGAAGCATGCCTAGCTGTGGTCTGGGAACAAATTCTCCTCCTCTGAAAGTAGCCAAGGCTTCCAATTTAGTGAGAAAGTGGGACAGAGCCAGATGGCACATGGAATAAGCTCTGTCAAATCTGTGCCCAGTGCCTCCCAGTGCCCACCCTAAGGTTTTCCCCTTATGGCACACCAAGCAGGGTGTGCAACAGAGAGCCCTCTGCTCCTGCTGGTGGGGCCAGGGCTGCTCATAGGACCAAAGGCTTTCACAGTGGTGAATTTGAGCATCTATTTTATTGGTTTCCTGTTGCTATGGCAACAAACAACACAGACATTCTCATGGGTTTCTAGAGGCTATAATCTAAAATCAGTCTCGCTGAGCTAAAGTCTAAAGTTGTCAGTAAAGCCAGTTCCTTCTGGAAGTCCAATGGAGAAAATCCATTTCCTTGCCTCCTCTAGCTTCTGAAGGCAGCCTACATTCCTTGGCTTGTGACCTCTTCTCTGGACTTGTACTTGGGGATTTGAACCAAGGGCCTCAGGCTTACCAGCCAGTTGATAGCACTGGGGCACCAGCCATTACCCTTGAATTTTTGTGCTGGTAGTGGGACATGAACTCTGAGCCTCAAGCTCTCACTTGGCTTTTTCACTCAAAGGTGGCGCTCTACCACTAGAGCCATACCTTCACTTCCTGCTTTTTGCTGATTAACTGGTAATAAGAGTCTCAGAGACATTTCTGAACTGTGATTCCCAGATCCTAGCCTCCTCAGTAGCCAGCATTATAGCCTTGAGCCATGGGTGCCTGAACCCTCCCAACTTATTGCTCATATTAGCACATCTGCTTGTTTCCCTTAATACTGACCTCTACGATCTCATCCAGCCCACCTTGATAATTCCAGACCATGTGTGTGTGAAGACTTAGTTGTAGCCACAAAGCCTCCCCGGCCATGTGGGGTCCAGCCCACAGGATCCTGGATGAGGACCTAGGCATCCCTAGATGCCTACAATCAGCTTGTGACAACTAGCAGCAAACCAAACCCCTCCTGCTGTTTCAGTGACCGTCAGGGGAAGGGTTGGGGAACGTTTCCTTTTGGAGTCAGTGGGATGCTCCCTAACCTTATTTAAGGCCTAGGCCTCACCAACCCTCCCTGCTTCTGACCAGAGAAACTGATGCAATGTCTCCTCAGAAGTCAGGCAACGAGCTAAAACCTCAGTGCTGGAGAAAGGGCCAGGGCCAGCCAAGAAGCTTGTGGTGGCCTGAGAGTACATGCCGGAAGCCAGCCGGCAGCAACAAGCCCTTAGCTGGGAAGGAGCAGGAAGAAGGCTTCGGGGCCTGCTGAGGGTGCGGGAGGCCTGAGGACGGTGGCGCACGTCAGCCAGAGCTGAAGTGCGGCTGCAGGGTGCCTCGTGCAGCAAAGGTGATCTGCGGAGATGATGGAGACTGACTGGGAGCGGCTCAGGTGGCGAAGAGTGTGACTCGGCGGTCCCCAGCGTCTTGAGGATGAGGAGAAGTGGAGTTCCAAAGTCCCCTGGGCTTTTTCTTTGTAGAAGAGAGCAGAGGGGGCAGGGCTGTGGCTGTGGCAGTGGCAGGTGTGTGTGTGGGGGGGCTCTTGCTACCTCTTCTCCATGTTTTGCATCTGTAAACTCAGGGAGGTAAAGCTGGCCAGGAGGTCAGTCACCTCATCAACCTGCAAGAAGAAACGCAGACTCTGTTCCAGGGTGCCAGGTTCCCACTAGCCTGTCCCCCCACAAAGCAGATATTGTCTCCCAGTGGGACAGTTGGCACCAGGTGACCCGGTGCTCCAGCCAGACAGCAGGGCCGTGAGCACAAATCCACCTCTGTAGGCTCAAAGGAAATGGTGGAGGCTCGGGCTGGTTCCTGCTGTGCGGGTATGGCCCCAGGGCTGGACCTGTGGCTGCAGGTTACCTGCTCTTTGGTGCTGGTCATCTGGAGCCGGGTGCAGAGGTCATCCAGCCTGTCCCGCTGCTCGTGCTGCCCCAGGCGCTCCAGGTACTCCCGCAGCATATGGATGATCTGCAAGAGAGGCTGAGCTGAGCGGGCGTGTTCTGACTTGACCCAGAAAGGGGGCGCAGAGGGGTCTGGTGGGGTGCTGTGGGCGGGTCCAGTGCAGGAGTCCTCTGGGTCAGTAGATGACTTGGAGCCCTGCGAGCAGGGGCAGGTGTACTAGGGAGAGGAGCACAGGAGCGTGTGCTCACCTGCTTCACCTCCAGCCGCACAGCCTCCAGACACTGAGAATGGCCCTCCTGCAGGATGTTCAGCTTCGACTTGGCCAGGTGCAGGGGTGTGCGGCCAGCTCTGTCCAGGGCATCTACACGGGCCCCTGTGGGAACAGGCAGAGGGAAGCATGCTGGTGGTAAGGGTAAGTGAAAGGAGCAAGAAGAAGGGACTACATACCTCCTCGGAGCAGCGTGGTGATGACAGGGACGTGGTTGGTGCAGGCCGCTGAGAACGAAGAACAGAGATTTAAGAATCCAGGAACCGCTGGGCATCTGTAGCTCATGCCTGTAATCCTAGTTTACTTGGGACCATGAGATCTGAGAATCCCAGTTCAAAGCCAGCCTGAGCAGGTAAGTTTGTGAGACTTTTTTTTCTTTTTTTTGGTCCGTCATGGTGTTTGAACTCTGGGTTTGGGCACTGTCCCTGACCTCTTCAGCTCAATACACAAGCTCTACTGTTTGAGCCACAGCACCACTTCCAGTTTTCTGATGGTTAATTGAAGGTAAGAGTCTCACAGCCTTTCCTCTCCTGGGATGGCTTCGAACCTCGATCCTCAGATCTCAGCCTCCTGAGTAGCTAGGATTACAGGCGTGAGCCACCAGCACCTGGTTGTGAGACTCTTATATCCAATTAACCAGCAAAAAGGCAGAAGTGGAGCTATGGTTCAAGTGGGAGAATGCTAGCCTTGAACAAAAAGCTAGGGAAGAGTGTGAAGTCCTGAATTCAAGCCTCCGTTCTGGAACACACACACACACACACACACACCACACACACACACACACACACACACGGAGCTATGGTTCAAGTGGGAGAATGCTAGCCTTGAACAAAAAGCTAAGGAAGAGTGTGAAGTCCTGAATTCAAGCCTCCGTTCTGGAACACACACACACACACACAGAAGGGAGCACTATAATCCTAATGAGGAGGCTGAGATATGAGGATCTCAGTTTGAAGCCAGCCTGGGCAGGAAAGTCTGTGAGACTCTTATCTTCATTAAAATAGCAAAAACAAAAACACAAAACAAAAGTAGAGCTATGGTTCAAGTGGTAGAGCACTAGCCCTGAGCAAATTCTCAGGAATAGCACCCAGGCTCTGATTTCAAGCTCCAGGATCAGCAATGAGAAAAGAAAAAAAAGAGAAAGAGAATCCAGGAGCAGGGCTGTGGGCTGGGTTTCTGAATATGCCCACACCAAACTCTGCCTCCTAAAAAGGTGTCACCGTGTCACCAGGGCTGCATCTGGGCATTACTGAGCAATCATATCTAATTCTCTCCTTGCACATCTGGGGAAATTGAGGCCTGGAGATGGGCCCTGCCCATAGTGAGTTGGCAACAGGTCAAAAGCCAGGTAGGGTCTCACGACATGCTTTCTAGTGAAAATGCCATGTCTAGGGACGGCCAATGGCTGGGTGACTGGACAGGCATGGGACCCAGGCTGCTACCAAGTGCGGCCTCGGGGCTCGGGCTCACTGGATGCTTGGAGACGCTAGTGGGATCCTGAGGGACAAAGATTCCCCACTTGGGGGCTAGTCTGTTCTAGAGGTATCTTGTCAGCTTTTGGGGACTCACCCAGGTGCAGTGGTGTGTTGCCCAGACCGTCCCTCTGGTTGGGGTCAGCCCCATGGTCCAGAAGCAGCTGTACTGGAAAGAGAACCCAAGAGGAACTGGGTTTTGTTTTGTTTTGTTTGCCAGTCCTGGGGCTTGAACGCAAGGCCTGGGATCGGTCTCTGAGCTTCTTTTGCTCAAGGCTAGCACTCTTACTACTTGAGCCACAGCACCATTTCTGGCTTTTGCTGCTTAGGTGGTACTGAGGAATTAAAGGAATTAAACCTAGGGCTACATGCATGCTAGGCAAGCACTCTTCCACTAAGACACATTCTCAGCCCTGAGGAACTGTTTTAACTGGACCCGCACCCATAGTCTAGCTACAGAGGTTTGCTCAATGTGTAATTTCTCTCACTCATTTTTGTATTCATCCGCTTTTCCTCATTCATACACAATGGGTTCCTGTGCAGGATCCTGGATGCCAGAACCTGTGTACGTGCTATAGAACTGAGTTGGGATTTTTTTTTTTTTTTTTCGGTCGTGGGGCTTGAACTCTGGGCCTGGGCGCTGTCCCTCAGCTCTTCAGCTCAAGGTGAGCGCTCTACCACTTGAGCTACTGCGCCACTTCCGGTTTTCTGGTGGTTTATTGGAGATAGGAGTCTCACGATCTCTCCTGCCCGGGCTGGCTTTGAACCGCGATCCTCAGATCTCAGCCTCCTGAGTAGCTAGGATTACAGGCGTGAGCCACCAGCGCCCGGCTTGAGTTGGGATTTTTTTGGGGTACTAGGGTTTGAACTCAGGGCTTCACGCTTGCTAGGCTGGTGCTCTACCATTTGAGCCATACCTCCATCTCCTTAGTTTGTAGTTTTCTTTGTGCTGGTATTAGGGGTTGAACTCAGGGGCTGAGTGCTGCCCCCTAACTTTTTTGCTCAAGCCTGGCAGTGTCACAGCCCACCCTGAGGTATATCAAGGAGGGGGAGCTTGTTGTCTAGTGGCCTAGCTCTCACTATGGTATTTAACAGAGAGAAGCAGGAGACGTCCTTTTCTCAGCTTTAAAACCTCAGTCCCAGTCAGACACTGGTGGCTCATACCTGTAATCCTAGCTCTTCAAGTGGTTGAGATCTGAGGATCATGGTTTGAAGCCACCCTAGGCAGGAAAGACCATGAGACTTACCACCCAAAAGCCAGAAGTGGAGCCGTGGCTCAAGTAGTAGAGGGCCAATCTTAAACAAAAAAGCTCAGGGACGTAAGGATCCTCCTGGTGGCCTCTGGAGAGACACCGCTTCACCTGCCCTGCGCATGCCCAGTACTTACCAATCTGGTCATTGCCATTGCAGGAAGCGAAGTGGAGGGCAGTGCGGCCCTTGTCATCAGCTGCACAGGGATCCGTGCCATCGTCCAGCAGCTGCTGCACTGACACCACCAAGATGGGGGGAAGGCAACAAAGCAGAAGTGTTAGCTATGCTGCAGTCCGGGAGCAGGCAGGGGTCCCCCTAGACAAGGCATTCCCAACGCATGGCAAAGCTTCTCCCCAAGGGGCCAGCATGGCAAGGAATGTGTTTTCTTCAGAACACAACTGAGCACAAGACCAAGGGGCACACAGACTAAGTCCTAGGCTAAACTAAGTAAACAAGCAAGGGGGCAAGCTGGGCAGTGGTAACTCATGCCTATAATCCTAGCTACTTAGGTGTTTTTGGTTGTTTGTTTTTTGTTTTTTTTTTGGTTGGTGCTGTCCCTCAGCTCTTCAGCTAAGGCCAGCGCCCTACCACTTGAGCCACAGCATCACTTCAGTTTTTCTGAGTGGTTTATTGGAGATAAGAGTCTCATGCCTTTCCTGCCCAGGCTGGCCTTGAACCATGATCCTCAGATCTCAGCCTCCTAAGTAGCTAGGATTTCAGGTGTGAGCCACTGGCTAAGTAGCCACAACTACTTAGAAGGTTGAGATCTGAGGATCAGGATTTGAAGCCAGCTGGGCAGGAAGTCTGTGAAATTCCTTCTCCAAATAACCACCAAAAAGTCAGAAGTGGAGGTGTGGCTCAAATGGTAGACAGATAGCCTTGAGCAGAAAAAGGAACAGCACCCAGGGCCCTGAGTTCAAGCCCCACTATGGACACAAAAAAAGTAAGGAGCATACTGCCAACAGCACCTGACAGTGGAAGGAGCTGGCCTGGGGTGAGCAGAGGCCTGAACTTGGGCCCCAGGTCATGGCAAATGTATATAATCTCTGTGCTGCCAACCTCCAGAGCTGCTGAGATGAGAATCATGGGAGTGGAAGTCCTCGGTGGAACACAGGAGCCCTGTAAGTATGAGGCATTATGCTCTAATGCACATATCAGCTAAAATGGGGGAAAGTGCTACTCAATGTTTTAGTATCTGTCTCCCGGCAAGAAGCTTCTCGAGGGCTTGAACCATTCTGCCCAAAGCCCAGGCAGCACTCTTCCAGCTGAGTCAGTACTGTTTTCACCACCAAGAGTGAAGGACACTGAGGGCAGGAGAACATTCTGGTTCCCATTACAGGTATGCATAGCAGTTTATAAACTCATAAAGTCCTCAAGCTGGGCCCAGATGGGTCATACCTATATACTAGCTCTCCAGAAGACCTGTTTGAACTGGAGGATCAAAGTTCAAAGCCAGCCCAGGAAGAAAGGTTTGCTAGGCTGGGTGCCAGTGGCTCATCCCTGTAATTCTAGCTACTCAGGAAGTTGAGATCTGAGGATCCTGGACAGGAAAGTCCATGAGACTCTTATCTCCAATTAACCACCAGAAAAACCGAAGTGGTGCTCAAGTGGTAGAGTGCTAGCCTTGAGCTGAAGAGCTGAGAGACAGTGTCCAGGCCAAGTTCAAGCCCCATAACTGACAAAAAAAAAAAAAAGAGAGAGAGAGAGAGAAAGATTTGCTAAGCATGAGGCCCTGAGTTCAAATCTGGTACTCAGAAAAACAGTCCTCAGCACAGGAAAGGAAATAGTGAGGACAGTTCCTTACGTGGCAAAAAGGACTTTGCAGATCTGATCAAGGCTAAGGACTTTGGGAAGCAGAGATTATCCAGGATTATCCAGGCCCAATGTAATCTCACCAGGCCTTGTAATCAGAGAGCCTTTCTCTGCTCCAAGGACCAGAGAGTATCAGAGAGAGAAGAGAACAGCCCACTGTGACTAGCTTTGAAGATGTGACTAGCTTTGAAGATGCCGGGACTAAGAGCCAAGAAACGTGGTATGGCGTGGTGCTAGTAATCTTATCTACTCAGGAGGCTGATCTGAGGATTGTGGTTCAAAGCCAGCCTAGGCAAGGAAGTCTGTGAGACTCTTATCTCCAATTAAGCACCAAAAAAAAAAAAAAAGGAAGTAGAGCTGTGGCTCAAGTGATAGAGTGTTAGCCTTGAGCATAAAAAGCTTAGGGGGGCTGGGAAGGTGGCTCGGTCTTAGAGGGCTTGCCTTGCATGCATGAGGCTCTAGGTTCGATTCCTCAGCACTACATAAGCAGAAAAAGCCAGAAGTGGCGCGGTGGCTCAAGTAGTAGAGCTCTAGCCTTGAGCTCAAGAGCTAAGGGACAGTGCCCAGGCCCAGAGTTCAGGCCCCGTGACCAGCAAAAAAAAAAAAAAAAAAAAGCTTAGGAACAGTGATCAGGTTTTGAGTTTAAGCCCCACGACTAACCAAGACGGGAGAAACAAAAAAAGAAAGCAATGCAGCATCTCTGTCACCTAGATTTTAGCCTGGTCAGTGAGACCTGTACAAGACTTCTGGCCCAGGGAATTATAACAAATTTGTGTTGCTTAAGCCACTAAGTAGGGGTAATTAGTTAAAGTGGCCAGAGAAAGCTAACACCACTTTCCTCTGACTCATAGGACACATTAAGTCCATAGACAAAATTAATTTTTTTGTCCTAGATTGACTTTGCTATTTACCTTTGATGTAGTTACTGCCCCCTTAGCTCAGGAGTGCCAGAAAACAGTAGCAGAAAACCAGACAGAACCTCCTGCGAGCTGCATTCACTCCTCCCAGGGGCTCTGCCAACTGCAGCCATGAATGCCACTTGACCTGACCTCACAGTGTACAGAGCAGCTCGAGGTGGTGGATGTCACTTGGCAGTTAAAGCAGTGTTTACTCTCATTAGCCAGAAGAAGTTCCAAACAAGCACCCTATAGACAGGGTCCCTGGCATCAGGAATCCCAAAGGACAGTAAGTGCTCTGACACAGGAGGGCCCAGGGTGACAGGGGAGAATGTGAATCTGTATGTAAGTCTGCCTGCTTTCTGCAAGGTGACTGCAAAGACATTGGTAAATACAGCGGCCCTGTGACAAGAGAGTGAACTTTTATTTTTTATTTTTTGTCAGTCGTGGGGCTAGACCTCTGGGCCTGGGCACTGTCCTCAGCTCTTCAGCTCAAGGCTAGCATCCTACCACTTAAGCCACAGCACTACTTCCGGTTTTCTGGTGGTTTATTGGAGATCAGAGTCTCAGACTTTCCTGCCCAGGCTGGCTTTGAACTATGATCCTCAGATCTCAGCCTCCTGAGTAGCTTGGATTACAGGCGTGAGCCATTGGCGCCCGGCTTCTTCTTCTTCTTTTTAACTATATATTTTTTTGTTTTTTGTTTTTGGTACTGGGGATCAAACCCAGGACATTGCTAGGCAAGCACATTGCCACTGAGCTACATCCCAGCCTAAGGGTGAGCTTTATACTAGCTGGGCATTGATGTCTCACGCCTGCAGTCCTAGCTACTCAGGAAGCTGAGATCTGAGGATTAACGTTCAAAGCCAGACTAAACAGATAAATCCAAACTTCTTTGTGTGTGGGTGTCATTCTTGAGGCTTGAACTCAGGGCTCTGGGTGCTGTCATTTGAGTTTTTCTCAAATCTAGCACTCTACCATTAGAGCCACATGTCTATTTCCAGCCTTTTGCTGGTTAACTGGAGATAACAGCCTTAAGGGTTTCTCTTCCTGGGCTGTCTTTGAACCCTGATACTCAGATCACAGCCTGCTGAGCAGCTAAAATTACAGGTGTGAGTCACCAATGCATGGCTCCAAATACAAACTTTCATCTCCAATTAACCAGCAAAAGGCCAGAATTAGAGATGTGGCTAAAGTGGTATAGTACCAGCCTTGATCAATAAAGCTAAGAAAACACGAGCCATGTGTTCAAGCCCCAGAACTGGTATTTTAAAAAAAAGAAGCTGGGAATGTGGCTTAGTGTTAGAGTGCTTGCCTAGCATGCATGAAGTCCTGGGTTTGATTCTTCCCCAGTGCCACATTAACAGAAAAAAGCCGAAAGTGGCACTGTGGCTCAAGTGGTTGAGTGCTAGCCTTGAGCAAAAGAAGCTCAGAGACAGTGCCCAGGCTCTGAGTTCAAGCCCCAGGACTGACAAAAAAAAAAAAAGAAAGAAAGAAAGAAAGAAAAAGAAGGGTGAGAGGAGGCCTGTCTTTCTAAGTATGGGTACCTCGCTCTTGCCTATTACACTCCACCCGCCCCCTTCCATACCAGCTCCAGGAATCCATGGAGCCAGAATCATTGTGCACACTCACCTGTTTCCACATCATTGGCATTGGCTGAATCCCTCAGTCTCTTTAGGGCTGTGAAGAGAGTAAGAGGTAAGTTAAAAAAGAAAACCCAGAGCAGGGCGCTTGTGGCTTACACCTGTTATTCTAGCTACTCAGAAGGCTGAGATCTGAGAATCAGGGGTTGAAGTAGTCCAGGAAAAAAGTCCATGAGACTCTTATCTCCAATTAAGCACCAAAAGGCCAGAAGTAGAACTGTGGCTCAAGTGGTAGAATACCAGCCTTGAGGATTAAAAAAAAAAAAAAAAAGGGGACAGTACTCAGGCCTCAAGTTTCAAACCCCAGATACTGTCCCCCTCCAAACACACACACACAATTACCATGAAGAAACAGAAGGTAATGTTTCCTATTTTCCTGTGGTTACCACAGTATTTAAAGGGAAGCAACGGTGCCAGGATACAAAATGCTACCTAGAACAAGGAGAAACCCCAGCAAAGGCCACTTTTTAGCTGAGTGTCAGTAGCTCATATCTGTAATCCTAGTTACTCAGGAGACTGAGATCTGAGGATCAGGGTTCAAAGGCAGCCCAGTCAGATAAACTCTTGAAAATCTTATCTCCAGTTAACCAAAGAAAAGCTGAAAGTGGAGGTATGGCTCAAATGACAAAGTAGCATCCTTGAGTGAAAAAGCTAAAAGATAAGCCGGGTGCTGGTGGCTCACACCTGTAATCCTAGCTACTCAGGAAGTTGAGTATTCAGTTTTACACTCAGCAAATTAAGTGTTCAACTTCGATGACCACAATGTATCTCACAAATTAGAGGTAAAGCTATGTATCAGAAAACAGTGTATAACATATAACAAGGGCAGAAAACAGTGTATAACATATAACAAAGGCAGGATAATAGCTATCTATTTAGTACCTTATTTAAGTCTAGCCACACTCTGTAAAGGCAGGTAGCTGTATCCATACTATAAACAGAAAGTGAAGCTGAAAGAGTGCAGTTTGCCAGGGTCCGGGCAGGGAAGGGCAGTCCAATCCAGCTTGCATACAAGCTGGTAAATCTTGGCTATAGGCTCTGGCTTCCCCATTGCCCTGTGAACAGGATTCGCAGCCTGGGATTAGTGGTTCATGTATACAATCCTAAAGCCCTGGGAGACTGAGATTTGGAGGACCGCAGTTGGAGACCAGCCAGCTCAGGCAGTAATAAACACCCAGTCATGGAAAGTTTCTGTTGGGGATCTACCAAGTGAGAGGAGTCTGCCACTGAAGCAGGAAGACGTTTTAAAAAATAAACCCCGGATCCTGGGCAGCTCTGATAGAAGTAATTATTATTTATAACAGTAAAAGGAGACCCGACGGTCCCTGGGCACTGAGCAGTAGTCGAGAGACCTTGGGGTGGGGAGTTCAGGAGCCGGTGCGCTGCTCCCCGGGGCCCTCTCCGTGCACCTCCTCGCCCCGGACCCCCACCCTGCACCGCCTCGCCCCGGGCCTCACCGTGCACCTCCTTGCCCGTGGGCCCAAGCCGGCGGTGCGGCCTGGCGGCGCGCCGGAGCCGGCCGGCCGGGATCTTGCAGCGCAGCTCATCGCGCGGCTCCGCGTTCTGCTGCCACAGGACATGGAGGAAGCGCAGCGGGGACTCGGAGCCCCCGGACGCCCGGCCCGGAAGGCCTGCGCCACCGACCAGGGCGGACCCCAAGTCCGCGAAAGAGAAGAGGCCCTCGGCTTCTGCCAGCGGCTCCGGCGCCACCGCGCACTCGCCATCCGAGCTCGAGCCGCCCGAGCGCGGCTCGTCGCCCGCGCCCCCGGCGGCGGCTGCCATGGCAACGGCTCCGCGCTGGCCTGGCAGTCCGAGCCTCGTTCTCGACCGACCGACAGACCCACTTCCCTCCGCCTTGTCCTGCTGTCAAGGGAAGGCGCGGGCGGGCGGGACCCGCGTGCAACCACGGCAACCGAGCGGGAGGCGGGTTCGCGCCGCGGAGGTGGATCGTCTGGACCAGTGACGACTCCTCTAGCCTGCATTTCCCTGCCAATTGGGAAGGGAGGGAATAGTACGAGCGAGAGGATTGGACAGAGCTTCCAGCAGCGTGACTGGCGGATGGAAGAACCAATTACAAATTTCAAATGCCTAAGGCCCTCACTTTGTGCCACTACCGGAACCAATAAAAAAAAGCTAGATACTGCCCCTCCCTCCACTAACCCCCATTGAATCATGGGAAATACGACAGGCAGGTGCTGTAGCCAATCACGTGAAGAAGACCGACAGCCAATCACGAAGGAAAGTGTAGCCCGGGTATTGACTTGTTTTGAATCAATGAACACATGGAAAGACGGACTCCTCACAAAGCGAATAACATAAAAAGGAAATATGTGAAGATCTGGAAATGGTACCGCTGTAAGGTCTGAACAGGAACACCTCCCTCCCTCTTGGCTAAGTTTCCACCCAGTATCTGTTACCTAGGTAACTGTCAGACCTGGAAGCAGTCACCTTCCCCTCCTGCTAGGTCACATCCTGGACCACCTCTGGTTACATGCCTCCCATCTGACCTTAGGAGGGTCCTAGACCCTGAGGTCACATCCACATCCAGTGTGGCCACACCTTTCTCCCACCTGGCCACACCTCTTCCTGTCCCTGGCCTAGATAAGTCCCGGCCCAGAAGTGGGTTGTCCCCTTCACCCCCTCTCCTTCCTTTTTCAGCTATGCTTCTCCGCTGTGCATGGCCGAAGCTGCAGTTGGGTAAATAAACTTCTTTTCCTGCCTGAATACTGCGTGGTGTTCTCTTTTTCGGCTACTTAATGAAACCTACCTATTTAATAGACCTTACAACCACAAACTGCGCTGTGGTAGCTTCCAGATACTATCAATTGCATTCGTTAGGGTTCTGGGAAACCCAACAGGGACAATTGATTCACAAAGTAATATAATTAGACGTAATTATTTCTATGTCAGTGACTGCTCAAAAGATGGTATCTACTGTAATTATTGATAACTGGAGCAGGTGAGGCCTCAACACTGGGACCAAAAAATATTTGGGAGCAGCCTTGTTACTTAAGCACAGAATGGCATGCTCTAACTTCGCAATTTTCTTTTTTTTTTTTTTGGGTCCGATCGTGAGGCCTGAACTCTGGGCCTGGGCGCTGTCCCTCAGTTCTTCAGCTCAAGGCTAGCGCTCTACTACTTGAGCCACAGCGCCACCTCCGGCTTTTTTCTTTTTGCTTATGTGGTGCTGAGGAATCGAACCCAGGGCCTTAGGCATGTAAGGCAAGCGCTCTACCACTGAGCCACCTTCCCAGCCCCCTTCGCAATTTTCTTTAAAAACCACACCTGTTTCACAAATGCAAAAAAAAAAAAAGTGGATTATTTGCATTTTTGTCTTTCCCTTCATAACCTTCAGCTTCAGTTTTACACTCAGCAAATTCCTCAGTGACTCAAGGATTTTAATTATTTTTATTTCACTTTTTTTTTAATTGAAATGCAAGAGATCAAGCCCGAGAACATGTGTATGCTAAGCAAGCATTCTATCCTAGGGTTTTTTTTTTGTTGTTGTTGTTTTGTTTTTTGGTAGAGTCACTCTAACCCAGACTAGACTTGAACTTTTTTCCCCCCAGCATTGGGGCTTGAACTCAGAACCTTATACCCTTGGCCTTTTTTACTTTTGGCTAATGCTCTACCATGAGCCACAACTCCACTCCTATTGTGTGTGTCTGTTTAGCAAAGAGAGAAGGTACTGGGCCTTGAACTGAAGGCCTGAGCACTGACTCTTAGCTTTTTTGCACTTTTATACTCTTTTTTTTTTTTTTTGCCGGTTGTGGGGGGCCTGAACTCTGGGCCTGGGTGCTGTCCCTTGGCTCTTCAGCTCAAGGCTAGCGCTCTACCACTTGAGCCATAGTGCCACTTCCGGCTTTTTCTGCTTATGCGGTGCTGAGGAATCGAACCCAGGGCCTCATGCATGCAAGGCAAGCGCTCTACCACTGAGCCATCTTCCCAGCCCACTTTTATACTCTTAACAGCTCTACTTCCTGGCCTCTCCCTCTTCTTCCCCCCCCCCCATCGTGGGGGCTGAATTTTGGGCCTGGGCGCTGTCCCTCAGCTCTTCAGTTCAAGGCTAGTGCCCTACCACTTGAGCCACAGCACCACTTCTAGCTTTCTTCTGCTCATGTGGTGCTCAGGAAACAAACCCAGAGCCTCATGCATGCAAGGCAAGCGCTCTATCACTGAGGCAACTTCCCAGCCCAGCCTCTCCTTAAGTGCCACCTATATCCTGTGCTTTCACTGATCCTTTATTTTTTGGTCAGTCGTGGGACTTGAAATCTGGGTCTGGGCCCTGACCCTGAGCTCTTCAGCTCAAGGCTAATGTTCTACCACTTGAACCACAGCACCACTTCTAGTTTTCTGGTAGTAAATTGGAGATAAGAGTCTCATGAACTTTCCTTCCCTGGCTGGCTTTGAACCATGATCTTCAGATTTCAGCCTCCTAAGTAGCCAGGATTACAAGCGTGAGCCACAAGCACCTAGCTTCACTGATCTTTTTAATATCTAGAGTTTGATTATTTGGACTTTGCCAGAAAACCACACAGACATGCAGGTACAGAGAACAAAGAAAGGTTTATTTCTGGGAAAGGGGCTGGCAAGACCCCTTCTCACAAGGGAGAAGTGAGAAACAGCACTGGCTATTGTCTGAGGTGACCCATAAAACCTAATAGGTTTAGGAGGGGCTAAAAGGGGTAAAGGGGTGGAGACCCCAGTGTGGATGTGAGGGCCAAGGGCTTCATCATGGATTTATGGCTGCTGCCCAAATAGTAGATAAGGGGCCCTGCAGCTGCCCAGACCACCACAGAGGAGTACCATGCCAAGGTAAAGGGGTTTGGAGGCTGATTATATACTGCCTTTACTAAATGGGCTAGTGGTCCCTAGGAAGGGAGCATGCTAAGCTGTGGAGAGGGGAAGGAGCTTACTAAGCTATGGGAAAGGAGCTCATTGGGCTAACAACTAGAGAACTTTAGTTTAGATCTGGCTTTGAGATTTCTGCATCAGATGTTCCCTAACACTGCTTCTAGTCCTGATTCATGAAGTACAACTGCAGTAACAGGGGTAGGGGTTTAGGAGGTTATACTCAGGGGAGTGGAGCAAACAGGACAACAGGTGAGCTACAGATAAAACCACATCAAGGGAAGCATGGCTGGAAATAAATCCAGCTGAAGAAGTCAGGCCACCGTGGAATATAACTAATGATCTTTCCTAGTCAGAAACTTCCTGCCTACAATCCCAGGAAAAAGATTAAGAGAGATGGGGCAACATTAGGCTACTAAAGGTGTTGTACTAGGTGCTTTGGTCAGCTCAATTTCTTCCCCATTGAAGTCTTGCCTTTCCAAGAACAAAGGGGGCTTGGGAAACCAAACACCCTTTCTGTCTATAATGGGGTTCTGTCTGCCGATCAGAATTGCGTTTCTAAACCTATTTGTTGTGCTGTAAAGCAATGGAATAAATCTGGACTCCAGTGCAATTCAGCTTCTATGATTGAAGTAGGAATGGTAGAACAGCTACCACACAACAGGAGGGGGGGAGGGAGAAGGAACTAAGACAAGAGTTCTTGACAGGAGCCAGGTGCCAGTGGTTCATGCATGTAAGCCTAACCACTAAAGAGACTGAGATCTGAGGACAGCCCAAAAGTCCATGAGCCCCTTATTGTTAGGTTTTTAAAAAGAGGTAGCAGAGTAAGAACAGCAGCATGCACGTGGTATTCAGGTAAGGGGTAGGTTTATTCATTGTTCTGGCTGGCACCAGGCCATGTTGGCCCTCCATGGGGGTAGGAAAGGCCTGGGAATGAGAGCTGGGAAAGAGAAGAGAGAGCTGGGAAAAAGGAAAGAGCTGGGAAAGAGAAGAGACGGAAAGAGCTGAGAAAGAGAGAGAGAGAGCATCTTGGCCTGGGCTAGGCGTTTTCGAGGGTTTGCGGGGAAGAAAGGTGTGGCCACATCAAATTCAGATGTGACCTCAGCAGATGCAGATGTGACCTCTTCCAGGTGTCCCAGTTGCCTAGGTAACGCAGGTACTGGGTGGAGACTTTGCTGCGGGGAGGGTGGAGTCTGCTAGCCATCCAGGAGTGGACCTTACACTTATGTCCAACTAACCACTTAAAAAGAAAGAAAGAAAGAAAAAAAATCTGGAAGTGGAGTTGTGGCTCAAGTAGTAGAGTGCTAATTGAATGAAAAACCTTGAATGAAAAACTTCAGGGACAGTGTCCAGGCCCCCGAGTTCAAGCCCCAGTTGGCACACTACAAACATGAACAAAAAACTGAAAACAAAACAGGAAACCAAACACCCTGAAAGTTAAGGACACATTAACTCAGTATACCAGGACTATTTCTTCAGACTCCAATCAAACTTAGGACTGCTAGCACAGAGCCTGGCCTACCATAGGGTGCCTTTTACTCTTCTTTTACTTTTCATTAATAAATCTCCTGCTTTGGTCTCCTGTGTTCCTCTTTGAATTCCTCCCCTCCCCCCCCCCAACTTTATGATCCCAGGACATCCAGCAACACAGTTCCATGATAGTTTTCACCTCTGGTCATACTGCAAGGAAGGAATTCAAAGTGAGAACTCAGAGAAAGTGCTGGGTGAGCGAGACTGCAATTGGAAATAGGATGCTTAGTATAGATGGCACCAGAGTGAATACATGACCCATGCCATGCATCACAGGTTAACTGTGAGTCCCCAAACCTCGGGGCAGGGAGCTGTGCCCCAATGGGAAAGCAAGGGGCGCTGGGAGAGGGTGAGACATGCTCTTTGTCACACAGCAAATCAGGGGGAGTAGAGGCTGGAACGAAGATTCACGATTTCCTCTAGATAGTGTGTTTAAGCAGATGACTAAACAGAGGAACCAATCCAAAAGAGCCCTATGAACCCTATACCAGATTTCACTGGCTTATTTTATTTTTTGGTGCCAGTTCACGGCTGGCACTCCACCACTTGAACCCCAGATCCATTTCCACCTTTTTGCTGGTTAATTAGAGGTAGGAGTCTCAGGGACTTTCCTGATCCTGAACCACGATCCTCAGATCTCAGCCTCCTGAGTAGGATTACAGGAGTGAGCCACCTTCGCCCTAGCTGAGTTTAACCTTTTCTAGCCACTTCTACCCCGCAGGCGATGCATCCTCCCACGAATCCAAACCAGGCCCTTTAGGCTCCAACCTCCCTGGACCCCCGGGGGGGGGTCAGCCATCTTTGGTGTGGCATTCCTCCTGGGTCTTCGCTCAGTGTGGCTGCACTATTCAGGCCTCTGCTCCTAGATTCACAACATCCTAGGCCGGCATCCTTCGAAAAGTTCCTAGTTTGAAGAGAAAGAAAAAGTGTAGTTTGAAGAGAAAGAAAACGTTAAGTGGGCCTCGACCTTCTTATCATGGCTACTTCTGTCTGCCTGCCGGAGGCACCGGGGAGACTTCCGGTTTCCCAGCATGCCCGAGCGAAACCGGATTTCCGGTCTTGGGAGGGAGGCGCCGAGTGTTCCTCTCGCTCTCTTCCCCGGTGTTCTCGAGCGCCGTAGCCATGTCTTATCCCGCTGATGACTACGAGTCTGAGGTAATGTGGCCGTAAGCGCGCGGTGGGCTTCGCGGCCGGGGGAGGGTTCTGTGGGTGCTGGGCCCCGGAGCGAGGCGGTGTCCGGAAGCTCTCGCGGGCGGAGCCCCCCTCGGGCCTGCCCGCCTGCGGCCCTCGTGCAGCCGCCGGCCCCAGCGCGCCCTGGGCGCGGCCCCTCCGGCTCGGCCTCCCCTTGCCCAGGCCGAGTAATGGGGCTTCGCGTTTCTACCCGAACTCTTCGGATCGGTGCCCGGTCTGGCCCTAAGTCTCTGAGGATGCTCCGTTGTATCCATCAGGTGGCAGCGCCGAAGTCTTTGGTCGCAGACAGGTGAATTCCTCCAAGGTGGAGACCTGTGTATCATTTGAGTTTGTTGTCTTTCGCCCCCGGCTTTGTATTTACGCTCTAGGACGAGCATTTGGGGTTTTTGAAGCGGTGACTGTCCCCCTGACCATGTCCCTTTCCTTACAGGCTGCTTATGATCCCTACGCTTACCCAGGCGACTATGATATGCACACAGGTGAGACCACGGGCCTGGCTGCCGGGCTGAGGCCTGTAGGGATTGGCGTCTTTTTGAATGTCTCACAACCACCTCTGACAGCCAGCTGTCAGAAACTCTGCTTCTTTTATGTTGGCGGTATTGAAGTTTGAACTCGGGGTCTCAGAGCTGGTAGGCAGGCAGTCTGCTATTTGGGCACATCCCCAGCCTCCTAATTGCTTTTTTAAAAATCATGTTTTGGGGCTGTTAGTGGTACAGTGGGTTCGATTCCTCAGTACCACATAAACAGAAAAAACCAGAAGTGGTGCTGTGGCTAAAAGTGGTAGAGCACTAGCCTTGAGCACAGAGAAGCTCAGGAACAGAGCTCAGGCCCTGAGTTCAAGCTCCAGGACCAGCAAAAAAAAAAAAAAATCATTTTCTTTTTTGCTTATGTGGTGCTGAGCAATCGAACCCAGGGCCTCAGGCATGCAAGGCAAGTGCTCTACCACTGAGCCACCTTCCCAGTCCCCCCCCCAAAAAAAAAAAATTAAATCATGTTTTCTTCTACTACACTCCCTTGTTTTTATAGGTACGCGAGGTTTTTTTGGGTCCGGTTGTGGGGCCTGAACTCTGGGCCTGGGCGCTGTCCCTCAGCTCTTCAGCTCAAGGCTAGCACTCTACCACTTGAGCCACAGCGCCACTTCTGGCTTTTTTCTTTTTGCTTATGTGGTGCTGAGGAATGGAACCCAGGGCCTCAGGCATGCAAGGCAAGCGCTCTACCACTGAGCCACCTTCCCAGCCCTATAGGTACTCGAGTTTTAACTCAGGGCGTCAAACTTGTTGGGTAGGGGACTTTACCACTTCAGCCACACCTCCAGCACTAAACACATATTTTTTCTTGGTCCAGGTTTGGAGTTAGTTATTATCTGTGAGTGGGAAGAGTTGTGTAGAGCCTAATAAAGCATAAAGCAGGCTTTTCACTTATTTATATTGTACTGGTACTGGGGCTTGTAGGGTTTGGGCACCGTCATGTAGCTTTTTTTCTTTTTTTTTTGCTGAAGTATGGTGCTTTACCATTTGAGCCACAGCTCTACTTCCAGCTTTTTGGTGGTTAATTGAAAATAAGAATCTCATGGACTTTCCTGCCTGGACTGGCTTTGAATTGAGAGCCTCAGATCTCAGCCTCCTAAGTAGCTAGGATTATAGGTGTGAACAGTCCTCTTTCTGTGGTTCACCTCAGTCTGAAAAGAGAAGAGTTACTGCTATTTTTTTTTTTTTTTTTGTCTGTTGTGGGGCCTGAACTTGGCCTGGGTGCTGTCCCTCAGCTCTTGATCTCAAGGCTAGTGCTCTACCACTTGAGCCACAGAAAAGCCACTTCTGGCTTTTTCTGCTTATGTGGTGTTGAGGAATCGAATCCAGGGCTTCATGCATGTAAGGCAAGCAGTCTACCACTGAGCCACCTTCCCAGCCCCACTGCTAAATTTCTTTCTTTCTCTCCCTTCTCTCTCTGTTTCTCTCTCTCTGTCTCTCTTTCTCTTTCTTCCTTCCTGTACTGAGGATTGAACCCAGTTCTTTGTACATGTTAGGCAAGTACTCTACCACTAAGCTGCACTCTTAGACTTCCTTGTTCAAACTCCTAGCTGATAAAGATTTTTGTGTTTTGTTTTGGTGCTAGGAATTGAACCCTTTGCCTTTTGCATGCTGAAGGCATACCCTGTTTCTGAGCTCCAACCTAGCCCTGAAGAAAATTTTTTTTTTTTTGGCCAGTCCTGAGGCTTGAAATCAGGGCCTGGGCACTGTCCCTGAGTTTCTTTTGTTCAAGGCTATACGCTACCATTTGAGTCTCACTGCCACTTCGGGCTTTTTCGTTTATGTGGTACTGAGGAATCAAATCCAGGGCATCATGTATGTTAGACAAGCAGTCAACCACTAAGCCACATTCCCAGCCCAGAAATCTCTTTTTTTTTGTCTGAAACTGGGACTTGAACTTGATACCTGACACTTTTGCTCTTTTCTACTGACTGAGCTACATCTCCAACCCATGAGGAAGAAAATCTTTATGTGACATTTTTAAGTGATTCAAGCCAAGCCCAAATAAAATCTCCGGGAGGCTTTTGAAGTTTCCAGAAATATTATAGTCTTGGCTTGACTTAATATTGTACGTTATTCTGGATACTTTATATGAAATGCATCATTTCGTTTAATCTTTAGAAAAGTTCCAAAAAGTATATATACTGATGTTGTTTCCTAAATGTACAAAACTGAGCTGACAGACTTGCCACAGCCATCTAGTTAGAATATGGCAGCTCTGTATTTAATATTATAAGCTGTTACCATTTCCCACAGTTTCCACCCCTTCAGCATGTAACTCTTCTCAGATGCTAGGTCCCAGTGCCTCACACCTGTAATCCTAGCTACTCAGGAGGTTGCAATCTGAGGCTTGCAGTTGAAGCCAGCCTGTTCAGGAAAAATCTATGAGACTCCAATTAACCACCAAAAGGCTGGAAGTGGAGTGAGAGAACACTAACTAGTCTTGAATGAAAAAACTAAGGACAGTGCCCAGGTCCTGAGATCAAGTTCTAGTACCAGTACGAAAAAAACAACAAGCTTCTAGGTTCTGAATACAAATATATCTGTGTACAAGTTAGATGAAGTTCTTTATTTCAAAGACTTTTTAGTTTCTACAGGACCAAACAGGTAGCAAGTAAGAAATAGCTGTAACTAATGATAATTAGTTCTGAAGAAACAAGAGCAAAGGGATTGCAAGTGACTTGGGGAAAGTTTAAAATTGTTTAAAAGAGAATGTGCTGGAATGGATGACACTGAGGTGTGTTATACTCATAAACTGACACATACTGCGTTGAAACCCCTTTGTGTGAACAAAAAAAGGAAAGGGAATTTAGGGCTGGAGATGTCGCTAAAATGGTAGAGTACCTGCCTAATAAGCATGAAGCCCAAAGTTCACGTTCTAGTACTGAAAAATAAATGAAAGGGATTATAGTTTTTATGAATGTGAATTTGGACATTTTGGGGAAAGGGCAATATTGGGGTTGAACTCAAGGCTTCTTGCTTACTAGCTCTTGTTTAGCACTGGTTATTTGCCTGGACCATGACTATTTTTCACTTCCTACCATTGCTAGGATGACAAACATGTACCACCATGCCTGGTTTCTTCCACTAAGATGGAGTCTTAGCTAAGTGCTGGTGGCTCACACCTGTAATCTGCCTACTTAAGAAGCTGAGGGGGGCGGATGGATAGGGGAAACAAAGGAGGAGGCTACAATGCTTGATAAGAAATGTACTCATTATCTTGCCCATGTAATTGTAACCCCTCTGTACAGTATTTTCACAATTAAAAAAAGAAAAGAAAAATGACAAGCCCACATT
>NW_012267295.1:3732121-3735266 GCF_000151885.1 Dipodomys ordii | reverse complement strand
CAGCTCAAGGTTAGCGCTCTACCACTTGAGCCACAGCGCCACTTCCGGCTTTTTTCTTTGCTTATGTGGTGCTGAGGAATGGAACCCAGGGCCTCAGGCATGCAAGGCAAGCGCTCTACCACTGAGCCACCTTTCCAGCTCCTCCCTGACCTTTTTTGTTCAAGGCCAGTGCTCTACAGCTTTAAGCCACAGTGCCATTTCCAGTTTTCTGGTGGTTAATTGGAAATAAAGAGTCTCAAAGGTGTGAGCCACTGACGCCCTGCTTATGTGATTATCCGTTATGGGGCTTGAACTCTGGGCTTGGGCACTGTCCCTCAGCTCTTCAGCTCAGGCAAGTGCTCTACCACTTGAGCCACAGTGCCATTTCCAATTTTTTGGTGGTTTATTGGAGATCAGAGTCTCACGGACTTTCCTGCCCCGGCTGGCAGGAACTGTGAACCTCAGATCTCAGCCTCCTGAGTAGCTAGGATTATAGGCATGAGCCACTGGCACCTGGCTTCCAGCCTCATTTTTTGCTTTATTTGGTGCTGAGTATTGAACCCAGGGCCTTGCACATGCTAATTACACATTCTAGCACTGAGTTATATCCCTAGTCCCTAGTCCTATCCCTGCATTTTGACTGACTTGTTGTGACATCTGATTTTGAATAATTTTGAAGTTCCAGATTGGAATCCTCGGGCCTTATTAAGAAAGATAGTAGCTGGGGGGCTGGGAAGGTGGTTCAGTGGTTGAGTGCTTGCCTTGCATGCATGAGGGTTTGAAAGAAAGAAAGAGCGAGCCTGGGCACTGCTCTGAGCTTCTTTTGCTCAAGGCTTAGCACTCTACCACTTGAGCTACGTTACCACTTCTGGCTTTTTCTGTGTATGTGGTAGTGAAGAATCGAACCCAGGGCTTCATGCATTTTTTGCAAGCTCTCTGTCACTAAGCTACGTTCCCATCCAATAATAGTTATTTAATAAGCAAATTAACAAACCAGAATGGAGGTATGGCTTAAGTGATATAATGCTAGCCTTTGGTCAGAAAAGCAAAGCCAAAGAGTAAGGCTGTGAATGTAAGCTCTAGCACTAGCACACATACATAGAGGAAGTCTTAGCTAATCACAAATCATGCCTGTAATCCTACCTACTCAGGAGGCAGAGATCTAAGCCAGTCTAGGCAGAAAAGTTAGTTAATTGGACTATCTCCAATTAAACGGAAAAATGCTGGTCTGGAAGCATGACCCAAGTGGTAGAGTGCTAGCTGTGAGGAACAGACTGAACAAGTTCGAAGACCCTGAATTCAGGCGTCCATACTGGCCATATAAAATAGTTTCTCTGGAGGAAAGTTGTGGTATCACAGGACTCTGGCTGTGTTTCTGTGATAACTTGCCTCCCCTGAGCCTGGTCAGAGAATCAAGTGTGAGGGTTGGGTAAGACAGGTCTCTTGTGCTGTGGAATTGTAGAATTTTTCTGCTTCATTTTCAGCTGGACCAAGCTGACTGAAAGATTCTTCAAGAACACACCATGGCCTGAAGCTGAAGCCATTGCCCCCCAGGTTGGCAACGGTGGGTGTGAACCTTGTTTTCCTTTGTGCTAGTGGGTGCTGTGACAGAAAGCTCAGGAGCGTTTTTTGCGTTTGTTTTGCTCAACATTTTGTTCATGGAGCTCAGTGCATAGCAAGTTGCTAGTAACGTTACTTGTTGAGTGAAGGCTGCATCACTTGGGACAGTCACAGGTCTCTCAGATGTGGTGAAAGGTGGAGTTGAGCTCATTGCTCAACCTGTTTCCCTCTAATAAAGGTCATCATGGCCACTTGGAATTGGCCCAGGAGCTCCTCACCTTTTTCACTTTCTTAGACCATGTCCTTTTTGTATGTGGATAAGGTGGGCAGATCTGACTAGAGTTTGGTTTAGTTTTTGCCATTACAGGGCTTGAACCCGGTGCCTTGCTCTGGATTAGCCTGCTTGGTTATGACTGGTGCTCTGCCACTTGAGCCACACTTTCAAGTATAGCCTTTTTGCTGATTAGTTGGAGATTAGTTGGAGATAAGTCTCTCAACTTTTCTACCAGATTGGCTTTGAACTTTGGACATTAGATTTCAGCCTCACGTAGGTAGGATTATAGTCCTGAGCCATAAGTGCCTGGCTGCGTTTTTTTGTTTGTTAGTTTTTAGGGGGCAGGGATGGTGGTGCTGGGGATTGAATCTAGGCCTTGCACATGCTGAGCAAATGCTCTACCACATCCCTAGTCCCCAACTTCATCATTTATCATGGGAAAATCCATCTATCCCAGACATACTTCTTTTTCTTTTTTTTTTTGGTCTGGTCATGGGGCCTGAACTCTGGGCTTGGGCACTGTCCCTCAGCTCTTCAGCTCATGGCTAGCGCTCTACCACTTGAGCCATACTGCCACTTCCAGCTTTTTTTTTTTTTGCTTATGTGGTGCTGAGGAATCAAACCCAGGGCCTCAGTCATGCAAGGCAAGCGCTCTACCACTGAGCCACCTTCCTAGCCCTCAGACATATTTCTTGTTGTTTGGTTTTTTGTTTTGTTTTCTCTGTAGTGCTGTGATAACACCCAGGACCCAGCACAAACTAAAGAAGTGCTGAGCCATTGATCCCCTTAAACAAGCTATGAGAAGACCCCTCTCTTCCCTACTGAATAGTCTTGGTTCTTTGTTGAAGTCAGTTGATGTGATAGAAGAGTCTCTTTCTGGATTCCATCCTTCTGGTCTGCGTCTGTCCTCAGGCTGACACTGCACTATTGATTGCTGTTGCTTTATAGGAAGTTTGAGTAGCTTACTCAGAAGCCTGAGATCTGATGAAGACTGAGGTTTGAAGGCTGCCTGAGAATAAAAATCTATGGGACTTGAGCTGGGAAGGTGGCTCAGTGGTAGAGCGCTTGCCTTGCATGCATGAGGCCTTGGGTTCGATTCCTCAGCACCACATAAACAGAAAAAGCCAGAAGTGGCGCTGTGGCTCAAGTGGTAGAGTGTTTGCCTTGAGCTGAAGAGCTGAGAGACAGCGCCTAGGCCCAGAGTTCAGGTCCACGACTGGCAAAAAAAAAATCTATGGGACTTTTTTTGTTTGTTTGGTTGTGGGGCTTGAGCTCAGGGCCTGGGTGCTGGCCCTGAGCTTTTTTTTTTTTTTTTTGCTCAAGACTGGCATT
>NW_012267295.1:3710812-3728881 GCF_000151885.1 Dipodomys ordii | reverse complement strand
AAAAAAAAAAAAGATATATTTTTGAAAATTTTATCGGAGCTCCACAAAGCAGATCAGCTGTGATTTGCTGAGCTGGGGAAGCCTCATAAGGCTCCTGAAGAAGCCCCTCCTGTTGAAAAGGAGGCTTGAGGACCTTCACAGAGCACCACAAACTGCACTGGTCTTGGCTGGCTTCTTTGGCTCCTCATGTTTTTAGGTAGTTGTCCAATTCCAGACTCACTACAAGAAGAGAAACCTCTAGTTCGTCAATTCTTTTTTTCCCCCTAGCCCGTGGGCTTGACCTCAAGGTCTGGGCACTGTCCCTGAGCTTGCTCAAGGCTAGCACTCTTATCACTTGAGCCACAACACCACTTGTAGATTTTCCTGTTTATGTGGTACTGATGAATCAAACCCAGGACTTCGTGTGTGCTAGGCAAGCACTCTATCACTAAGCCACATTCCCAACCAACCTCTTCATCTCTTAGTACAATTCCCCAAGCTTAGCCAGTGTTCTGTTCAAGGGCTTTCCATTTCCACAAAGGCTACCCTGGAAGGGTCAGGGGAACACTCTCATGATTATTCCTGGCCAGGGCAAGTGGCAGTATCTAAGTGTGTTCCTGCTGCTAAGAAGTTATTACTTTTTTCAGGCTGTAGATAGTGTGAAAGTGCCTGCCTTCCCTACCTTGACATTAGTAATTAGTATATTGTCTGGAAGGAACAGTATCACAGTGATGGTTCTTAGGCATTACTCTAAACCTGCCTGTAGACATCACTTAGAAAATTATATTGTTGGGGCTGGGAAGGTGGCTCAGTGGTAGAGCGCTTGCCTTGCATGCCTGAGGTCCTGGGTTCGATTCCTCAACACCACATAAGCAAAAAGAAAAAAGCGGGAAGTGGTGCTGTGGCTCAAGTGGTAGAGCAGTAGCCTTGAGCTGAAGAGCTGAGGCCCAGAGTTGAGGTTCACGACCGGACCCCCCCCCAAAAAAAAAATGAAAAAGATATTGTTGCCACCAATGGTTCTTGCCTGTTACCTCGCTACTCAGGCTGAGATTGAACCCATCCTGGGTAGAAAAGTCTGCAAGACTACCCTCTCAACAAAAGAATCTGTTGTGATGTGAGCCTGTCATCCAGCTATGATGGATGCCATCCTAAAACAAATGGGTCACAGTCTTGTGTCTTAGAACACAAACTATGAAATTATTCTAACACTCTGGAGTCTGAAGCAGAAGGATCAGGTGTTAGAAGTTAGTGTGGGCTACATAGCAAGACCTTGTCAAAATATAGAATGAGAAGTGCTAGTGTCACCTTCCCCTCTCCCGTGTTGAGGTCCATGTTTTGCCTCATTTTTAGCACTGTGCATATGGACTGTCGCTTGGGTTTATGCCCCTGCTCTGTCTCCCTTCTTTCTCAACAGTTCCAGTCTTTTAGTCAGTACCGCTGCAAGACTGCCAAGAAGTCGGAAGAAGAGATTGACTTCCTCCGTTCCAATCCCAAAATCTGGAATGTTCACAGCGTCCTCAATGTCCTTCATTCTCTGGTGGACAAGTCCAACATCAACCGGCAGCTGGAGGTATACACGAGTGGAGGTGAGTGTTCAGCAGCAGCAGAGCAGTAGTGAGCCTGTGGGGCAGTTAGTTTCTGTGCTGTGGGAAGGAGCAGCTGGGGCTGGTTTGGGACTTGGCAGTGCTCTGGCTCATGGAAGGAAGGAAGCCTGGAAAGGGCAGGCTCAGATGTTTACTGTGTGACATGCAAAGGTTGGGCCTGCCAGCCTTTTCCTGCCTCACCCAAGCACTCCTCCTGTCTGTCCCTCTCAGGTGACCCTGAGAGTGTAGCTGGGGAGTACGGGCGACACTCCCTCTACAAGATGCTCGGCTACTTCAGCCTGGTGGGGCTCCTGCGCCTGCACTCCCTGTTGGGAGATTACTACCAGGCCATCAAGGTGCTGGAGAACATCGAACTGAACAAAAAGGTAATTGCCTGCCACCATCCGCTTTCTAGAGCCCCAATGTCTGTGTGCCTCCGAGAAACTCCGAACCAGGACTAACTTCTGGGAGAGAAAAGAACACCCTACCTCCAGGCCAGTTGAAAGTTGAGACTAAAGTTGTGCCCACCACTGCAGTGAAAATCCTAGCTGGATGGTGTGAGTGGTTACTGACAGTCTGTTTTGTTTTCAAAGCAGAATTTGGATGGTGGCTTTCTCTAGGCTAAGCAAGATGATATTCTGTCTACTGTTACAGGATTAGGCGTTCTTCCTGGCCTCAGGAGTATAGGACTTTTTCTTTGGCATTTGGTTTGTTTGCCTAGTCTGCCCTTTTCTGTCTATGGGCACAGAAAGGGAAGGGAAATTAGATGTATAGAGGATTTCAGATGTGAAAGGGGAGTAGGGTCCCTCTGGTCCCTTTGTGCTACAGCCAGACACAGTGAGGCCTCAAGACTTAAATTTATCTGGCCACCCTCCAGCTTCAGTCTCATTTGGGAAGTTCAGGACCTCTGCAGGAGAAGTTCTTGGTGCTCTCCCCTCAGCTGCCCCAGGCCCCACTAACATCGGGGTCCTGTCAGGTGAATTGAGACACGTGTGTTTCTTCCACAGAGCATGTATTCCCGTGTGCCCGAGTGCCAGGTCACCACATACTATTATGTCGGCTTTGCATATTTGATGATGCGTCGCTACCAGGATGCTATCCGAGTCTTTGCCAACATCCTCCTCTACATCCAGAGGACCAAGAGCATGTTCCAGAGGACCACGTACAAGTATGAGATGGTAAGAGGCTCATCCCTTGCCCCTGTCCCAATCATTTGTGATAAACACCAGCCAAAAACTTGTACTTAATGGAGTATGTATGATAATTAGATAAATGAGGTGTGCCATGATCAAATCAGTAATTAGCATTTCTTTGTTCTTATACATTTATCATTTCTTACCACCCATCCCCCACCCAGGGCTTAGGTACTGTCCCTGAGCTTGTTTGCTCAAGGCTCTACCATTTTAAGCCATAGCTCCACTTCCATTTTTTGAATTATTAATTGGAGATAAAGGGAGCTTTTCTGCCCAGGCTGGCTTCAAACCACGATCCTCACATCTCAGTCTCCTGAGTAGCTGGGATTACAGGTATGAGCCATTGGTGCCAGGGTTTGGATTTATCATTTCTTTTTTCTTTTTCTTTTGTCAGTTGTGGGGTTTGAACTCTGGGCTTGGACGCTGTCCCTCAACTCTTGAGCTCAAGACGAGTGCTCTACTATTTGAGCCACAGTGCCACTTCTGGTTTTCTAGTGGTTTATTGGAGATAAGAGTCTCGCAGACTTTCCTGCCCAGCTGGCTTTGAACTGTGAGCCTCAGATCTCAGCCTCCTGAGTAGCTAGGATTACAGGTGTGAGCCACTGGCACCCTGTGGATTTATCATTTCTTCATATTAGAAGTCCTTCAAACTCCCTTCTTGGAGTTCTTCATAATAATAAATGATTCTGAACAATAGTCTTGCTCTTATGCTGCAGAACACTTTTATCTTCTTTGCTGCTCATTTTATGGCCCTTGTCTACGCTCCTCCCCTTTCTGGTTCTAAATACTCACGTTCTCTCTACATCTGTGAAATCCATTGTTGTAGCTCTCACATGTGCTATGTGCTGCATATCTTTGTGTGCACCGGGATCTTTTTTCTTTCTGTGATGACATGCCAAGCAAGCACTCCGGATTGAGTAGAGGATTGGAATGGGCAGCCTGCTCTGGGTGTTATTGTGCCTGTTACCTCATCACTAATGTCATTATAGGGGCCATAGCTTTCCCCAGCAGTGTCTGCATTCATTCATTTGTTCACTCACTCATTCACTAGCAGTATGCTAGAGGTTCCCTGAGCTGTGAGCATTTTTTTTGTTTTTTTTTTTTTTTGGTTGGTCATGGGGCTTGAACTCTGGGCTACTGCTTGAGCCACATCATCACTTCCGGTTTTCTAATGGTTTATTGGAGATAAGAGTCTCATGTACTTTCCTGCCAGGTTGGCTTTGAACTGTGATCCTCAGATCTCAGCCTCCTGAGTAGCTAGGATTACAGGCATGAGTCACAGGTGCCCGGCCGAGCATTTTAAAATGAGTTAGAGGGACTGCACAAGGTCTTGGGGCCAGAGCTCAGCTGCTTTATAGGTAGATGAGATTGCTGCTCAGAGTATCAGCAGAGGAGGATGGGCTTGCTGTGTGGTTTGGGGGTGCTTTCTAGTCAGCGGCAGAGTGGCTAGCATGAGCAAAGGGTCAGTCAGGGCCTGGAAGTGGTTCAGCGTTGGGGAACAAGTGAGGTAGGAATTGCGGGAACTGTGTTAGGGAAAGTACTCAGTCTTGTGTCACTGGCACACAGATTTCTCATGGCATGGACCTAGCTGGTGTATTGAGAATTGACCTGCCCATAACACATGCCAGCTGGAGAGGCTGAGAGTAGACCAGGAGAACAGTGAGGGATCCCAAGTTGGCCAAGGAGAACATGGCACTGGGCAGGGTGCAGTAGAGCTGGAGGGAGAATTGGGAGTCACTGGACATGAGTGGCTGGTGTTCGGTCAGCACAGAGGGGAAGCTCTGCCAGTGTAGCTGGAAGAGCCTGGCTGTGGTGGCAGCTGACACTGGAAAAGGTCTCACTGACTCTGCATCCCACCCCCAGATCAACAAGCAGAACGAGCAGATGCATGCATTGCTGGCCATTGCGCTCACCATGTACCCCATGAGGATCGACGAGAGCATCCACCTCCAGCTGCGGGAGAAGTATGGGGACAAGATGTTGCGCATGCAGAAGGGCGACCCCCAGGTCTATGAGGAGCTGTTCAGCTACTCCTGCCCCAAGTTTCTGTCTCCTGTCGTGCCCAACTATGACAACGTGCACCCCAACTACCACAAAGAGCCCTTCTTGCAGCAGCTGAAGGTGTTCTCGGATGAAGTGCAGCAGCAGGCCCAGCTCTCCACCATCCGCAGCTTCCTCAAGCTCTACACCACCATGCCTGTGGCCAAGCTGGCTGGTTTCCTGGACCTCACTGAGCAAGAGTTCCGCATCCAGCTTCTTGTCTTCAAGCACAAGATGAAGAACCTGGTGTGGACCAGTGGTATCTCTGCCCTCGATGGTGAATTCCAGTCGGCCTCTGAGGTTGACTTCTACATTGATAAGGTGAGGGTCGTTCCCCTGTCCCCTGTCGATTCACTCCCCCCCCCCTTGCTAACATCGTTGGCACCCTGGTCCCCTTAGTGATAAACAATAAATGTTAAGCCAGGCATGATGGCTCATGCCTGTAATCCTAGCTATTCAGAAGGCTGAGATCTTAGCATTGCAGCTGCATACATAAAGCACTAGGAAGGCTTTGTTGGAAAGTCAGGTTTAAGATTAGAGGAAGCCCGGCGCCTGTGGCTCACGCCTGTAGTCCTAGCTACTCAGGAGGCTGAGATCTGAGGTTCATGGTTCAAAGCCAGCCCAGGCAGGAAAGTCCCTGAGACTCTTATCTCCAATAAACCACCAGAAAACTGGAAGTGGTGCTGTGGCTCAAGGGATAGAGCGCTCGCCTTGAGCTGAAGAGCTGAGGGACAGAGCCTAAGCCCAGAGTTCAAACCCCATGACTGACAAAAAAAAAAGACTAGAGGAGGTGAAGAAGTAAGCCAAGCAGTTAACTTTGTTAGAACATTCTTGACAGGGGGAGTGGAGGCAAGGGTTCAAGGTGGGAAGGTGTCCAGCAAGCCCTGTGTTAGGGAGGGCTGCCATGTGGCCAGGTATTGATACGGGGAAGAGGAACTGTGGGGAGGAGGTGAGATTGCACAGAGTATAGGAGGAGAGATGCTTTGGAGACTGTGGGGAGACTTCATAGGCCAGAGCCATGCCCTGACCTCAGCACTAGGCTAGGCCTAGTTGGTGAGCTGAGTAGAATGGCTTTCTGCAGGGCATACTTTTTTTTTGGGGGGGGGTCTGGTCGTGGGGCCTGAACTCTGGGCCTGGGTGCTGTCCTTCAGCTCAAGGCTAGTGCTCTACCACTTGAGCCACAGCGCCACTTCCGGCTTTTTTCTTTTTGCTTATGTGGTGCTGAGGAATGGAACCCAGGGCCTCAGGCATGCAAGGCAAGCGCTCTACCATTGAGCCACCTTCCCAGCCCCTTGGGCATACTTTTTTTGTTTTTTGGTGCCAGTCCTGGGGTTTGAACTCAGGGCCCGAGAGCTTTCCCTGAGATTTTTTTCACTCAAGCCTAGTGTTCTACCACTTGAGCCACAGCTCCACTTCTGGCTTTTTGTGGTTAATTGGAGATAAGAGTCTCACAGACTTTCCTGCCAAGTCAGTCTTTGAACTGCAATCCTCAGATCTGTCTCCCCAGTAGTAGGGATTATAGTCATGAGCCACTAGTGGCCAGCAGGGTGCGCTGTTTTTGTGTTTAGATTCTCTTGCTGGACATTAGCTTTGAAAGAACTGCCCTCCTCTGCTGCCGCTACGAGAACTCTGAGTTGACTCCTGGTGCTTGGTTGTTTTTGCTTTTTTGTTTTGTCTGGATCTGGGCACTATCCCTCAGCTCTTCAGCTCAAGGCAAGTGCTCTACCACTTGAGCCAGACAAAAATGGCGCTACTTCTCATTTTCTGGTGGTTTATTAGAGGTAAGACTCTCACAGACTTTCTTGCCTGGGCTGGCTTTGAACTGTGATCCTCAGATGTCAGCCTCCTGAGTAGCTAGGATTACAGGTGGGAGCTACCAGCGCCCGGCCTTGGTTAAGTTTTCACTACATGTGGTTCATTGCTCTTGAAGAACTTGTTGGCATCCCTTGCCACCTAGGCAGAACAGCATTACTCTAGAACTTCCTTTGGCTTGGGCTATATTTGATCCTGGGCCATCATAAACTGAGCTCATAGTCTGCTCCTTGACTACCTAGGAGACAAGCCAGTCTAGATGGGCTGGAGTTAGCTTGTGCTTACACATCTGTGGAATGCAACAAACAGCCCACCCCATAGCTCCTTTGCTTGGTGTAGGGAGTGGTGTGAGTATTTTTGTCTGGCTCATATGTGAACTGGAGTGTGAAGCCCTTTGGGATCCTGGGTGATCTGCTAGACTCTCCCACCTCTTTGTGTCTTGATCCTGGATGTTCTGCTGCACTTCTGCCCAGCTTCCTGTACCAGTCAGTATATGTCTTGAGGCAGAGGAGCCTCCTCCAGTCTGTGATAAGAATAGTTTCTCTTTTATCTGAAACAGTTCTTTCATTGGCTTATCGCCTTTGTGTGTGCACATGCACTTGCACGTGTGAGCATGCCAGTCCTGTGACTTGAATTCAGGGCCAGGGTGCTGACCCTGACCTTTTTTGCTCAAGGTTAACACTACCATTTGAGAGCCACAGATCCATTTCTGGCTTTTTTGGTAGGTAATTGGAGATAAGGTTTCGCTGACTTTCCTGACCAAGCTGGCTTCAAACCATGATCCTCAGATCTCAGCTTCCTGAGTAGCTAGGAATACAGGTGTGAGCCACTGGTGCCCAGCTACACCTTTCTGATACTACTAGATTTTGTATTTGTATGCCTCATACACAGCTTCACTTCTGGCTAATTGAAGATGAGATACACTTGTCTGCCTGATCCTCGGATCTTAACCTCATGAGTAGCTAGTATTACAGGCATGAGCCACCAGTGCCTGGCGAGTTATTTTAACTTTTTTTTTTTTTGTCGGTTGTGGGGCCTGAGCTCTGGGCCTGGGCACTGTCCCTCAGCTCTTCAGTTCAAGGCTAACATTCACCACTTAAGCCACAGTGCCACTTTTGGCTTTTTTCTGTGTATGTGATGCTGAGGAATCGAACCCAGGGCCTCATGCATGCAAGGCAAGTACTCTACCACTGAGCCACCTTCCCAGCCCCTGTCTGAACATTTAATTGTAGGTTTTTATTATTTCTCTCTAACTAGTAATGCTCTTTGAGTTAGCCTCCCTCCACAACCTTGCTTTTCAAATCAACGTAGGGTTTGTCTTTAGCATCATGATTCCCAGTAAGCGGCTCCTGGCCTAGGTGGCCCTGCCTTGTGCGCTTGCTTGCTGTCCTTCTCTGACTTTGCTGTTTCCCACAGGATATGATCCACATTGCAGACACCAAGGTTGCCAGGCGCTATGGGGATTTCTTTATCCGTCAGATCCACAAATTTGAAGAGGTGAGAAATATGAGAGTTTACCCATTAGTGGGGGCAGAGATCAGAAAGTCTGAGATTGGATGTTTAGGTTTCTCAGCTAGGCTGGCAGCTGCTTGGGGCTTGGGCCCATGGGGGTTGCTGAGTCAGCCCTTTGGGGTGGCTGCTCTCTTCCCTCCCTGGTATTTCCTAATATGGGTGGATTTGCGGCTGTCTGTGCTCCCTGCACTTGGTACTGTTCTCTGGCTAAGACAGGTCTGGCCAGTTTCTGCAGGCTGGAGGACTGGAAGCTCTGTTTTAACAGACTTTGTACATTCTGTGTGTTGCCGTAAGAAAGCTCTAGGGTGTGGACCTTGCTTTAGTCATTGCTGGAGACACTGCATGCTGGTACAGAGTCCTCCAGTGGAGGCCAGGCTCCTGCAAAGGTCTCAGAACCAGTGCTCTTCTTCCTTCTAGCCAGCCAGCTACCTCACATCTATTTGTTGGTTAGTACTCTCTTCTAGCCAGGATCCTGTTCCTTAGGAAAGAAGGGAACTGAGGCTCCACTAAATTCACCATGCTACACCCTTTCCTGTCTGTAAACTGGGCAGAGTGGGGTAGGGTATAAAGGGCATGTGGGTTTTCCCAGTGTGGTAGGATCCCCCCTCCCTCATACACACAGAACTTCCTGGCAAGGAGCCTGACTTAGTGCTCCTATGTACTGTTGGGTAAGTTTAGAAGACCCTTCATCTAACTTTGCTGTTCTTTGCCTTCTAGCTTAATCGAACACTGAAGAAGATGGGACAGAGACCCTGAAGCACTCAAGTGACACTGTCGTTGTAGATGGGAAGTATTTTTGTCACCATGAAGCCTTTACTCAAATCTGCCATCAGCTGAGTTGGAATTGCCTCAAATTAAGGACTAAAATGTTTTCAGTAGTAAAGGATCTTGGGAGCCAGATTTGTCCTATCATTATTATGGGGAGAATCAATCCAGAAGCAGAATGTCATTTTCCACGTGCTTCAAGTACCATGAAGGAGTAAATGGAATTCTCAGATTCTGGTGTTCACAGAGCACATACAGTGTTCATGTACTTGCAGCCCTGGTGTTCATAGAGCATAGGCAGTGTGCATAAGGTTGATGGCTACTTACAGGGCCTTACATGTACTCCACATCTCGTTTGTGCCTCATAAGAATCCCTTGAAGGAGCCTTGCGCTGGTGGCTTACGCCTATAATCCTAGCTACTCAGGAGGCTGAGATCTGAGGATCATGGTTCAAAGCCAACCGGGCAGGAAAGTCCATGAGACTCATCGCCAATGAACCACTAGAAAACTGAAAATGGCGCTGTGGCTCAAGTTGTAGCATGCTCACCTTGAGCTGAAGAGCTGAGGGACAGCGCCCAAGACCAGAGTTCAAGCCCTATCACCAACAGGAAAAAAAAAATCCCTTGAAGCTGAGTGTCTAAGGCTTACATCTGTAATTCTAGCTACTCGGGAGACTGAGATCTAAGGTTAGCTGTTCAAAGCCCAGCCTGGCCAAGAAAGTCAGTGAGACTCTTTTTTTTTTTTTTTCAGTGAGACTCTTATCTCCAATTGACCACCAAAAACCTGGAAGTGGAGCTGTGGTTCAAGTGGTAGAATGCTAACCTGGAGTAAAAATGCTTAGGGATAGCACCCAGGCCCCAAGTTCAAACTCGAGGACTGGCACAAAAAACAAATCAGAATCCCTTAAAATTTAGGTGACTTCCATAATTGGTGGCAGTGCTAGATCCTGGGAATAAACCATTGGACATTTTCTACTGCCAGAAACTGTCCCAAGAGGTCTCCAGGAACATGCTTAATAACCCTTAACCCATGCTTAACATGCTGGCATTTAGTACTAGCTCTCCATTTCACAAATGAGGGTGACTTTGTCATGGCCAAATACTAAAAAACCAAATTGGTTCCAAACTACTTTTATTAGTCTTCTGCTCAGGTCAGTACCACTGCTAGACAGTGGGCCTACTGTAGGTGTCTGTCATGGGGCCTTGTAATGGAGGCTTGGGTGGGGCTGAGTGGCTTCTCCATCTCTCCGTGCTGATGCTGTACTTGCCCCCTAGGCTGGGCACCAGATTGGTGCTCTGTAGGGTTGGAGAGCCTGCCCTAACTGGGCAGTGGTGAGAATGCACAGGGTCCAATCTGGCAGTATGTTTGTTTCTTGCACATGCCTGGAGCTTATGTAAGCTCTATCTTGTCTGGGTGAAAGGCTGTAGTGGCTACAGTTCCCAGTGGTGCTTATAGGGACCCATGGGAAAGGCCCTGCCCTAGTAGATGTCAGTTAAGGATCTTGGAATGAGATCCTCTGGGTTATTGGGGCAAGCCTCAAGTCCAAGGACAGGTGTCTTTACCAGATACCACTGAGGAGAGACAAGGAAGGCCATGTGAGGATACTGGACTCAGCCATAACTAAGGAAGGCTTGGAGCTGGAAGAGGCGGGGCAGCTTTCTCCAGAAGTGGCTGATACCTTAATGTTGGACTCTGGCTTCTAGAATGGAGGGAAATTCTGTTGTTCGGAGCTACTGTGTTTAGTTAAGTTGTTTAGCCCTAGGTGTCTAATATGTATTGGAGACAATTAGGATTTTATAAGCAGAAACAGGTGCTTTTTCTTATTAGCAAACCAGCCAGGTACTTCTGGGAAAAGGAGGACTGAGGTCAGGGAACCACATCCCTGCCTTCATGGAACTGAGTGTTAAATGAGAGGACAGGTGAGAGCCCATGCTTAGTGTGTTGGGGTGGTGAGAATCAAGGAGTTTCTGTTTTAAACAGGAAAGGAGATGACACTGACAGGTGTTTGATGGTGTAGTGGTGTGGATCCTTGGGCAAGAGCTTTGATGGATAGGAAAGTAGGTGCAAGACCCTGCATGGATACATGTGTGCCAGGATTGGCACGAATGGGGTGGGGGGGGAGCGGGAGGGGGTGTGTCCCTACACATTTGGTGATAAAGACTGCCATGCCCAGTGAGGTGGAAGACTTTCCTCACCGGAGATTGCAGAACTTGTCCAAATTCCACAGTGAAAGGGTGGAGCCAGGAATCAACCCAGGTCACCCTGGGGGCAAAAGCCTCCCTTCCCAAAGGAAGGAAAAGCAAAAGCTTGTCTTGGGGCCTGTGCTAAGTCCAAACGTTTGTAAAACACTTGGTTATTTTCCAGGCACTGTGACTTTGTGGAGCTTGACGAGTGGTGGTCAGGATCTTTTGACCCCCAGGCCAGGCCAGCCAAGGCTCCATATCTACTTCCTGTCCTGTCTAGTGCTTTGGGAAAGCTAAAGAACATTGCAGCCCTACCACTGGCCCTGTGCTGTGCACAGTAGATCATAGAGATTCACTCACTTGAGCAGCTTCCCCAGCTAATGTGCTGAATTCAACATCAGGAGTTTCATGGGCTGGGCACCAGTGGCTTACATAGGTAGGCCTAGCTACTCAGGAGACTGAGATCTGAGGATTGTGGTTTGAAGCTAGCCCAGGCAGGAAAGCCAGTGAGACTCATCTCCAATTCCCAAAAAGCTGGAAGTGGAGCTGTGTTTGTTCTGTCCAGGTCTCCTTTCTCCATCATGAAAAACTTGCCAGGTCTGCCTGCTGTGTCTGACAAAGCCTCAGTCCTTTTAACCTGCTGGAAGACATGTCATTTCAGGGTCACACAGACTGAGTGTGTGTGAGTGCCTGGCTCCAGGCCATCCCTCAGCCCGATGGCTGTGCTAGGCGGCCAGCAGCTTTATGAGGGGCAGGCACCGCTGATCTCTGCCTGGCACCGCTCGAGGAATGCAGCGGGATCAGCAGCTGCAGCCAAGACAGGAGCTTGATTCTGGCTTGCCCCGAGCAAGCAGGTTCAGAATCCTGTGAGCATGACCAGCCAGGGTTGTGCTGTCCGGCAGCACAGCAGTATGCAGCCTGGTCAGACCTGGGTGTGAGTCCAGATTCTCAAGTAGTAGCTGTGTGCCTGGCGCAAGTCAACTTAGTCCTTAGTACCTTGTATTTCTCATCTATTAAATGGAGATGGCACCTACCTTAGGATTGTTCTACTAATTAAGTTCTCAGCACAGCACCTGGTGTGTAATTAAGGGGTGAAGGCCAATATTAGTGTCTGGCAGTGCCCTTGTCAGAGCCATGGATTATAGAGATGGAAAGGTCACATGAAGGACAGATAGTCTGGCATCTTCATGGTGGATCTGGGTCTTTGCAGCATATAGACATCAACCAGGGGCTTTCCCCACTGCCTCTTCTTCCAGGACAAGACAGGATGGAGGGTGAGGGCTGGGGTGTGCCTGACCCGTAGTGCTTGAGCTCATCCGTGGGTGCATCTCAGGATCAGAGGGGGGAGGGCAGTGGCGAGGCCAGTTCACAGAGTGGCTGAAGCACTTCCTCTTCTTCCCTGTCCCCCACCTCTGTGCCAGTTCTGGGGCTTGAACTCAGTGTCTCACATTCGTCTTGCTCTCCCCCCCTTCCTCCCCCAAAACTTCTTTGACCACTTGACTTTTTGCTGGAAAATGGGAGATAAGAGTCAGATTTTCAGCCGGATGTGGGTGGCTCACGCCTGTAATCCTAGCTACTCAGGAGGCTGAGATCTGAGGATCACGGTTCAAAGCCAGCCCAGGCAAGGAAAGTCCATGAGACTATTATCTCCAATAAACCACCAGAAAACTGGAAGTGGTGCTGTGGCTCAAGCAGTAGAGCGCTTGCCTTGAGCTGCAGAGCACAGGGACAGCGTCTAGGCCCAGAGTTCAAGCCCCAGGACCGACTAAAAAAACTTCAACCCTAGATTTTAGCTTTCTGAGTAGCTGGGATTATAGACATGAGCCACCAGCCCCTGGCCAGAAGCACTTTCTAGAGCAGCCCAGCTACGCACGAGCTGCTTGCACAGACAGCAGTGGGTATGGAAAGAACCAGGAGAATTCAAGATTTGGGCAGCTACAGAGGACGAGACTTGTCTAGTTCACTGTGTTGCAGCTCAACATGGTAGGGCCATTAGGGGTGGTGCTGGGCAGGACAGGAACAGAGAACCTGGCAGGGCAGTAGGGGTGGAGTGATGGTTGCCAGAGTATAAGGATTTGGGGCCAGGCTGTGTGTGTAACCAGCTGTGGCTAGATCCTTGATCTTTAGACCAAATGAGGCAGTGAAACCAGCTGTTGTCTGAGGACTGCAGCCCCGCTATGGTAGAATTCTATGTATGATCTGAATCAACCTGAGCCAGGAGCCCTTGTGCACACAGAAAAGAGGCAGCACTGGGTAGCAATGACCCTGGCAGTGAGAGGATCTTGTGTGTGGAGGAGTCAGTGAATGAGGGTGGGATGGACTGGGATCAGTCTGGTCACCTGGCAGCATGTAGAAGACAGTGTGGCGGATAGATGGACAGGCAATAAGGTAGTCTTTACTGCCTGCTAAAGACTAAGGGCTGCCTGGCTCTTCTCCTGGTGACTGCCTGTACTGATCCCAGCCTGCCCTGCAAACTAGAGACACAGCAGTATGTAAGGTTTGGGGTCAGGAGCTGGCCTCTGGTGTGGGGGCAGGGTTTCAAGAGGAAGCCAAGAGGGAAGCAGTGGGTTGGCCAGAGTCAAGGTTAGAAGCCCAACTAGCAGTTTCCTGAAGAATAGGAAATAGCCATTTATCCTGGTGTTTGCGCCCTGCATTCCTGTCCAGCCTGCTGTGCAGAAGCCTCATTCTGGTCCCACCCTGCCCCTATGCAGGGTCCTCCTCCTCCCTTCCCCCTACTCCCCTCCCCAGCTGGATCCAGAGAGGTTAGCCTCTCCTCCTGGTTGAGGATAGGGACCGGAGGGATTTCCTTCATGGTTCATTGCCCCTTCAGCCTGGGGTGGGGGCTTCAGCAACAACTTGACTGAAGCCCGGCTCTGTGGCTCACTTCTGTAATCCTAGCCATTCAGGAGGCTGAGATCTAAGGATCATGGTTCAGAGCCAGTCTGAGCTAAAAACAAAACAAAAAACCTGCAATTGAAAACCAAAAAGCTGGAAGTGGAGTTGTGGCTCAAGCCATAGAGTGCCAGCCTTGAGCCAAAAAGCCAAGCAAATAGAGCAAAGTCTTAAGTTCAAGGCCTAGTACCCGTATGTGCACACACACACACACACACACACACACACACACACACACACACAGAGCTCAGCTTCACTGAGCCACTGCTGCAGGAACCACTGGGCTTCCCCAATTATCAGCATCTGACGCCAGGGGCGAGGCGTGGCTGGCTGGTGTTTTTCCAACTGTAGGGTGGTTACTTGAGTTGAGGGGCACCCTGCCCCATCCCTGCTTTATTCAGAGGGAAAGAGACTCTAGAGCATGGACAGAAAGTACTGTGCTTGTGACAGGAAGAGCACCACATCAAGTAAGGTTGACAAGCAGGCTGCTTCCGGTGTGCAACAGCCCTTTGCTTGCCCCTCAGTCCTCCTGGCAGGGAGGCTCTCCCTGCCTGTGACTTGCCCAGGGCCACAAGAGGCTTGCTATGCATACCATCCCTAAGTCAGGCCCTCTGGTCCCTTCCTACTCCTGCCAAATTTCTGCCCCTGAGAAGCTCCAGAGCAGCAAGAGCCTAACACTTAGGGCCTTGAATGTCACATTAGACCCAAACATTGGCCCAGCCGGCCAGGTGGGAAAATCCAATAGCAATAAATACTGCAATGGAATAGACAGAAGGCTAAGGCTGGAGACTAGGAGGCTGCCTTGTTCATACTTGGCCTTAGCACAGGAGTGACCAGGGGCCGGGGGGGGGGGGGCAGAGCTCCTGAGAGGGTTCTGATTCACCAACTCCCTGAAAGCTAACATGAATGAAGTTATTTGATAACCTTATGCAGTGTTGAAGTGGACACAATGCCTGCCATGATTCTTAGTGGTGAAGAAAGTTCTTTGTTAGGTCAGAAAGAGCCAGGCTGTGTCTTGACTGTAGCTTGTGCCTGCTGGGTGGCTCCCAGCAGTCTGTTTTATTGTTTCGTTTTTTTTGTTGGTTGTGGGGCCTGAACTCGGCCTGGGCCGCTGTCCCTCAGCTCAAGGTGAGTATTCTACCTCTTGAGCCACAGTGCCATTTCTGGTTTTCTAGTGGTTTATTGGCGATGAGTCTCATGGACTTTCCTGCCTGGGCTGGCTTTGGACCATGATCCTCAGATCTCAGCCTCCTGAGTAGCTAGGATTACAGGCGTGAGCCACCGCCACCGGCGACCAGCTGGCAGTCTGGTTTTTGTGTCAGTACTGGGGCTTGAACTCACAACCTCATACTCTAACTTAGGTATTTCTGCAAAAGACTGGAGCTCTTACTACTTGAACCACAGCTCTACTTCTGGCTTTTTTTTTTTTGGTTGGTCATGGGGCTTGAACTCTGGGCCTGGGTGATATTCCTCAGCTCTTCAGCTCAAGGGGAGTGCTCTACCGCTTGAGCCACAGCACCACTTCTGGTTTTCTAGTGGTTTATTGGAGATAAGAGTCTCACAGACTTTCTTTCCCCGGGCTGGCTTTGAACCGTGATCCTCAGATCTCAGCCTCCTGAGTAGGAGTACAGGTGTGAGCCACGCCCAGCTACTTCTGGCTTTTTGATGGTTAATTGGAGATAAGAATCTCAAGGACTGGGCTGAGAAGGTGGCTCAGTGGTAGAGTGCTTGCCTTACATGCTTGAGGCCCTGGGTTTGATTCCTCAGCACCACATAAACAGAGAAAGCCGGAATTGGCATTGTGGCTCAAGTGGTAAGAGTACTAGCCCTGAGCCAAAGAGCTGAGGGACAGTGCCCAGGCCCAGAGTTCAGGCCCCGTGCCTGGAAAAAAAAAAAAATCTCAAGGACTTTCCTGCCTACGCTGGCTTCAAACTGTAATCTTCAGACCTCAGCCTCCTGTGTAGCTAGGATTACCAGCATGAGCTGCCTGCACCTAGCTTTGAGTGTTTAACCCCTCCCACCAGCCTTACTCCTATGGCTAAGCAGGAATGAAGATTAGAGTCTAGCTCGTAGTTGTCAAAGGAATCAACCAGGAAAAAGGCCAAAAAACAAACACCAGAAGCCTGAACTACAGTAAAGTTTAGCTGACTATGAACTTAAACATCTTCAGTCAATTGGCAGAAAGAGCCCTGTAAAAATGCAAGACAGACAACATAAACCAGATGCTATTAGCCCATGCCTATAAGGCCAAGATCTGAAGATCGCAGCTCAAAAGACTTTTTTTTTTTTTGAGTCTTGGGGCTTGAACTCAGGACCTAGACATCATCTTTGAGCTTTTTCTCTCAAGCCTAGCACTCTACCACTTGAATCACAGCTCTACTGGCTTTTTTTTTTTTTTTTTTTTTTGGCAGTGTATTGAAGATAAGAGTCTCGTGGACTTTCCTGCCCAGGCTGAGTCTGAACAGCTATCCTCAAATTTCAGCATCCTTTGTAGCTAGAATTCCAAACATGAGCTACTGGCACCTAGCTCTTTCAAACTCTTATTTCCATTAACCACCAAAAAGCCAAAAGTAGAGCTATGGCTCAGCTGGTACACTGCCAGCCTTGAGTGGAAAAGGCTAAATGCCTAGGCCCTGAGTTCAAGTCTCAGTATCTGCACAAACACATGACAGACAACATGGGTAACTTCAAATGCTACCACACAGCTACCACTTTGCTTTTCTCCTCATCTTCCACCTTGCCTTCTTGTGCCTGTTGGGGGTAATTATTCCGTGATCTGTCTTCCACACTATCCCTGGGCCCTCCTGGGTAGACATGTGGAAATCCCACTCTCAGCATGGACTTCCCTTCTGGGTCCCACCACATAAGGGCAACTTTCAGTGAGAAGTCTTAGAGCCAGCTTCTGTCTGAGCCAGTCTTAGAGCCTTTGGATGGCTTCGAAGAGATAGCAGTAGGCATTTCAGCTCAGCCAAAAAGTAGGGGGAGAGACAGACAGTCTAACAGGCTGGGCTCCCTAAGAGCAGCCTAGAGCAGTGGGGGGGGGTATGGGCCCCCTGGAGTGCCTCATTCACAGTCGTTGCACCATCTGTCTATTCCTGGAGGGAGCTTTGCTAGGTTGGGGACCTTGCCTGCTTGTCCCCTCCTGGACAGTCCAAGGTGACAAAGATTACCCAGCTCAGTTAAGTACCACTCCCTTGGAAGGGGTTCTATTTGGAGACAAGACAGCAAGCCTACTTGGTGTCAGGAGAATTTTCTAGAACATGTATAGGCATGGGCAGGATGGTGGAAGGTTGGGAATAACCATCTGGAGATCCCTGGGCTCTAGGAACCCAGGTTTCTCTGGGTGGGATCAGCCAGGGCTCCGGGCTGCTCTGGCACCTCAAGGATGATGGGGAGGGGAAAATGCTGCCACTCCTGCCACAGAGCCTCCCACCCACTTTCCACTGGCCCGGCCCTGCGCCTCAGGTCCCACAATGCTCCCACTGTCCCTGTTTGCCAGGCTGCCCCCCCCAGGGAGCAGCTGAAGCCAAGGGCAGGGGCAGGGCCAATCCCAGGCAGACCCACAGAAGCAGCTATGGAACTTGGAGAATCCTAAGTCAAGAACCCTGAAGCTCAGAGTTGCATTGAAAAATGCAGCTCTGGGTTAGACAGTCACAGGTGTCCTGGCCCCAGTCTGTCCCGCCTCAAGGACATAGGCCCACTTCCTCATCATCTTCTGTTTGGTAGAAAAATGATTCTTGCTCCCCCACCACCACCCTGAGTAACCCAGGCTTCTCATATTCCCAGTCATTAGCCTATGCCCCAGTGCTGAGTAGACAAATTTTTTTCTTGCTTGGGGCTCGTTTTATTTTTAAATTAGAGCCTACGACTTAGGGATGTGGCTCAGAGATAGAGCACTTGCCTAGGGCAAGGCCCTGGGCTTGATCTCTGGCATTACAAAAATTGTCAATAATAGCCGGGTGCTGGTGGCTCACGCCTGTAATCCTAGCTACTCAGGAGGCTGAGATCTGAGGATCGCGGTTCAAAGCCAGCCGGGGCAGGAGAGACCGTGAGACTCCTATCTCCAATAAACCACCAGAAAACCGGAAGTGGCGCTGTAGCTCAAGTGGT
>NW_012267295.1:3707737-3710092 GCF_000151885.1 Dipodomys ordii | reverse complement strand
ACCACCGGTGCCCGGCTGTATGCCGTTTATATGAAATACCCAGAGCAGGCCAATCCATAGACATGGAAAGGGCATGAGTGGAGAAGGGGAGGAGTGCTTGCTAATGGGCACATAGTTTTAAATGTGAGGAAAATGTCCTAAACAGTGGTGCCAGGCACTGGTGGCTCATGTCTAATCCTAGTGACTCAGGAGGCTGAGATCTGAGGGTCATGGTTCGAAGCCAGCCCAGGAAGGTAAGTCGGTGAGATGCTGACCTCTATAAGTGGAAAACTGTAAGTGGCACTATGGTTCAAAGTGATAGAGCAAAGGGCTCAGGGACAGCACCCAGACCCTAAGTTCAAGTCCCACGACCGACCAAAAAAATAGTGGTTGTGGCTGGGAAGGTGGCTCAGTGGTAGCACGCTTGCCTTGCAAGCATGAGGCCCTGGGTTCGATTCCTCAGCACCATACAAGCAAAAAGAAAAAAGCCAGAAGTGGCACTGTGGCTCAAGTGGTAGAGCGCTAGCCTTGAGCTGAAGAGCTGAGGGACAGCGCCCAGGCCCAGAGTTCAAGCCCCACAACCGGACCCCAAAAAAAAAAAAAAAGTGGTTGTTAGCCCAATAAGCTCCCTTCCCATGACTTAGCACACTCCTCCCCTTCCCATAGCTTAGCATGCTTCTTTTCCATTTAGTAAAGAAAGTAGATAATCAGCCTCCAAACCCCCTTTACCTTGGGATGGCATGCCTCTGGGGCAGCTGCCACCCTATAAGGCAGCAAGAGCCCCTTAGAGTGACCTTCAGTCTAGATAGCTGCAGGGCCCCTTATCTACTACTTGGGCAGTAGCCATAAATCTTAATCCACCATGATGAAGCCCCTGGCCCTCACCACACCAAGTTCTCCGCCTCCTAGATTCTTCTAGCCCCTCCTAACCTCAGTAGGTTATATTGTCACCTCAGACAATAGCCCACATTTCTCACTTCTTCTTGTGAGAAGGGTCTGGCAATAAACCTTTTCTTTCTTCTTTGTACCTGGATAGCTGCTGGTTTTCTGGCAAAATCGAATATACTCTAACAGTGGTTCGAGTTGCACAACTCAGTGGACATTGGAACTATATGTTTAAAAGCACAAAATGTCATGGTATATATGAAATGAATCTCGTTATTTATCACCACCAGTACTGGGGCTTCAACTCAGGGCCTCCTGCTTGCTCAGCTTGCTTGCTCTGCTGATACTCTACCCTTTGTGGTTGTTATTTTGCAGGGGTATATCTGCTAGTGGTTACAAATTTGAACTATAATTACTTGTAAAAATTGAGGCTGGGAATGTGGCTTAGTGTACAGTGCTTGCCAAGCATGCATGAAGCCCTGGGTTCGATTCCTCAGTACCACATAAACAGCAAAAGCCGGAAGTGGTGCTGTGGCTTAAGTGGTACTGTGTTAGCCTTGAGCAAAAGAAGCTCAGGGACAGTGTCCAGGCCCTGAGTTCAAGCCTCAGCACTGGCAAACGCAAAAAACAAAAACTCTCGTGAGTCCTAACTTAACCCCCAGATTTAACTAGGAACAACATTTGGGCTGGGCACTCAAGGCTCTCAGTCTTAATCCTAAAATCACAACCTAACTTTGGCCACGTAGTCTGACTTGCCTGTATCTGTCTGTGGCTTCTGATTTCACCTGTAAACACAGACCCACCCTCCACCTGCACCCTGGATTCACAGTTGGCTAGCATTTTCTCCACCATTATCTGCCTAGATTGCCCACAAACTTGGGTCAAAGCAGAGCACAGATTATTATCCCCACCTTATAGGGAGGGAAATTAGGGCTCATGCGGGTGAGGTGTCTGGCCTGCAGGTCCATACTCCATAACAGGGTGAGCTGGTCACAGAACCCACAGAATGCTAATAGAGCTATAGACAGTGCAGTGCGAGTTCTTATGCCTGCAAGAGACCAAAGTCAGATCTAGAGCAGTATCTGGGGACCTAAAGGAAGCCCCTTAAAGCAGGGGTACAATTCCTCCTGAGTTTTTTTGTTTTTGATTTTGCCAGTCCTGGGGCTTGAACTTCAGGGCCTAGGCACTGTCTCTGAACTTCTTTTGTTCAAGATTAGCACTACCACATGAGCCATAGTGCCGCTTCTGGCTTTTTCTGCTTATAGGGTACTGAAGAATCAAACCCAGGGCTTCATGTATGCTAAGCAAGCACTCTACCACTAAGCCACATTCCCAGCCTCTCCTGCTGAGTTGTATTTTTGTTGTTTTTTTGGTTTTGGTTCAAGGATGGAACCCAGGATCTTTTGCCTGTTAAATCCTATACATTCCCACCTACATTCTCAACTCCTCTTGGTTGTATATTTTCTTTCCTTTTTTTTTTTTTTTTGGTCG
>NW_012267295.1:3691624-3704957 GCF_000151885.1 Dipodomys ordii | reverse complement strand
CTCTGGACACAACACCCCAAAATAGGTCTCTAGGAGATGAGCATAAGCCACCCCCAAATAGACTTCATCTGCCCTGATTGGAGCTGGTGTGGGGAGCTCCCACAGCCGACCTTTTGTAAAAGTGTACCCCAGTGAGGCTGGTACCCGGGCCGGCCTGCCGCGCCCCCGGCCCCGGCCCCCGGCCCGGTTCCCTCCACGGCTCAGGACGCTATCTATAGTCATCTGACTCTTCGAAGCCCTATTTCCTGAGTTTCCCATAGGAATGTAGGCCATTACATCTAGTTCTTTTTTTTCCCCCCTTTCTTTCTTTTCAGCTCCTTTCCGTGTCAAACTCCTAGCGCAGCCGGAGAACCCAGATGGGGAGGGAAGCCCCTCCCCCGCTCCCATAAGGCCCGAGGGCTGGCTGGTCCCCTGTGGGACCTTTATGCCCTAAGAGGACACAGACCCCTCCCCCCTCTTTTCCCCTCCCCCCCCTGCTGATACTAGGGGTGAATACTTGGGGACTGGCTCTTGCTAGATTTGCTTGCTTAGTTGGTGCTCTACCCCTTGAGCCATGCCTCCATCCCTGAACCCTACTTTTGATTTGGCAGGGGAAGCTTGGCTCTGGGGCACTGATCCTTGGTCCAAGGAGACCCTAGCTTAGTGAATAATTGCTGGGTCACTGGTGGTCTACCACATTCCCCCTCAATTAGAAGTTAGGATCCCCCCCTCCCCAGGTGTGTGGCCCCAGGGTGGGCAATGCGGAAGACTCCCCGGGACTTACACACAGCCATCCCCTGGCTGGCCCACGCCGGGAAGTGGCCCCTTCCTGCTTAGAGCTGCACAGTTAGATTCTCATGGAAAAATGTATTCAGACCTCCAGAGTAGCTGACTCGGGGCTTCTATCTCATCTCTCCGTGCCTTCAAAGCCTCTTCATTCATTCATTCATTCATTCATTCACTCAAAACAATGAGTGAATGTTCATTTGGTACCTACCATTCCTTTTGCTTCAGGTCTCAGTAGCAAGTTCGAGACAAAAGTCCTGGTCCTTAGCTGGGAATGTGGCTTAGTGGTTGAATGCTTGCTTACCATGCATGAAGCCCTGGGTTCAATTCCTCAGTACCACATACACAGACAAAGCTGGAAGTGGTGCTGTGGCTCAAGTGGTCGACTGCTAGCCTTGAGCACAGAAAGACTCAGGCACAGAGCCTAAGCCTTGAGTTCAAGCCTCAGGACTGGCAAAAACAAAAAGTCCTGGTCCTGAGCTCTTGTCCACAGCCCCCTCCCTGCGGCCCACCCCTGCAGGGCCTGCGTCAGTGTCTGCACTTCCACGGGAGGGCTTTGAAGGATCTCCTCAAAGATTCGAAGGTACCCACGTTCCTGGGTTACTTGGTGCCATGGAGTAGTGTCTGCCACAGAACACATGCCATTCCTAATGGAGGCCCAGCGGCCGGGACCCTGGAGTCAGGAGCAGGGCTTGAGGTGGAGAAGGGCCTAGGACCTGACCCTGTGTTGGAGCCCTGGCTCCAAAGGTCTTCTGTTTTGGCTTGGGATAGTTGCTAAGGCAAGAGACAGGCATCAGGCATCGAGTGATGGATCTTTCAAGCTGAGCTGGGTGGTAGGTCTAGGTCTGTTGGCATGGCTGCCTGATTACTGGATTTGGATTTGGGTCTCTGGGTAAATTGTTGGTCCTGCCAGGCATGTAGATAGATGTAGGATAGCAAGACCTACTCCACAGGCTTGTTTCGAGGGTTAGATGAGATAGTAAGCGTGCAATTAACATTAGCTACCTTAAGAGGTGTTCTTGGGTGGTAGGAGGAGGTGATGATGTTTGACTCCTTCATTTTATGTAACAAGTATTTAGGAAGTTGCTGCCATGTGTTGGACATTGTACTTGGTAATGGAGATATCAGCCGGCAGCACAAAAACCCGACACACACTCCCACACAGCCCATGTGCTCTGTCTGAGTTCCCCAATGGAAGCCCTCTCTGGGATAGCACAGTCTTCAAGGATAAAGTCAGGGTTGGGTCAGCTAAGGGCTGGGTCTGAGCCCCAGTTGAGTGCAAGGCTTGAGGTGTGCCCACTGGTGGGGGCTGGGCCACCGCAGACAGCCAGAGTCAGGGCGCAGGGCTGCGCCAGATTTGCGGGGGGCCTCTTCAGCAGGTTAAGGAGCCCCAGAGCCATGTGGGATTTTTTTTGGGGGGGGGGTGGACTGGGGAGAGGGATATAGCTTTGGAACGTGTAGAGAGGAGGGTTTTTCTCCTCCAGGACTTTTCCAGAATTGAGACTAGGCATTTGCCAGGAAGGCCAGTGCTTGGGCAGCCAGCCAGTTGCATAGGAGAGAAACCAAGGCCCTGATCCCACAAAAAGGTATATAGGGAAGGCCTCAGTGATGGGTAGAGGCCCATATCTGCTATTATTATTATTGCTGGGGATTGAAGCTAGGACCTCATATATGCTAGGCAAGCAGTCTATGTAAGGGCCAGGCCTCCCTGAGGGATAGGGCTGGGTGAGAGTCATAGCTATCTTGTACTTTGCGTCTGGGGCCTTGTGCCCTGCCTAAGTGCCAGTCAGGCTCCCTCACACGCATCGCTGAGTTCCCTAGAGGCCAAGGGACCCTGTGGATTTCCTTTTTGTTCTTTCATCTCTCCTAGAGCCAAATGGAACTTTCCAGGCTTCTAAAAAGATCTCCGTTACCCAGCTGTTCATAAGGGGCAGAGATGGGTGGGGAGAGGAGTGGGGGGAACACTGCAGTATCTTGCTTGGAGGGGGTGGGGGAGTTAGTTTAACCAGTGTTCACCCGTTACTCATTCAACAAACATTTATGCAGTGTTCCCTAAGTACTAGGAAGAGTGTAGAGTTTGGGGGTTACGGGAAGGGGGGGACAAATGTAGGTCTTACTGTGACCTCTGTGGAGGAGATGTAAATAAATGGCGGGGTGGCTTTTGTGTCACTTGGTCTTGGAATCAGTCTACGCTGGGGCTGATGGTCCCTGGCATAGACTGAGACTGAGACGCACAGGGTGGCGTCTTTGCTGAGGCCCACTGTTAGGCAGGGAGGTAGCCCTTGAGGGAGTCAAGGGTCCTGGCCACACGTGGCTTAAGGAGGTCTGGAGCTGCTATGATTCTGTAGACTCCACATTGCCCTCCCTCTGTCCAGGGTCCATGGGATGCACAAGAGCCTGGCAAGTGCTGGGGTGGGGAGGGGGGTGTGCTCTCCTGCTCTGAGTCTCTAGGAGGCCTGGGAATCGGGGTCCTTGTTCTTTGCAGTTTGCATATGGGGAAATAGAGGCTGGAGAAGGTCCAACCATAGTCACACAGCCCAGCTTGGGACAGCAGGCCTGGAATCCAGGAGGCTGTCCTTGTCTGGCATTCACCTGTCTGTCTGGGCTGCAGTTTTTCACCATAGAAGGAAGCGAATGCCTGTGTGCTTAGGAGGCTGTAGCTGGGCTGCTCTCGGCCCCACTGCAGGGAGGGTGAAGGAGGCTAAATAAAGCAGCAGGCCTGCCAGCTGCCCCTCACCACAGCAGGTACTGTGAAAACCCCGCCACTGATCCCTTCACGGAAGCTGGTCCCAAGGGGTTCCCAGGAGTAACCCAACTGCACAGGAGGACGGACCAGAAGTTCAGACTTCGATTCATTAAGAAAAAAACCACTCGCTGGTGGCTCACGCCTGTCATCCTAGCTACTCAGGAGGCTGAGATCTGAGGATCGAGGTGCAAAGCCAGCCCGGGCAGGAAAGGTCATGAAACTCTTACCTCCAATAAACCACCAGAAAACCAGAAGTGACACTGTGGCCCAAGTGGTAGAGTGCTAGCCTTGAGTTGAAGAGCTGAGGGACAGTGCTCAGAGTTCAGGCCCCATGACCAACCAAAAAAAAAAAAGAAAGAAAGAAAAGGAAAGGAAAAAACCACTTGTCCTGAGGCTGGGCTGGGCTGGGGGGTGCACTCAGAGTTGCTGTGGTTTATGGGAGTGTGACTGTCAGAAGTATAGAAACCCAGGCCTGGTTGGCTTCCTCTCTCTCAGCCTCAGTTTCCCCATTTGTAGAATGAGTAAAAAACCTGCCAAATAGAATTTTTCTGAAAATACAGGCTCAGCCCTGGGCTGAGTGTGACACCAGTGGTCCACAGGTGGAACTCCTGGCCTTGGTTGCGTCATTGCAATTGACCAGGATATGGTCACTAGAGGAAGAGTCCGGAAGGGAAGGGAAGGGATCTGACACCACTCCCCAGCTTCTAGGTGATGTCTTGTCCTCTGGGGCTTGGGAGGCAGCGAGCTCACTCTTCTGTTCTAGCTCTATTAGCATGGGCTTGCTGCCTCAGTTTTCTCTCCAGGAACCTCAGCTCTGCTGAGCTGAATCTGACACTGGCCAGGAAAAGGCCAACTGCTGCCTTCTGTCTTCAACTTCTACCTGTCACCTCCTTTCTTTTTCCTTCTTTTATTTTTTATTTTTCTGATCCGGGGCTTGAACAACTTGCTGTTGCTGAGCTTTTTTGCTCAAAGCTAGTACTCTGCCACTTGAGCCACAGCTCTACTTCTGGCTTTTTTGAGTGGTTAATTGAAGAGAAAAGGTCACACAGACTTTCCTTTCCCCAGGCTGGCCTCAAACCACCATCCTCAGATCTCAGCCTCCTGAGTAGCTAGGATTACAGGCGTGAGCAGCTGGCACCTAGCAATCATTTCCTTTTTTTTTGATCTCTTCCTCCCTGCTTCTTGCAGAGACTTTGACTCACTTTCCAAGGACAATGTCTTCGAGAATAACCGTTTGGTGAGTTCCCAGACAGAATCAAGCTCCTGAGACTGTGTGCATGCCCACGCACCTGTGTTTGGGGGACAGGGGACTTGCATGGCCTTGCATGTGGAAGGCTCTTCCTGCCCTTTCTCCTCCCCTCCTTCCCTCCTCCCGCTTCCAAAGGCTCTCCTTTCTCCAGGCCATCTGTGGGGCTTTGGTGGTACTAAAGCTGAGGGGAGCCCCTGTCACCTCATCCCAGCCCAGCCTCGCTGGGAGGTGGCCATTCACACAGCCTCCCCTGTGTTTTCCTCTCCCTGCCATGACTGTACCTGCCCCCACCCCAACACCTGCCCCACCCCAGGCTTTTGAAGTGGCGGAGAAGGAGCTGGGGATCCCTGCCCTCCTGGACCCCAGTGACATGGTCTCCATGCGCGTCCCCGACTGCCTCAGCATCATGACCTACGTGTCCCAGTACTATAACCACTTCACCAGCCCTGGCCAAGGTGAGGGGGACCCAGCCCTGCCGTGCCCGCGCGCACGCGCAAGGCTGCCAACACACAGCCGGGAAGGCAGCCCATCCTTCATTCGCTTGTTCAGATATTCATTAAGACAGCACTTGCAGGGCTGGGGGTCACAGCCAGGGGCATGATCGCTGCTCACTGTCCAGGGTGGGGGCCATCAAACACAGAAACCAGAAAATGGACACAATGAAGTCAGGAGGTAAGGCAGGGTGAGCTTATCCGCTCTGAGTTCACCTCCCTGCACTTCCTATGGGGAGACACTTCCCTGAGCGTTTTCTTCCCGAAGATCATGGCCCCTTCCATGGGCTGTTTTCACCTCAAAGCCTGCAAACCAAGTGCCTGGGGAACACAGAGAGTGGGGTTCGGTGTCAGGCTGCTTCTGCTTGTGAGGCTGCTGGTTGTCCCTGGGCAGAACCCTCTCCTGGGGCAGCTGGGCCTCCCTTTCTTAAAGGGTAAAAGTGGGCCCAGAGAGGGAAGCAAGGCACTTAAGAACACACAGCAGAGAATTTGGGCAGGGTGAGCTAGGATATTCTTAAATGAGACCTGCTGCCTGAGGGTTCCAGATTTCACTTTTTCCCTTCTCCTTCCTGCCTATATTCTCTATGTGGACCATGCTAGCCCAACTTTCTTCTTTTCTTTTTTGCCAGTCCTGGGGCTTGAACTCAGGCCCTGGGCACTGTTCCTGAGCTTCTTTTGCTCAAGGCTAGCACTCTACCACTTGAGCCCACAGCGCCACTTCCTGCTTTTTCTGTCTATGTGGTGCTGAGGAATAGAACCCAGGGCTTCATGCATGCTAGGCAAGCACTCTACCACTGAGCCACATTCCCAGCTCCCTCTGCTCTCCTCTGCTCTTCTCTGCATTCCTCTGCATTCCCCCTTTTTCCCCTCCCCTCCTTTCCCTTCTCCTTTCCTCTCCTCTCTTCTTCCTTTGTGCCAGTACTGGGCTAGAACTCAGGGCCTTGGCACTGCCCCTTAGTGGTTTTGCTCAAGACTAGTACTCTACTAATTCAGACACACCTCTATTTCAGCTTTTGTGTGTGTGTGTGTGTGTGTGTGTGTGTAGTTAACTGGAGATACACTCTCACACTTTGCTGCTTGAGCTGGCTTTGAATGGTGAGCCTCAAATCTCAGCCTCTTGAGTAGCTAGGATTATTATAGGTGTGAGCCTCTAGCATTGAACTAAGCTACTGCTTCAAACCACCCATCCTCAGATCTCAGATGTGTGACAAGGGAGGGCTTCTGAGAAGATGCTGTTTGGACTGAGTCTTTGGACAAGGATGGGGAGGGGCCACCCAGGCAGCCTTGAGAAGATCTGAGATAGAATGTTGCAGGCTAGGGGTGGTAGGGGTTGTGTGCTGCTGAGGAGAAGAGATGAGGAAGCGGGAGGGGGTGTTGTTCCAGTGGGAAAATCTTGTAGGGACTTGCCTAGACTGCTGGGATTTCTAGCATGACTCACAGTGAGAAATACATTTCCTGTTCCACTCCAAGAACTCACACACTTCTTCCCCATACAGCACGTAACATATGCCACACTGCAGATAACTGCACTTCTGTTTGATTTGTTTATTTTTATGCTAGTACAAGGGCTTAAATTCAGGGCTTCACTTTCTTTGGCTTTTTTTCACTAGTGCCTGGCATTCCGTCACGTGAGCCACGCCTCCACTTACTGGTTGATTGGAGATAAGAGTCTCAGGGACTTTCTGTCTGAGATTTGAACCACCATCTTCAGATCTCAGCCTCCTGAATAGCTAGAATTACAGGTGTGAGCCACCAGTACCTAGGTTTTGTTTTGGTTCAGTTTTTTGTTTTTGCCAATCCTGGGGCTTGAACTCAGGGCCAGGGCACAGTCCATGAGTTTCTTTTGCTCAAGACTAGCACTCTACCACTTGAGCCACAGTGCTACTTCTGGCTTTTTCTGTTTTATGTGATACTGAGGTATTGAAGGTATTGTGGTACTTTTTCTGTTTATGTGGTACTGAGGAATTGAACCCAGAGCTTCAAGCATGCTAGGCAAACACTCTACCACTAAGCCACCTTCCCAGTCCTGGATTTTTTTGTCTTGTGTAAGCGTGAGTTAGCATCCACTGAATGATTTCAGGCTCTATGAGTAGACTGAAATGAAGTCTGGTTCTTTTTTTTTTGGGGGGGGGGGTCATGGAGCTTGAACTCTGGGCCTGGGCGCTGTCCCTCAGCTCTTCAGCTTAAGGCGAGCACTCTACCACTAGAGCCACAGCACCACTTCTGGTTTTCTGGTAATTTTTTTTTTTAATTGGAGATAAGAGTTTCATGGACTTTGCTGCCCGGGCTGGCTTTGAACCTCGATCGCCACCAGCTCCTGGCTCTGGAGTCTGGTTCTTGCTAGAGTACATGAAGTCTGGTTCTTGCTAGAGTAGATCACAGTGAGGAACTTCGCTTGTTTTACAATGAGCTGGGTGGGAGTGCCATTCTCTGGAATTTGGAGTTTTGTTTTTGTTCTTGGGTGGAGAGCAAGTGCTTTGCTTTGTTTAATACTTGCTGAAGAGGAAGGTGATGGTCTGAGAGGAGCCCCGGGTGGGCTGGGGGGTGGGCTTTCTCTGATCAGGGCTACAGGCAGGGTTCTGGGCCACTCTGCTTACCTGGAACAGGTCATTTTCCCCAGCCTCCAGGTCAGCCTCCTGTGCTTTTCTTTCTTACCCCCTAACCTGGTGAGCGGATGCCGCTCACCCTGTGCATGCGGGAAACTGTCCTCTCCTGTGACATTGATGTTTATAATGACCCAGTGCAGTAGCGACTTCTGGCTTCCTTTCTGGAGGTTCAGCGGATTCAGTGACTTATCTTTAGAATGTGGTTTGAAAGTGAAGATGCCAGCCCTGGCACCAGTGGCTCATAACTGTAGTCCTAGCTACTCAGGAGGCTGAGATAGAAGGATCTCGATGTGAAGACAACAAGCCTGAGCAGGAAAAGGACCAAGAGCCTCTTATCTCCAATGAACCACCAAAAAGCCAGAAATGGAGCTGTGGCCCAGCCTTGAGCCAAAAGCTAAGGGTCAGTGTTCAGGCTCTGGGTTCAAGCTCCAGTACTGGCACCGACGTAAAATAAGAAAAAAGACAGTGAGGGTGTCCTCTGGTCTGTGAGGGGGAAGCCTGCTTTTTGCAGTGGCATCAGGTGTGCTGCCCAGGGGCCACGGCTGCAGACGGCGGGTTGGGACCTCCTGGGCTCTAGGATCTCTGACTGCCTCAGGACCTTTCCTGTCTCATGGCAGCTGGTGTCTCGCCACCCAGAAAGGACCTGCCATCCTCACCCTCTTCCCCACCAATGGCACCCACCGCTGTGGAACCAGAAGATGATGCTCAGGTAGGCAGATGCCCGGAGTGGAGAAGTTGGTTGGGGACGACTGTCTTTGTGGTAACTGTCATGGGAGGAAGTTGGATTGGGCAGTGTGTGTGTGTGTGTGTGTGTGTGTGTGTGTGTGTGGTGGCATGGGACAGGCTGCCACTTGCATGCCGTAGGCTGAGTCCAGGGCTTTGGCAGCTCTGGGATGGGGAGGGAGGGCAGGCTGATTGGCCTTCTCCCCCTGCTTCTAGTTGAGGCAGAACTGCAGACCACTGAGCCCGGTTCTGTCTAGACCTCCTAGTAATCTGGAGGATGGGAGGTTGGGATCTGGGCCTAGCGTGAAGTGGAGGCCACCCTGCCAGCTCTAGAGAGCCAGGCACAGGGAGGCTGTGTGGGCTGGGGCCGCCAGCTGGGGGGCTTCGAGACCATCTAACAGGTCGGGGCCAGGGGCGGCCATGTGCTTCAGATGCCACAGCTGGGGTTCAACTGCAGCTCTGGAAGAGCAGCGGGGGGGGGGGGGAGGGACGAGCACAGGTGAGGGGAGCCAGGAGGAATGAGCCCCACAGGGACTGTCTGGTGGCCACCGCAAAGGAGGAGCCACTGGGAGTGACCATAGCCTTTCTTAAGGGCAGAGACCTGTCCCCCCCCCAAGGGGTGTGTGTGTGCGCATGCATGCAGACCTGCCCCCCCCAGGGATGTGTGTGTGTGCATGCATGCAGACCTGCCCCCCCAGGGGTGTGTGTGTGCGCATGCATGCAGACCTGCCCCCCCCAGGGGTGTGTGTGTGTGCATGCATGCAGACCTGCCCCCCCCAGGGGTGTGTGTGTGTGCATGCATGCAGACCTCCCCCCCCCAGGGGTGTGTGTGTGCGCATGCACACACACCAGTCCTGGGCTCTGGCCCTAAGCTTCTTTTTGCACTTGAACCTCATCTCTACTTCCAACTTTTTGGAAGTTCATTAAAGATAAGAGTCTCATAGGCTTATCTGCCCAGGTTGGATTTGAACTATGATCCTCAGATCTCAGCCTCCTGAGTAGCTAGGATTAGAAGTGTGAGTCACCAGGTCCAGCTTAGAAAGTCTGGTTTTTGTTTTTGTTTTGCTTGTCATGGGGCTTGAACTTGGGGCCTGGGCGCTGTCCCTGAGTTCTTTTGCTCAAGGCTAGCACTCTACCATTTGAGCCACAGCACCACTTCCGGTTTTTTCTATTTATGTGGTGCTGAGGATCGAACCCAGGGTCTCATGCATGTGAGGCAAGCACTGTACCACTGAGCCACCTTCCCAGCCCGCGTTCTACCATTTTGAGTCACAGCTCCACTTCTGGTGTTTGAGTGGTTAATTATAGATACATGTCTCATGGGGACTTTTCTGCCTCGGCTGGCTTTAAGCTGTGATCCTCAGATCTCAGCCTCCTGAATAGTTGGGATTACAGGTGTGTGCCACTGGTGCTTGGCTTAGAAGTCTGTTTTTTTGTTCTTTGTTTTTGTTTCTATCCTGACTCAGGGAGTCTAGATGGAGTCTTACTCATTTCTGGGTTCTGGCTTCCTCTGGAACTTGGTGACAGCCTCCTGACCTCTGACTCTCTGATCTTTTCACGTGTGCATAAGGGGGAGGTAGGTTAGAGAGCACAGCTGGTGACCTCCCCCCACCCCCATCCCTCTGCAGGGTGAGGAGCTCTCCGGCAGCTTGGCGGAGCAGGGCCTCCACCGGGTCCCCAGCAGCACATGCATGGCCTGCGGGAAGCATGTGCACCTGGTGCAGCGGTACCTGGCAGAGGGCAGGCTCTACCACCGCCACTGCTTCCGGTGAGTGGGGGTGGGGTGGAAGCCGTGGGGAGGTGGGGGTGGAGGAGGTGGGGCTGACAGGATGGCAGAAGCAGGGAGGGAGATTGCCTGGTCGGGCACCTGCCGTGTGCCAGCTTTCGCCGTGTCAGAACACCTGGCTCCTTGCTTTACTGTGGGGCAAACTAAGGCTTGGTAAGGGGGAAAAAAACCTGCTCCTGAATTTTTGTGCCTGTGTGTGCCAGTACTGGGGCTTGAACTCGGGATCTCAGACTCTCACTTAGCTTTTTTGGCTCAAGGCTGGCACTCAACTTTTGGAGACACACCTCCACTTCCAGCTTTTTGCTGGTTCATTGAAGATAAGAGGGCATTTGTCTGCCTCTGTTGGCTTCACACGATAATCCTCAGATCTCAGCCTCCTGAGTAGCTAGGAGTACAGGCATGAGCCACCTGCACCCTGATCACGTAATTTAAAAAAAAAATTCTGGGCCTGGGAATGTGGCTTAGTGGTAGAGCGCTTGCCTAGCATGCATGCAGCCCCGGGTTTGATTCTTCAGCACCACATACACAGAAGTGGTGCTGTGGCTCAAGTGGTAGAGCACTAGCCTTGAGCTGAAGAGCTCAGGGACAGCACCCAGACCCAGAGTTCAAGCCCTGTGACCAATCAAAAAAAAAAAAATTCTGGTGATTGAATCCAGGTTCTGCACATGCTAGACAAGTTCTACCACTTCTAGCCCCCCATTTTTTTTGTGTCTGTACCAGTCCTTGGTTGAACTGAAGGCCTGATCTCTATCACTTCTTCTTTGTTCAAGGCTTCTTTTTGTTCAAGGCTAGCCCTCTACCACTTGAATTTTAGTGGAGATAATAGTCTTACAGACTTTTCTGCCTGAGCTGGCTTTGAGCCATGATCCTCAGATCTCAGTCACCTGAATAAGTAGGATTACAGTGTGAGCACCAGCATCCAGCCCAAATGTTTTATATTACCAGAAAAGAAAACTGATTATCAGTAGGACTGAGTTCAGTGTGTGCATGAGGGGAGGGAGGGGTGGGAGCTGGGCCTGGAGTCCCAGGCATCTGACTGCAGGGTTGAGATGTAGGGAAACAGGTTGAACTGGCCCCTAGGCAGCCGTTTAGCAACTTTTTACTGTGACTCTTAGTTTAAAGAAAATGCATTTGACATCTATTAGATGTAAATACCTGCAGTATATCCATAGATACACTACTGGAATAGGAATTACAAAACTTTATTTTATTGTGTTTCATTAAAAATCCAAATGAAGCCCGGCGCTGGAGACTCACACCTGTAATCCTAGCTACTCAGGAGGCTGAGATCTGAGGATCTTGGTTCAAAGCCAGCCAGGGCAGGAAAGTCTGTGACTCTTATCTCCAATTAACTACCAGAAAATTGGAAGTGACACTGTGGCTCAAGTGGTAGAGTGCTCACCGTGAGCTGAAGAGCTGAGGGATAGCGCTCAGGCCCAAGAGTTCAAGCCCCATAACCAACAACAAGCAACAACAACAATAACAACAAAATCCCAAACAAACCTGGGTTGGGGGTGTGGCTTAATGGTGGAGAGGTTGCCTAGCCTCCTGTGCACCCTGGGTTACATTTCCATCCCTATCACTGCAAAACCAACCAAAGCCAACAAAGCCAGCCTCTTATCTCCAGTTAACACCAGTAAAGCCAGAAGTGGTGTTGTCACCTAAATGGTAGAATGCTAGCCTTGAGCACAAAAGTTCAGGGGACCAGTGCCCAAGCCTTGAGTTTAAGCCCCCCCGAACTGGCATCAAAACCAAACAAAACAGGGCTGGGAAGGTGGCTCAGTGGTAGAGCGCTTGCCTTGCATGCATGAGGCCCTGGGTTCAATTCCTCAGTACCACATAAGCAGAAAAAGCTGGAAGTGGCGTTGTGCCTCAAGTGGTAGAGTGCTAACCTTGAGCTGAAGAGCTGAGGGACAGTGCTCAGGCCCAGAGTTCAGGCCGCACGACCGTCAGAAAAAAAAAAAATTGAGATCTGAGGGTCACTGTTGGAAGCCAGCCTGCACAAATATAGGTGAGATTCTTATCTCCACTTAATCAGCAAAAAGCTAGAACTGGAGGAACAGCTCAAGTGGCAGAATTCCAGCCACAAGCAAGAAAGCTGGGAGTGTGGGGCTTCTGAGTTCAAGCCCCATTACTGTCTCTTGTACACAAACACCCCCCCCAAAAAAAGGAAAAAACAAACAAAATACACAAATATGGTTGGTTGAAAACTGCCAAATGAATTTCCTGTAGCAGTATCTGGTGGCAGCCCCGCCAAGAGAGCTTCCTCTGGGGCAAACCTTTGCTCTTCCTCTTGCAGCACAAACTGAAGGTGCATTTCACAATTTCTGTTGTTGATTTCAAGCAGATTATTTTTGTGCTGGTACTGGGGCTTGAACTCAGGGCCATATGCTCTCTCTTGGCTTTTTCTGCTCAAGGTTAGTGTTCTACCACTGGAGTCACAGCTCCACTTCTGGCATTTTGCTGGTTCATGGATGACAAGAATCTCATGGACTTTTTTCTGCCTGGGCTTCAAACCTGGACCCTTACCCTCAGCCTTCTGAGTAGCTCAGATTACAGGTGTGAGTCATTGGTGCCCAGCTCAAGCAGTTTTATCGTTTTGTTGTTTCTGACAGTTTTGTTTGTTTGTTGGCCGGTTGTGGGGCTTGAACTCTGGGTCTGGGCACTATTCCTCAGCTCCTCAGCACAAAGTGAACACTCTTACCACTTGAGCCACAGAGCTACTTCCGGTTTTCTCATGATTAATTAGAAATGAGTGTCTTATGACCTTTCCTACCAGGGCTGGCTTTGAACTGCGAGCCTCAGATCTCAGCTTCCTTAATAGCTAGGATTACAGGCGTGAGCCACCCGCACCCGGCTTGTTGTTTGTTTGTTTCTGGGAAGTCTTTTTTTTTTTTTGGGTCCGGTCATGGGGCCTGAACTCTGGGCCTGGGCGCTGTCCCTCAGCTCTTCAGCTCAAGGCGAGCG
>NW_012267295.1:3663944-3691574 GCF_000151885.1 Dipodomys ordii | reverse complement strand
CTGAACTCTGGGCCTGGGCGCTGTCCCTCAGCTCTTCAGCTCAAGGCGAGCGCTCTACCACTTGAGCCACAGTGCCACTTCCGGCTTTTTTTTTGTTTTTGCTTATGTGGTGCTGAGGAATCGAACCCAGGGCCTCGAGCATGCAAGGCAAGCGCTCTACCACTGAGCCACCTTCCCAGCCTCACCTGGGAAGTCTTGAATAGAAATCTATATCCTCCTGACACAGCCAGCTGGTACCTGGCAGGGCTGCCCTGCTCAAGGTGTCCTTGTCTGTCGCTTGCAGGTGTTGTCAGTGCTCCAGCACCCTGCTCCCGGGGGCCTACAGGAATGGGCTGGAGGAGGGGACCTTCGTATGTGCTGAACACTGCACTAGGCTGGGCCCAGGGGCCCGGGCAGGATCCAGGCCTGGATCTCTCCTACAGACAAAGCAGCCACAAAGCACAGAAGCCAAGGAGAATGATGGAGGTGGTTCCAGCCCCAGGGCACCTGCAGGGGCTGCTGCAGATGCACCCAAGGTCAGCACCGAGGCCCGGCCTCAGGTCCCCACCAAGCCCCTGATTCCTGGCAAGTCCCAGGAGCTGGCCAGTCCCCCGGTGGCCCGGCCTACACCTGCTCCCAGGAAAGCCTCTGAAAGCATAGCCGCCACACCCCCCACGCCGCGGCCCCGGTCCAGCCTGCAGCAGGACGGCTCTGCGGAGCAGAGTGGCAGCAGCGGTGGCCTCGTGAACGGTGAGTGAGGGTGTGGGCAGGCTTCACGGGTGAGTGGATCTGTGCACCTGGGCATGTAAATGTCCCCGTGTGCCTGGGAGTGTTAGTAACTGCATGTGTGGTGAGCGTGCTGGGAATCACCTGTGTGGAAGCTCGTGATTCACGAGCAGACACTGCCTCCCTCTGTCTCCAAGTTCTGGCCCGTGTCAGGGTCCAGTCTGCTTGTGTGTGCTGAGATTTATGCGCTCTTGCATTTTGGGGGTGGGGTGAGTGTCCATCCTGGGTGTTCTTGAGTGTCTCAGGAACTCTGCACATGTTGATATCATTTGAGTGTCCTGCTAGTCCCCTGCCCCTCACCCCCCACCCACCTCCTGTGTCCAGCCTGGCTGATTATTCCTTGGCTTGCTGGGGAGGACGGACAGAGGGTCAGGTGGCCCCTGAGCCAGCGCGGTGCGCTGGAGGCCGCTTTCCACCGCTCGCTGCGCTGCAGGCTGCTCCTTTCCCGGGCGCCCTGCCTGCCTGGGTTCCCATAGCTCAGGGGAAATAGGCTCGTGGTAACCTGAGATGCACTGGAAACCTAGGGAGCTGCCCAGGGGCTCCTTGGTACTTCCACCAGAACATTCTACATGTTCAACTTGGCATTCCTGCAGCCTGGGGACAGGGACACAAATAATGTTCAGACGTCTTAGTACCTGCTTGGTCATGCCAGTGTGTGTGTGTGTGTGAGAGAGAGAGAGAGACAGAGACAGAGACAGAGAGAGAGATACACACACAGAGACAAACATGAGCATTTTGGTAGAACATGGAAAGCTTGTGAAAGTGGAAGGAGAAAGAGGAGGGGGGGGGAGGGAGGGAAGCACTGTGCTGTGGGATTCATAGGGGACATGGGGGTGGGGGGCTGAGGGGAGCATTCTAGGAGAAAGGGTGTCTAGGCTAGGCTGAGAGCACCCCTGCCCTGTCCGAATGGAGTTGAGCTTCCTCTTAAGTGGAAAGCAGAGTCTCCAGCGCTCTTGGTCTTGGCCTTGACTGTTCTGCTCACCTTTGGTGTTTATCTAATCTCCTAAGGCCTGGGCAGGGAGGCGCCATGGCCACCTGGGCTCCATGACCTGCCGGGTGTGGAGGAAGGGCACCCTTGGCCAGGCAGGTGCTCTAGCGGGCTCCTTCCCTGCCGCTCATGAAGGCCTGCTTCGCTCTCCTTTCCCATCTAGGACGACTGCAGGACCCCCCTGTACCCAAGCCGAGAGGGACACCCAAGCCATCAGAGAGGTATGTTGGCCCTGGGGGGTCTCTGGAGCCTGAGTGGAAATGGGGTCCCTGAGAATGGACAGGGCCAGCTCAGGAAGAAGCTGATCTCTGGGTGAGGACAGAGAGCTGTGCCAACATGGCCCGTTCCTCTGTGACACTCCTGCGGTTGCTGACCTGCTCCACAGGTGGGGACAGCCGTCCTCTCTAAGCATGGCCTGTCTCCCAGACAAGGGGCCAGGCCTTGTCCACAGAGTGTAGAAGGACCCAGAGGAGCTCCCTTCGGTGCCTGGATCCCAGGTCCTCCACCCCTGGGGAAGATGCATATTTGTAGTTTTTCTTTTTCTTTCTCTTTTTTCTTTTTTGGTGCCAGTACTGGGGCTTGAACTTAGGGCATAATTGCTGCCCCTTAGCTTTTTCCTTTTTAGGCTGGCTCATTATCACTTGATCTATAACTCCCCTTTTGGCTTTTTGGTAGTTAGTTGTAGGTAAGAGTCTCAGTTTTTCCTACTCAAGCTGGCTTTGAACTGTGATCCTCAGAGCTCAGCCTCCTGAGTAGCTAGGATTACAGGAGAGAGCAGGCAGCACTCAGCTTTGAAGCTTTTCTTTGCGAGCCATGCTTTGGCTGGCCCGTGTATGGGGGAGAGCCGTGGCTGTGTGTCATAGGTTAGTGACAGTGGAGCTGCTGGTTTACTGCTGTGTCCAGAGCCTGACATACAATTTGGAGGATCTTGACAGCTGCCCTGTGGGGCAGGGGGACATTACTGTCCTCATTAGCAGATGACACCTAGAGGGCCAGGTGACTTTGTTCAGATCTTTTTTTGTTGTTGTTGTTAGTTGTGGATCTTGAACTCAGGGCCTGACCACTGTCCCCGAGCAATTTTGCACAATTACCACTTTGAGCCACAGCACCATTTCCAGTTCTCTGGTGGTTGATAACAAAGAGGAATCTCATGGGCTGTTCTGTCCAGGTTGGTTTCAAACTGTCTTTAGATCTCAGCCTCCTGAGTAGGATGTATAGTTATGAGCCATCAGCGCCCGACTCTTGTTCAGATCTTATACAGAGCCTCTTTTCTTCACTCTCTCTGAGTCTTCAAAGCACTTGATTGGGGTGTGATGGTTATGGGCCTATACTTGGCCCTTGGGCTGGGCGAAGAAAGAGTATCTTCTTTTCCTTTTTTTGTTTTTGCTGGCCCTGGGCCTTGAACTCAGGGCCTGGGTGCTGTCCCTGGGCTCTTTTTTTGCTCAAGGCTATCGCTTTACCACTTGAGCCACAGTACTTCTTTTTTTTTGTCAGTCATGGGGCCTGAACTCGGCCTGGGCACTGTCTCTCAGCTCTTCAGCTCAAGGCTAGTGCTCTACCACTTGAGCCACAGTGCCACTTCCAGCTTTTTCTGCTTATGTAGTGCTGAGGAATGCAAGGCAAGCACTCTACCACTGAGTCACCTTCCCAGCCCTCTTCTGTCTTTCTTTTGTGATTAGAGATAAGAGTCTCATGGGCTTTTCTTCCCTGACTGGCTTAGAACTGCGATGCTCAGATCTCAGCCTCTTGAAGTAGCCAGGGTTATAGGCATGAGCCACCAGTGCCTGGCTTACTCCTTTCCTTTTGAAATAGACTCAACACTGTCCTGAGAGAGCAGGAGACTGACCCTCCCTTGACCTCCCTCTAGGTCACCAGCCCCCAGGAAAGACCCCCCATGGATCACACTTGTACAGACAGAGCCAAAGAAGAAGCCGGCTCCACTGCCCCCCAGCAGCAGCCCCGGGCCGCCAGGCCAGGCCAGCAGGCAGGTGGAGAATGGCAGTGTGGAAGATGGGGCCCAGCAGAGCCCCGCGGCAGGCCCAGAGCCCAAGCCCTACAACCCCTTTGAAGAAGAGGAGGAAGAGGAAGAGGTGCCAGCCCCTGTGGTGCCCAGTTCAGCGCCCAGCCCGGCCCCGGCCCCCTCCGAGTCCACTCCCAAGTCCTTGCACCCATGGTACGGCATCACCCCCACCAGCAGCCCCAAGACAAAGAAGCGTCCTGCCCCGAGAGTACCCAGCGCGTCCCCTCTTGGTGAGTGCTGTCCCTGGAGCTGTCTGGACCCTTGGGTTGGCAGGGTGGGGGCTGCAGATGTGGCCGGAGCCTCTCCATTTCCTCCTAGAGCAGGACTGGAGCAGGTGTCAGTACCTCTGCCTGTGCATGAGAGGCCTGGAAGAAGAGTTGCCTGAGACCTCACAGTGCCGAAGTACTGGAGACAGGATTTGAATCATGGCTCTGCCTCTAGCTGGAGTCTGTACTTTTGTTTTTGGTTGGTTGTGGGGCTTGAACTCTGGGCCTAGGGAGCTGTCCCTCAGCTCCTCAGCTCAAGGCAAGCAATCTACCACTTGAGCTGGTTTTCTGGAGGTTTATTGGAGATAAGAATCTCCTGGCCTTTCCTGCCCGTGCTGACTTTGAACCTTGATCCTCGATCTCAGCCTCCTGAGTAGCTAGGATTACAGCCGTGAGCCACCGTTGCTCGGCTGTAACTTTTTTTTTTAATGCTGGTACTGAACCTTGACCTCAGAGCCTTGCGCTCTCCCTTAGCTTTTTCCACTCAAGGCTGATGATCTCCTTGAGACACACGCCTCCATTTCTGGCTTTTTGGTTGTTAATTAGAGATAATAGTCTTGAGGCCATTCCTGGCTGGGCTGGCTTCAAACCTTGACCTTCAGATTTCAGCTTCCTAAGTAGCTAGGATTTCAGGTGTGAGACACTGGCACTTAGCTCCTCTTTTTTTTTTGGTCAGTCCTGGGGCTTGAACTCTGGGCCTGAGCACGGTCCCTCAGCTCTTCAGCTCAAGACTAGCACTCTACCACTTGAGTCACAGAGCCACTGCCGGCTTCTTCTGTTTATGTGGTGCTGAGGAATTGAACCCAGGGTCTCATGCATGCTAGTCAAGCACTCTACCACTGAGCCACCATCCAAGCCTAATTTTTTTTTAATGCCTATCCAGGGGTTTGAACTCAGGACCTGACAATGTCCCTGAGCTGTTTTGCTCAAATATAGTGCTCTACTACTTGGAGCCACAGTTTCACATTCAGTTTTTAGGTGGTTAATTAGAATCAAGAGGCTCATCAACTTTCCTGTGAGGCCAGCCATGATCCTTAGATCACAGCCTCCTGAGTAGTAGGTTATAAGCGTGATTTATCAGCGCCCAGCTCTGAAGTCTGTACTCCTAACCCTCCTGCTGTGCTGATCCAACATGGGAGCTGGGGCAGTGGTTTTCCCTGTGTTGTGCTGGAGGGCCCGTGGGAGCTGTTGGCATACAGTCATTGTCACTCAGTGTCCGAGCAGCTCCTTTACTGGGGGTCTTCAGGCTGCCCGTGTGGGCCCAGCACCTGGACTGCCCAGCATCCTGACATGCGGCAGGCTTTGCACTGCCTTTCCTCCATCTCAGTCCCTTTCCATCACCGCTGGGCTCTGGCTGCCTCCGAGAGCTCAGAGGGACCATGAGCATGCTAGATATGAGACACGGCTGCAGACAGGCACCAGGTGGTCTTGAGGTCCCTTCCGTATGCATAGAGTAGATGCACAATTCTTAGGAATAGAGGACAGGAGCCAGCATGGGGCTAGAGCTCTGGGTTTGAAGCCCGCTCTGGCTGGGGTGAGTGCCTCCCTGCTTTGGAATCTGTGGCCTCGTGTGGGATGTAGCAATAGAGGTATTTACAGTGCTCAGCATGTAGCCATGTTGCTTCCCTTCCAGCCTCTGCGTTGCAGGTCGGAGACCAGGAGGAGAGCCTCACCTCCCTGGCCTTCCCCTCCATTAGTCTCACTTCCCCTGTCCTAGCCACTTGTCTTTGAGTGGTCGTAGACACATGGGACAGATGGGGAAGTGGAGGTAGCAGTCCTGTGGGGTGGGTGAGAGTCATAGATAAGCCACAAAGTGGCATGGCACGGGGCGGGCATACTTTGTGACTAGAGTTCTGCCCTGTTTGTTGATCTCTGGGCTCTGGCTCCCTCTGGATGGGGGAGGGCTTGGTTTCCATGGCGACCCAAAGCTCAGAGGAGGGGCACCAGGGGGAGGATGGAAGCCCTGACTGTGCCCTGTGTGCTCCCTCCTTACTCATCTGCACAGCTCTGCACGCCTCCCGCCTCTCGCACTCGGAGCCCCCCTCGGCCACACCCTCACCAGCCCTCAGCGTGGAAAGTCTGGCATCCGAGAGCTGTAGCCACACGGCTAGCACGGAGCTTCTGGAAACCCCTGCCGTGCCCAAGAGCTCTTCAGAGCCTGCTGTGCATGCCCCCAGTGCCCCTGGCACCCCCGCCAACTCGGCCAGCCCCTCAGCCAACTCTTCCCTGTCCTCCGGAGAGCTGACACCGCCTGGTGGGGAGCGGGCACCCCAGGCCAGGACTAGCCCCGGCTCCCAGCTAGCCAAGCCCTGCATTGGTGCCACCCCTACCCCTCTCGTGTTGGCTGGAGACAAAAGCCCTGTGCCTTCCCTGGGGAGCTCGTCCCCACAGCTGCAGGTCAAGGTGAGTGGTCCCCATCCTCCCCAAAGCTACATCTTTGCTAGTGGATGTGGGTCTGGTGTGGGGCAAGAATGGTACAAGGATGCTGCACCTTGGTGCTCACTCCTGTAATCCCAGCTACTCAGGAAGCTGAGATCTAGAGGATTGCAGTTTGAGGCCAGCCCAGGCAGAAAAATGTGAGTCTTCAAAACAATCAGAAGAAAGCAGGGCTGGAGGTGTGGTTCAAATGGTAAGAGTGCCAGCTGAGCAAGCAAGCTAAGTGAGCGTGAGGCCCTGAGATCAAACCCCAGGACCATCACCACCACCATGAGCGTCCAGGGTCTGAAGACCCTGCTAGCCGCTGGCTTGAGTGGCCTTGGCTATGTCCACTCACCCATTTACCACTCTGTGCAATGAGGCGCAATCCATTGGTCTATCCTTCCATCCATCTGCCAGAACTCCCACCCATCTCCTCACCTGCCCATGCATGATACGTCCCTATTTTGAGACTTATTCACCTGCCACCCTTCACCCACACACCTCCTGTCCATTCTTTTTTTTTTGGTCCGGTCTTGGGGCCTGAACTCTGGGCCTGGGCGCTGTCCCTCAGCTCTTCAGCTCAAGGGTAGAACTCTACCACTTGAGCCACAGCGCCACTTCCGGCTTTTTTCTTTTTTCTTATGTGGGGCTGAGGAATTGAACCCAGGGCCTAGAGCATGCAAGGCAAGCGCTCTACCACTGAGCTACCTTCCCAGCCCCTCCTGTCCATTCTTCTACTCCCTGGGGCTCCATTGTTCCCAGGTCCCAGCCACAATTGTATTAAGACCTTCTTTGCCATTTAGAAGCTTATATATGATTGTTGATCATGTAGAAGAGACATATGATTGTTCTTAGAAGGCTGTCTGGAACAAAGCAGAGGGAAGATGCCCCTCCAGCAGACACCTGTCTCCTGCTGCAGATTGGGGGGGGGCATGGAAGCAGCCTAGGATCCTGGGGTACTGCCAGCAGGGTGATCCTGGCAATGGGGTGCTCACAACCAGGTCAGAGAGACGCTGGAGTAAATGGCTCCTTCTGCCATCTTGCTGGCATCTGAAAGAACAGGGTCAGTCTGCAAGAAGAGGAAGGCTCAGGACCCGGGCCTCACAGAGCAGCTCTGTTGAGAGCTGTGTGTGGGGTGCTTGCAGAGGGGTGGCAGACTCAGGCCCCTTGTTGGACCCCTCCCAGCCCTTGCTGGGTGTCTTTCCTTAGGGATGAAGCAGGCACAAGGTATGTCTGGCTGGACCCCTTGTCTGGGCAGCCAGTATTCAGATGCTTTGTGCATATGGACTCCTATGTTCTCAGTCCTATGCCAAGAGCCTGTGGTCACCTGGCATGGCCTGATATCCAGTTACCTCTCCCTCCTGGCTATGGTACCTCTTCTTCAGACTTTTCCCAGTCCCCAAGGCTTGGCCAGCTCTGGGCAGAGGGTGGCCAGGTAGCTTACACTGGGCAGCTGGAGTCTGGATGAGCAGTTGTCGGTCCTCGTGGGAGGCCAGACCCTCCCTCCCTGGCTGGGGGATGACTCTCCTTGGAGCACTTAGGGCCTGATGTGGCCGCTTCCAATGAGCTGGGGAGCACTGCCACTGCCACGTGACAGACGGGGCCCTGCCTGCAGCAGCTTGGGTCCTGCCCCTCAGAAAGGGGCACAGGCCTCTGCAGAGCAGCGGAAGGGTGCGAGGGGTCTGGGAGTGCCGGTGATGGGCTAGGTGGTGGAGTGAGGCATGGGCTGCCTCCTTCCATCTATTGGCCAGAAGGAGGGCAAGGTTCTTGCTTTTGCCCTTTCTGGATGGGTGACCTTGGGTAGACGCTCTGCCTCTGAGCCTCAGAGTCTGGTTGTGAGGCCTGAACCAGATCTAGCTGTGTGTTGCACTTGATCTCAAAGTCTGGCCTCCTCCCCTTGGTGCTGGTGACTGCCAGGCCTGCCTGGGCAGCACTGGGCGTGGTGCTTAACCTCTCAATTTACTTGCTCAGCTGTAAGATGGTCATTACAATACCCACTGCGCAGAGAGGTTGTGAGAGACTTAATCTTTGTGTGTGATGTTTGGGATGGATCACAGAGGTCTTGTGTGTGCTAGGCAGGCACTTACGCTGAGGTACACACCCTTGGTCCTGCTTAGGAGATTTAAATGGGAAGGCATATAATTTAGCAGCCAATGGATGGGCACTGGTGGCTCACACCTGTAATGCTAGCTACTCAGGAGATTGAAATCTGAGGATTGTAGAAGTCAACCGGACAGAAAAAAATCCATAAACCATCCAAATGCTGGAAGTTGAGGTGTGGCTTAAGTGGTAGAACACCAGTAATGGCATAGATAAAAACACTCACTCTGGGGGGCTGGGAAGGTGGCTCAGTGGTAGAGTGCTTGTCTTGCATGCATGAGGCCCTGGGTTCGATTCCTCAGCACCACATACACAGAAAAAGCTGGAAGTGGGTGCTATGGCTCAAGTGGTAGAGTGCTAGCCTTGAGCTGAAGAGCTCAGAACAGTGCCCAGGCCCAGAGTTCAAGCTTCTCGACCAGCAAAAAAAAACAAAACAAAAAAAACACTCATTCTGGTGAGTGGCAGGATCTCTTTGAAATGGAGTGTTTGGAGGGGATCCTGTTCTTGTCAGGGCCCTCTTTCCCCATGGGGAGCCCTCTTACTGCTGGGATCTGGGTTTACTTTACAATTTTTCTTTATGATCAGGCTGCCTCCTTCCTATTCCTAAACAATTCTGTCCCTCCCCCTTAGTCTTCCTGCAAGGAGAACCCTTTCAACCGGAAGCCATCACCTGCAGCATCTCCAGCCACAAAGAAGGCCACCAAAGGAACCAAACCCTGCAGGCCACCTGCCCCGGGACACGGCTTTCCACTCATCAAACGCAAGGTGCCAGGGATTCCAGAGACCCAGCTGGCCCTGGCCCTCCTCTTGGCATCTTAGGCTGGGTGTTTGGGCCTGGGTTGTAATTAGAGGCTCTTGGGTGGCCTGACTGGAAGGCTGAACGTACAGCCAGTGTGCTCTTACAGCAGCTGGGCCCTAGGCAACCAGGAGCAGCGGGTGGGGCATTTAACTTGTTACTAAGACTTGAGAGGCCTCTACTTAGACTGAATTGCTATCCTCAAGGTTGTTTCTGTAATCTCAAGGTTGTTTCTCTAAGGGTCATTCACTCCCCCTGGGTGGCCAGAAAGCATGGAAACTTCTATGGGATGGTGGAGAAGGGAGGGAGGGAGAAAGGGCAGGAAGTTCCACCCCCTGGGGACCTCTGTGGGAACTGGGACTCAGGGTGTGCTGGGTGTGATCCTTAACCCTTCCCCACTCATCTGCTATTGTTCAGGATGACAGGTGGGAGGAGACCCAGGTCCCTGCACCCTGCAGTGACCAGCACTAACTGGAAAGAGAGATGGGCTGGGCACTTGTGGTTCATGTCTATAACTAGCTACTCAGGAGGCTGAGATCTGAGGATCTGGGCTCAAAGCCAGCCTGGGCAGAAAAGGCCATGAGAATCTTATTTTCAGTTAACCACCAAAAATCCAGTGGGGTTGTGGCTCAAGTTGGTAGAACGCCAGCCCTGAGCCTAAAAGCTAAGGGACAGGGCTGGGAATGAGGCTCAGTGGTGGAGTGCTTGTCTAGCATGCATGAAGCCCCAGGTTCGATTCCTTGGTATCACATAAACAGAAAAAGCCAGAAGCAGTGCTTTGGCTCTTGTGGTAGAGTGCTAGCCTTGAGCAAAAAAGGAGCTCAGGGACAGTGCTCAGGCCCTGAGTTCAAGCCCCAAGACTTGCCAAAAAAAAAAGAAAAAGAAAAAAGAAAGAACTTCAAATAAACAAATAAAAGCTAAGGGACAGTACCCAGGCCCCAGTATCAGCATCAAAAGAAAGGATAAGATGCTCTGCAGCAGCCTGAGCCAAGGAAGGGCAGGTAGTATGAGGGATGGCTGTCCTCCAGCTAACCAGGACCCTGTCTGGCAGGTCCAGGCTGACCAGTATGTCCCCGAGGAGGACATTCACGGAGAGATGGACAGCATCGAGCGCCAACTGGATGCCCTGGAACATCATGGGGTCCTGCTGGAGGAGAAGCTGCGTGGCGGAGCGCCTGGTCTGGGCCGCTGGGAGCTGACTGAGGGGCTTGGGGGTGGCAGGAGCCCCTTGTCCTGGTGGAGGGTGGGCTAAGCTGGGAAGTACTTGTAGCCCTGGCCTCAGTGGCTTTGTATCTTGCAGAGGGCCATGAGGACGACATGCTGGTGGACTGGTTCAAGCTGATTCATGAGAAGCACCTGCTGGTGAGGCGGGAATCTGAGCTCATTTACATGTGAGTCTTGTCCGCCTCTGCCCGGGGTCCATGGCGCTGGGAACTGAAAACCCTGGTGCCAGCTGCCCTCTACCCTCCTGACACAAGGTTCATCCATGCTTTCATCCCACCCTCTAGCTTCAAGCAGCAGAACCTGGAGAAGCGGCAGGCTGATGTGGAGTACGAACTCCGGTGTCTTCTCAACAAACCTGGTGAGCACCGCTGTCCACAGCTGGGGTGGGAGGAGTGGGCTGGGGTCTGCCCCTCGGGGCTGGTTACAGGGCCAGGAGTGAGGCAGGAGGGGCCAGGTGGGCATTCTTGAGATGGGATCGAGCCGGGCACTGGTGGCTCACGCCTCTAATCCTAGCTACTCAGGAGGCTGAGATCTGAGGATCGTGGTTCAAATCCAGCCTGGGGAGAAAGTCCATGAGACTCTTATCTCCAATTAACCACTAGAAAACCATAAGTGGCCCTGTGGCTCAAGTTACCACTTGAGCTCGCCTTGAGCTGAAGAGCGCAGGGACAGCGCCCAAGCCCAGAGTTCAAGCCCCACGACCAACCAAAAAAAAAAAATGGGATCAAGCATTATAGGTGATAAATAACTCCAGCCATGAGAGAAAACCACCGGGACAGGGTTGGGGTGTGGCATTGGCAGGCTCTCAGAAAACACCAGGCCCACGAGCAGCCTGATCTGTTTTGGACATGGGAGTCAGACAGGCAGTCAACTTGCTGTGTAACCTTGGCTGGTTTCTTTGCCTCACTGGACCTCAGTAGTTTTGCATGTAGGACAGAAATGAAGGGACCCACGTTGGAAGGTGTTGTGTAACCAGGAGACAGGAGATGGGAAAGCACTCCATAAGTCAGCTGGGCTGTCAGTGAGCTGGGTTCTAGGGTGGGCGGGCTCCTTACCTGCTCTGTGGTCGGGGCACCATGGACCCAGGAGCCAGGGCTTTTGATCTCTTCCCTGTGGCCAGGGAGGGCACCAGCCCTGGGCAAGGACTTGCATTTCACAGTCAAGGAAACGGAGGGTACCTGGTCTGGCTGCTCTCTGCCCTGCACACATGGTCCCCCTGTCTCTTGTGACTGGGACCTTGGGAGGCTGGAGTGAGTGGCCTTGGGAAAGCACAGAATGTCCCCGGCTTCCAGTGCCAGCTGTGTGAGTCACACCCACATGCCTGGCTACTATTCAGGGAGCCACAGCGACACCCTGTGGTCACAGTGGACGTGCAAATGCAGATTCCCCTGCCAGCCTGGGCTTGGTTTGTTGTTGTTGTTGCACAACCTGGGCTGGTCAGCTTGACCCTGACGCTGATTTTGGAGGGTGAAGCTGGTCTACAGGGCCCCATGAGGGTTGGAGATCCAAAAGACAATGGCCACCACTGGAGTGTCAGGCTGCCCCAATTAAAACGCTGATCCCACTTTTGCTATGTCATGGGCCGGATTTCCTTGAACCTCAGAAACAAGGACTTAACTCATTTCCAGACCCAGTGGCGGAGCTGGATTTGCACTTGGGTGATAGCTCTCAGCCCGTGTTCTCTCCCCAGAACTAGGGGACAGAGCTAGTCATCTGCTCCTGGGTTTTGGCCACGTGAGGTACTGGGGGATGGGGCAGTGGCTGAGTGGTCTCAGGGTGTTCATTTCTGAACATGGGGCAGACGGTAGGGGGGAAGTATGAAATGGGGCACCCATCCTCTGGAGCCCACAGACTGCGGGAAAGGGAAACAAAGGCACAGGTCAGGTGGACCTCTGCAGTGACAGACTTGGGAGGAGATCAGAAGGGCCACAAGCACCACATGTGGGGGACCTGGCTAGGTGCCTGTCCCCACGGTCCCCTCCATCTGTCCTCCTCTGTGGCTTTGAGTGAATGTCCCTGTATGCCTCTTGGGCTACTTTGCTTCTGCAAGAGAACCCCTGAGGGTGTCCTGCTATCTCCCTGCCCCCGCCCCTGCCCCTCTCTGTCCCACCCCAATGACGCCTCCCCAAGGAAGCCACCTGGTACCCACTTGCTTGCAGCATGGAAGTGGGAGGCATCTGCCTCTTGAGTTCTGACGTGTGTATGTGTGTGTGTGTGTGCATGTGCGTGCGCGTGCGCACACATGTGTGCCAATGCTGGGGCTTAAACTCAGAGCCAAGGCACTGTCCCTTAGCTTTTTTGCTCAAGGCTGACACTCTACCTCTTGAGCCACAGCTCTACTTCTGGCTTTTTGGTAGTTAATTAGAGATGAGTCACACAGACTTTCCTGCCCTGGACTGGCTTTGAACCTGGATCCTTAGATCTCAGCCATGCTGAATAGCTAGGATTGTAGGGGTGAGCAACTGGCTGGCTCCTGTCCTTCCAGCTGCATGGTGCTGGTCTTGCTCAGGCTCCTTGAAGGGTGTCTGGGGAAGGTAGCCTAGTATTCTTGGTTCCTTTTCCATTGACCTTCACTTCCCTAAGAAACCTGCGGGGCCTGAATCTCCAGGGACCTCCTGTCACCCCAGTGAGGACAAATTTTCTCACTGTTCACATCTGGGCTTTCTTGCCTGACAGAAAAAGACTGGACAGAGGAGGACTGGGGTCGGGAGAAGGTGCTGATGCAGGAGATTGTGACCCTCATTGAGCAACGCAATGCCATCATCAACTGCCTGGACGAGGACCGGCAGAGGTGCTGGGTTGGGGTTCAGTGGGTGGGGCAGCTCCTTGGTACCAGCTGGGGCACAGCCCCACACCCTGGGGCTGGAAGGAGTTCAGGGGACCTCACCCTCCTATGGGTACTCAGGTGTCCCTCGCTCATTTCAGGGAAGAAGAGGAAGACAAGATGGTGGCAGCCATGATGAAGAAGAAAGGTGGGACCCGTCCTGGCTGGGCAGTCCATGTTGGGTTCTCATTTACCCAGAGCACACAATGTGGGATCCAGGGGTCCCACGTTGGGCTGACAGTTGTGGGTCCCTGGTTCTATCCAAAACACTGGGAGAGGCTGGTCTCCACATCCTGGGGAGCAAAGGGGGGCTTGGACTAGTGGACTGATTAGTCCCAAGTTTTCTATGGGGGTGAGTGGCTGGGCCACCCTTGGCCTCCACGATGACCCCTCCTTTCTAGTTAAGCGTTCCCCTTTCTCTGCTGCAGAGTTCCAGAAGGAGGCTGAACCTGAGGGCAAGAAGAAGGGGAAGTTCAAGAGCATGAAGATGCTCAGGCTGCTGGGAAATAAGCGCGATGCCAAGAGCAAGTCTCCCCGGGACAAGAGCTGACAGCGAGAGAAGCCGTGTGACTGCCTGTTGACTGCCCACTGGCTGCCCATTGACTGCCCGCTCCTGGAGCCCCAAGGCTGGAGAAACCTCCTACCCTCCAATCCACAGAGGGAGTCGGGGTGAGCCCTGCCCGCCCCCGGGGTCCTCTGACTTACCTGGGCCAAAGAGTTTCCTTCCTTCTTCTCTGCATCCCAAACAGCTGTGACTCAGCCGTGTCCGGTCCAATTCTGACCATTTCAGATGCTGTGAGAGACACACAAGGCAAGCAGGGACCTGGGGACAAGGAAGGGACAGTGACTGAGCATGTTATGTCCCCTTGGTGCAAGCTCCTTGGCCAGTCTCCTCCCTTCTGGACCAGGCCAGATGGAAGCTTTGCTGTCGGAGTTCTGCCCAGGTTCGGACTCCACCTGGGGCTCCTGGCCTGGGGCTGTTTCTGCCCCCAGGTGGCTCCTTCCTACCCAGCCCACCTGATTCTCTGTCTTCCCATGCACTGCCTCATCTCTCGTGTTCCCTCGATCAGTTGCTCTATTTATGATGTCTTCAGCTCCTGGTTTCTGGGTGGTCTGTGCTGTCAGACCTGAATGGCAAATCCCACCTCCCCTCCCTCAGAGTTCTAGAAGCTTTTTCTCTCACTCACTCTGTTCCATAGGAAGCCTCGCATTCCCCTTCCCCCCCCACACACACACAGAGGGCCCTCGATGATGCACCAGGGCAGGTGGGTGCCAACATTAGCTGCTTCTGTGCCAAGTCCCCTGGCAGGGAAGTTCTTGGCTCCACTGTCAGCCTAGGGAAGGGGCGCTTCAGGAAGGTGCTAACCATGGTTCTCAGTCATGTTGTAGTCTGACCCCTGATTTTGGCTTTCCTCTTCCATCCCACACCCAAGGATGGGGCCCATACCTGCCTCTGGTCCTTACGAGTCTGTCTTTTCTGTTACTCTTCCCTCCCGATTTCCACCTGAGGGACTGATGGTTACCACCTTCTGGATAGTTGTGGGACAGGAGAAGTGCTACAGACAGTTTTGTTTTGTCTTTGTGGGTTTGTTTGTTTTTTGGTAGGTCGTGGGGCTTGAACTCAGGGCCTGAGCTCTTTTGCTCAAGGCTAGTGCTTACGACTTTGAGCCCACAGCACCACTTCCGATTTTCTGATGGAGATGAGGCTCATGGACTTTCCTGCCCAGGCTGGCTTTGAACCATGATCCTTAGATCTCAGCCTCCTGAGTAGCTAAGGATTACAGGTGTGAGCCACTGGTGCCCTGCTTTTTGTTTTGTTTTGTCCAGGCAGCTCTTGGTCAAAGCACTGTTCTATAAGCTCCTGGGGGTCCCCCCCTGCGCTCTTCTTCCATGCATCTTGGGAGAAAAGATAGCACTGTGTTAACTCTAGGGTGCTCTTTGCCAACAATAAATGGACATCATTTTGTTTCTGCCCTGAAGCCTTGGGCATAGCCGTGTCTGCCTTCTTCCCTGCCATTGCATACTTTGTGGCCAACCTGTGGTTGCTGAGGGTTGCCTGGCACTGGGCAGGGTTCTCTTCCTCTGCAGGGACAGCCAGCTCCTGGCACCTGATCTGGAGCGGGGCTGCCACCTCCAAGGCCCTTTGGGGCAGGCAGCTGGCCTGAATGGCTCCTCAGGCTGGGTGTCAGGTCCCATCCTTCAAGGGGACCTTGACACCCACTTAACATGGGCTATAGCCCGCAAGTCCAGGGCTGCCAGATCTTTCCCCTTTTTCAAAAGCAACTGAGGAATCCAGACTTTGTATATGAAACTTGTGAGTGTATACCTAATCTGGTCAGGAATGGATTGAATCTGTTCTGGTCTCCAATTTGGGGCAGTGTGGAGGACGTCCCTGTCATGCCTCGGACAGTGTGACATGGGCTTCCTGTGGGATATTCTCAGTCAGCCTTACGTAGTTTACAGCTGTATAAACCAAATCCTGGGTCGTGTGATCTGATGGGATTGTGTGGTACCCTGCAGGTACAGGAGATCGCCCTCAGGATTGGCTGATATATCCAAAATACTTTGGTGATTTATGGAGACAGGAAGATGAGAGCCCTGGAGAAGATTGGGCTAGGAGTGGCGGAAGCCTGAGGGGCGGGCACTAGCCCTGAAGTACTCTGTAGCAGGCTCGGCACGGGCTGCCTTCTTGTCAATCACTCCTCAGCCTCACGGAAGCATAACCCAGCATGGAGGCTGTGGGTTTGGAGTTTTTCAGAGGTTAAGGTTGAGGTCATGTAGTACATAGTGAGGCTGGAATGCCAAAGCTGGGACCACTCAAGTACGGGCCCTGTCCACTCCGTCATTTCTTCTTGTCTGCTTTATGGAAGACTAAACTAAGCTTTAATCTGAGTAGGCTGTTTGCTGCTTAAGTGCCCTGGGTTGTATGAGCCAGGCCCACTGTCTACAGAAGTTCAGTGCCCGCTATCGTCGCTGCCATGGAGGGCTCGAAGGAGCCAGGGTCCCATTTTCTTTTTTTGTGCTAGAACTGGGGCTTGAACTCAGGGCCTGAGTGCTGTCCCTGAGCTTTTTTGCTCAAGGCTAGTTACTCTACCACTTGAATCTTCCAGCTTTCTGGTGGTTAATTAAAGGTAAGAGTCTCATGGACTTTCCTGTTGAACTGGCTTTGAACTGTGATTCTCAGATCTCAGCCTCCTGAGTAGTTCCCATTATAGGCATGAGCCACTGGTGCTTGGCTTGTCTGTGTGTGTGTGTGTAAATGCATGTGTGCATGTGTGTACACACCTGTACAGGGCTTGGACACTCAAGGGTGGTGCTCCAGCTTTCTGGTGGTTAACTGGAGACTCACGATTTTCTTTCCATACAGCAGCCTGTTGGATGGAAATCATGTATTCTTGACAAGTTCTAAATAACTTTCCCTCTGAAAACAGGGAGTTGCATGTGGAGACCCCCAAGTTAAATGTGTTTTATTAAGGCCAATTAATCCTTGCAGAGGCTACAAAAAGTCAAATAAATAATAGGTCCTAAGACAGCAGATGGAAGGAGTCCTCTTCATTCTTAAGTTAGAAAGGCCACAAACGGGATCCCCAGAGGCTGCGGTGGTGGGTGGTGGGAGGAACTGCTGGGGGGCCTTGCAGCATGTCCGGGATGGGTGAGGCTTAGGCCTTGCCTTCACTGGGTCTGGGCGCTCGCCCTAGAAAAGATTCCAGCATTCCAAGTCTGTGTCTGACTGTGGGTGCCAAACATCCCTGGAGGGTCGAGGGAGCCCCTTGGTTTCTGTACATCAAGGCAGTGGCACGCTACCAGCTGACATGGCTGGAGGCCGGTGTGGGTGGGCTCCTGTGGCCAGGCTGCGCTGGCCTGCCCATCTTACGTGGAGGCCAGAACCTTGCTAAGTTCCTTGCTCCTCTTGCGGTCAATGTCTTCCATCTCCCGGAGTTTCTGTAAGGGGAAACTGGGGTCAGCTGGCTCAGGGTCCTGCCATCCTGGGGCCCCCCCTCCTGGGGTACCCTCCCTTTCCCCACTTTCTGGCTGCTGCTTCTACCTGGGAGATCTCAGCAAGGATGAGCCCTCGGTATTGCTTGCCCTGCCCCAGGGCCTCCATGGCAGTCAGGAATTCTTTCCTGTCCTGGATCTCCTTCACCACTGCACAGAGGGAAACGGGCGTCAGTGTCCAGGCAAATGGGACCCCAGGCTCCATGAGCTGCGCGGGCTAGTGCACTGCCTCACAGTGGTTCTTGATTTTTAGTTATTTTTGTGCTGGTTCTGGTTTGACCTCAGGGCCTAGGTGCTGTCTCTAAGCTTTTTCACTCAAGGTCTGTGCTCTACCACTTGAGTTACAGCTCCACTTTTGGCTCTTTGCTGGTTAATTGGAGAGAAGAGTTTCATGGACTTTGCCACCCATGCTGGCCTTGGCCTCGCTGTGGTTTTGTGTGAAGTGATGTTGCTCTCTTGGCCCCACCCTCCTCTGCACCCTCCTCCCGCAGCTGGCTTACGTTCTTCAAACCGGTCCACCTCGGGGCCTGGGTCCTGCTGCTGCACAGGGGCTTCCTTCTTTTTCCGTTCCTCTTGGTCCTTCCCAGTGGCGAAGATGTTTTGGAGCCTTCGTTTCTCCTTGTCCAGATCTCCTGTCGGGCCCAGGAATGGCCTTGTTAAGGTGCAAATAGCACCCTTCTCCAGAATGTTGCAATGGGCATGCGCATTGCAGGGTGTCTGGGTCATGGGGAGAGGGCCTCTGCACACCCAGCCGCTACTCCCCTGGCTGACTCTGAGCTTGTCATGTCAAGACAGTGCTTGAAAGAACCGAAGAGGGGCTGGGAAGGTGGCTCAGTGGTAGAGTGCTTGCCTTGCATGCATGAGGCCCTGGGCTCCATTCCTCAGCACCACATAAACAGAAAAGGCCGGAAGTAGGACTGAGGCTCAAGTGGTAGAGCGCTAGCCTTGAGCTGAAGAGCTGAGGGACAGTGCCCAGGCCCAGAGTTCAGGCCCCATGACCAACAGAAGGAAGGAAAGAAAGAAAGAAGAAAGGAAGAAAAGAAAGAACTAAGAAGAGCCGGGCGCCAATGTCTCACACCTGTAATCCTAGTTACTCAGGAGGCTGAGATCTGAGGATCACAGTTCAAAGCCAGCCCAGGCAGGAAAGTCCATGAGACTCTTAACCTCCAATAAACCACCAGAAAACCAGAAGTGGCACTGTGGCTCAAGAGGTAGAGCACTACCCTTGAGCTGAAGAACTCAGGGACAATGCCCAGGCCCAGATTTCAAGCCCCACAACCAACAACAACAAAAAAAAACAAAAACCAAGAGGTTTGCCAAAATCTACACACTTTGGAGCAGAGCAAGGCTAAGGAAACTCAGGAACCCTGGCCTCCTCGGCCTGTTAACAGTATGGGGAGCTTGGGGCCAGGCAGGAACAGGCGAAGGACCTGGGAGGCGGCTGGAGCACAGCCACATGCCTCTCAGGGATTAGGAGAACACAGTTAATTTAAAAAAAAAAAAGGAATTTGGGGATGTGTGTGTCTGTGGGGGATGGGGCCTGGGGGGGGGAATCTGAGGTTTGAACTCAGGGCCTGGGCACTGTCCTTGAACTTTTTCACTCGAGGCTGGTGCTCTATCACTTGAGCTTCAACCTCACTTTTCGATTTTTTGCTGGTTAATTGGGAGTCTCATGCACATTCCTCCCCTGGCTGCTTGGAACCATGATTCTCAGACCTCAGCCTCCTGAGGAGCTAGGATTACAGGAGTGGGCCACTGGCACCCAACTCTGGGGGACAAAAAAACCCAAAAACAAACAAACAAAAAACATTTAAGAGGGTGAGGGACCACCTGTGTTTGTTTTTGTTTTCTTCTTTTGTTGTAAGACCAGGCCTCAGTCTCAGTGCCTGACACTTTGCTCATTGGCTGGTGCTCTACCAACTGAGCCTCGCCTCCAACCCTGACCTGTTTTCTCCTGTACTCTCCACAGCCCCTCCCCCATGCTAACATGTGCAAAGGCTCAAAAGCATTTGTATAAGGCATTTGATTAGACAGCAGGTGACCTGCCCTGGGGACTGCTGTCTCTGGCCCCCTACATCTCCAGAGGACTGAAGGGAGTGCCTAGCTGGTGCTCTGTCACTTACTTGTGGCTCGAGGCTTGAACTGCTCCCTGTTGTAGGCCCCATTGGCCTGGCACAAACTGGCAGGCCGGAGGCCGGAGCGGGCGGTCAGGATGGGGGGCAGATGGCTGGAGGTGGGCTGCTTGACAGAGCATCTTCTCGGGCTGGAAGTCGGGTTGCATTGTAGGGGCAAAGGGTCTCCTCCTGGGGACAGAAGGGTGGGGTAGGAGAATCTGCCTGGCTTCCCTCACCCCTGAGTAAAAGGGAGTTGCTGCGCTCACTTGGGCAGCACATACACTTCAACTGGAACATACAGAGAAGATTGGCATGGCCCCTGCACAACGAAGACATGCAAAGTCATGAAGCATTCTGTATTTTAAAAAAAGCAAGTTGTCTGTGATTCTAAGTCAAATGGATGGGAGCCCTCCAAGCCCATCCCTCTCCTCCAAGCAATGGAAACACTGCTAGTCTTTCCTTACTTCCTGACACTCAGACAAACGTATTCCGAGATATGTGTGCATATATTTTATATGTGCATATAAGATTCTATTTGCAAACACTGGATCAGATTGTGTTATAGCCAATAACTTTTCACTTAACAATTTTTCATTTTTCCAGAAAACCCTGTTTCTATGTAAGTTATTTGCTATCTATCTTAGAGTGATTACATTATTTATTTAGCTGGTCTCCTATTTTCAGACATTCAGAATTTGCAATGTTTTTGTTGATGCTTTTTTTTTTTACTACTTCAAACAAAACAATGCTGCAATAAACATTCTTGTACAGCAATCCACTCATGTACTGGAGGTTTCCTTTGTTTTTGTGCTGCTTGGTGCCCTGGGGGGGGGGGAGGAAGGGGACGATTAGGCTACTCTTGATACCCATGGCTCCTTCCCCACACCAGCTAAGTGTGCCCTCTCCTGTTGGCCCATTCTCCCTGCCTTCATGCCTAGCATAGAGCAGGCCTCACCACTTGCTTGGATCTGGCTCCTTTCTACCTCTCTAGCTTTCCATATCATGGAATGTAGACACAGTATGCATTCTGGGACTTTGTCTTCTGAGCCCCTGGAGGAGCTGGGGTGGGGCGGGGAGACACTGAGAGAGAGGTATGTATGATATGACCTTGGCATAAGTAACTTGTTTGGCGGCTGGGGCACTGAGGGGTATGGTGGAATTGCAGTTATTTATTGTTATTATGAAATGATGTACAGAGGGATTCTGATTACATGTCAGGTAATGAGTATGTTTCCTTTCATACAGTGTCTTCTGTTTTTTACTGATTGTTTTTAGGAAAAGTCTTGCTTTCTACCTGGGCTTATGCCTGAGCCTCAATCTGCCTAACAACACCGTATCCAGTTTTTCTTTCTTTTTTTCTTTCTTTTTTTGTCAGGTGTGGAGCTTGAACTCAGGGCCTAGGTGTTGTTCTGGTGTCTTTTTGCTCAAGGCTAACATTACTTTTATTTTTTTTGGGGGTCTGGTCGTGGGACCTGAACTCTGAGCCAGAGCGCTGTCCCTCAGCTCTTCAGCTCAAGGCTAGCACTCTACCACTCGAGCCACAGCGCCACTTCCGGCTTTTTTCTTTTTGCTTATGTGGTGCTGAGGAATCGAACCCAGGGCTTCAGGCATGCAAGGCAAGCAAGCGCTCTACCACTGGGCCACTTCCCAGCCCAACATTACTACTTTTAGCCACAGTGCCACTTCTATTTTTCTGATAGCTAATTGGAGATAGGAGTCTTTCCTGGCTGGCTTTGAATAATGATCCTCAGATCTCAGCCTCCTAAGTAACTAGGATTACAGGCATGAGCCATTAGCACATTGTTTTAGTTTTTTTTGTTTTTGTTTTAATTGATTAATCTTGTGTCCTTTTCTGGTCTGGAACTGTAATCCTCCCAACTGCAGCTTTCCACAGAGCTTGAGCTGATAGGTAAGTATACTTACACACAGCTATGAGTATAAAAAAAGGCTTCAAGAATGTTTCTGCTCAAGCTGGCCTCAAACTGCAAATCCTCTCATTCTCAGCCTCCCAGGGGTAGCTAAGATTACTGGTGTGAGTCACTGGCACTGGTTGGATGCGCAGTTTTAAGAGTGGCCAGGAAAAGAAGGCCTCATGAAGAGTGTAACATTAAAGAAAAGACCAGAGAAGACGAGGACAATGGTGCTGCAGATATTGTGGGGGAAAACATTCCAAGTGGAGGGAAAAGATGATGAGATAGAGTACCCCCTGTGCCTAAGGCACAGCCAAGAGGCTAAGGTAGCAGGAGGGGGCGAAGGGGGAGGTCAGAGGTCAGAGGTTACAGGGCCTCTGGAAAGGTCCTTTTACCCTGTGGTGTGGAAAAGTCATGGCAGGGCTGTGAGGGGAAGCCTGGCCCTTCTCAGTGGCTGCTGAAGGTCCAGTGCACAGCCAAGGGCAGATTGGGGTCACCAGCAGTGGGAGTGCTCAGTTAACATAGCATGATAATCCAGCCCCGGGCCCCGTGGTAGCCCAGAAGGTGAAGGTGAGGTGGTTAGAGTCAGGATGTGACTTGAAAGACAAGCAGAAAGGCGGCTGGTGTGAGACGGACCTATCCGTCCCTCCTCTGGACCCTCTATCCTGGATGTGGAGCTGTGGCTCCCTAGTGGTGGGGTAAGAGAGCCAGACCCTGAGTTCAAGCCTCAGTACTGGCACACATGTGCATATACACACGTGCGTGTGCACGCGCGCCTACAGCGCAGCCAACAGCTGGGTGCTAGTGGCTCATGCCTGAAATCCTAACTACTCAGAGGGCTGACATCTGATGTTTGAAGCCAGCATGGGTAGGAATGTCCAATCACCACAAAAAGCTGTAAAGAACTGTGGCTCTAGTAGTAGAGTGCCTGCCTTGAGTGACAAAGCTAAGGGACAGTGCCCAGGCCCTGAGTTGAAGCCCCACTACTACTGGCACAAAAAAAAAGTCTTTTAAAAAACCTAACAACAAGCCAGGTACTGGTGGCTCATGCCTGTAATCCTAGCTACTCAGGAGGCTGAGATTTGAGGATCACGGTTCAAATCCAGCCCAGGCAGGAAAGTCTGCGAGATGCTTATCTCCAATAAACCACTCAGAAAACTGGAAATGGTGCTGTGGCTCTAGTGGTAGAGCACTAGCCTTGAGCTGAAGAGCTGAAGGATATTGCCCAGGCCCAGAGTTCAAGCCCCATGACCGACAAAAAAAAACAAAACAAAAACAAACCAAAAACCTAACAACAGATGCAAACCTCAAAACAACTGGGACAATTTGGTCAGGAGGAAGGCAGAGGACTTTCAGGAGGAGAGGCTGAAGCTACCAAAGTTTGGAGGCTGGTGTTTTATGTTTTTTGTTTTGTTTTTGTTCTGCCAGTCCTGGGGCTTGAACTCAGGGCTGAGCACTGTCCCTGAGCTTCTTTTGCTCAAGACTAGTACTCTAGCACTTGAGCCACAGCACCACTTTCAGCTTTTTCTGTTTATGGGGTATTGGGGAACCAAACTAGGGCTTCATTCATGCTAGGCAATCATTCTACCACTGAGCCTCATTCCTAGTCCAGTTGGGTTATTTATTTATTTATTTGGGGGGTCCGGTCGTGGGGCCTGAATTCTGGGCCTGGGCACTGTCCCTCAGCTCTTCAGCTCAAGGCTAGCACTCTACCACTTGAGCCACAGTGCCACTTCCGGATTTTTTCTTTTTTGCTTATGTGGTACTGAGGAATCGAACCCAGGGCCCCATGCATGCAAGGCAAGCACTCTACCACTGAGCCACCTTCCCAGCCTGGTTTTTTTTTTTTTTTTAAGATGATGTCATGCTATGTAGCACAGGCTGGTCACAAAGTTGTAATCCTCCTACCTCAGCTTCCGGAGTGTTTGGAGTGAAGGCTGTGTGTGCGTGTGTGTGTGTGTGCACGCACACACCCACATGCCAGTACTGGAGCTTTACCTCAGAGCCTGGGCACTGTCCATTAACTTCTTCATTCAAGTTCAGAGCCAAGGACTGCTCCCTCAATTTTTTTGTTTTCTTTAAAAAGAAAAAGATGCCTCCAGCTAGACACTAGTAGGCTCATACCTGTAAACCTAGCTTCTCAGGAGGCTGAGGTCTGAGGATCACAGTTTGAAGCCAGCATGGGCAGGACAGTCCATGAGACTCATCTCCAATTAATCAGCAAAAAGCCACAAATGGAGCTGTGTCTCAAGTGGTCAACACCAGCCTTGAGCACAAATGCTAAGAGATAGCTAGGTCTCAGGCCCTGAGTCCAAACCCAGTACTGGTATCACACACAGAGGGACTATGGCTCTAGCCTCTCGGCCTAAGAAGTCTGTGGACTATTCACTTCTTACTTTTTATGGTGTCCATGATGTGGCGCTGCTGGAGGTTGGTCAGCTGGGATTCCTTCATCATTACTGCAAAATAAAGCCCTTCTGTGAGGCCTCCTGGGCTGAAGCACACAGGTGTCAATACTCACCTAAAATAAGTATTTGCGGGATCAGACCCAGGGCTGTGCATATGCTAAGCATGGGCTCTACCCTTGAGCTACACCCAGCAGCAGTTTGAATCCTGGGCCTTCACATGCCTACAGTCCCCCCCCCCGCCCATTGTTGTTGTTGTTGTTTTTTGCCAGTCCTGAGGCTTGAACTCAGGGCCGAGCACTGTCCCTGAGCTTCTTTTGCTCAAGGCTAGCGCTCTACCACTTGAGCCACAGCACCACCTCTAACTTTTTCTGTTTATGTGGTACTGAGGACTTCATACATACTAGACAAGCAGCCTGCCACTAAGCCACATTCCTAACCCCACAGTCTCTTTTGTGTAGTAAAAGTGATAGGAAAGTTTACTAGGAGAGGAATATATTATCAGTAGACTGAAAGTGGGTTGGAAAAAAATCATAATAATTTTTACTCCAGTACAAGTTTCTGCTCAGGGTTAGTTGTTGAATTTTATTAATTTGTGTGTGTGTGTGTGTGTGTGTGTGTGTGTGTGTGTGTGAATACTGGGGCTTGAACTCAAGGCCTTGCATTTTCACTCAGCTTTTTTTTTTTTTTAAGCCCAGGACTGGCACTGTACTACCTCTAGTATCCAGCACACATTTTTATTGAAGTGAAGGGTTTCGAAGGTCCCTCCTCAGGACCAGCTCATGGAAAAGAGTCACTGTCCCAAGATTGGGGAGGTTTACAGAATTACACTTTCACTTCTAAGGTCTGCTTTTCTGAAGTATGATCTTCCTATTTCAGGTTCCTGAAGAGCTGGATGGCAAGTAGATATTCCCATAACTAGCTTTATTAGTTCAGATGGTCTCATGAACTTATTTGTCTAGCTTCAAACTTCGATTCTTCCCAGCTCTGCCTCCCAAAGAGCCAGAATTACAGGCATGAACTACCATACCTAGCTCTGTGTGTGTGTGTTGGTATTGGGGCCTGAACTCTGGGCTTGGGCTCTGTTCCTGAGCTCTCCAGCTCAAGGCGAGCACTCTACCACTTGAGCCACAGCGCCACTTCCAGTTTTCTGGTGGTTAATTGGAGATAAAAGTCTCATGGACTTCCCTGTCTGGGCTGGCTTTGAAATGCAACCCTCAGATCTCAGCCTCCTGACTAGCTAGGATGACAGGCACCCAGCTTGGCTGGTTTTTTAAAAATTGTACTTTTATTATCTTTAAGTAGTTATAAAAAGGGGTTACAATAAATGTCAGTTTATGAGCACAATGTGTCTTGATCAATATCCATTTCCTGAGCTTTTTCTGATCATGGCTGGTGCTCTACTATTTGGGCCATACCTCCACTCCACTTAGGAGGTGGTGGTGAATTGGTGATAAGAGTCTCAGACATGGGGCTGGGAAGGTGGCTCAGTGGTAGAGCGCTTGCCTTGCATGCATGAGGCCCTGGGTTCGATTCCTCAGCACCACATAAGCAAAAAGCCAGAAGTGGCACTGTGGCTCAAGTGGTAGAGCGCTAGCCTTGAACTAAAGAGCTGAGGGACAGCACCCAGGCCCAGAGTTCAGGCCCCATGACTGGACCACCCCCCCCCAAAAAAAAAGTCTCAGACTTTTCTGACCTGGGCTGGCTTTGGACTGTGATTCTCACATCTCAGCCTCCTGAGTAGCTAGGATTACAAAGTGTGAGCCACCTGCACTTAGCAAGTTCTTTGACTTGTACCCTCAAAGAAGGTAGCACCCCTAAACCTTTCTGAACTCCGCATGTCTTTTTTTGTTTTTGTTTTGTTTTTTTCAGTCGTGGGGCCTGAACTCTGGGCCTGGGCACCATGAGCTCTTCAGTTCAAGGTGAGAGCTCTACCACTTGAACCACAGTGCCACTTCCGACTTTTTCTGGTGCTGAGGGATCGAACCCAGGGCCTCATGCATGCAAGGCAAGCGCTCTACCACGGAGCCACCTTCCCAGCCAGAACCCGCCGTTTTTTTTTTAACCTGGAGAACAGAGTGAGGGCTAAGCCACTCACCACCGCGCCTCGCCTCTGCCCTCCAAGGCTGGGAGTACCGAGTTACGGGGGTAACCACCACCGCCGCGCCTCGCCTCTGCCCTCCAAACCTCGGAGCAGCTCGCAGGTCTCCGGGGTGTACGTGGCGCTCTTGGGGGAGTGCCAGAGTCTCGCTCCTTTGGCCGCGGTCTCCGTCCTCTCCTGCGAAGCCATGGGCGGGTCCTGGGGGGGGGGGACGCAAGGAGACACCCTGGCCTCGCCCTGGCCTCGCCCTCCCCACCCGGCCCCCCTCGCCGCCCCCCGGCGCTCCGGTGACAGTGGGGTCGGGCGGATGGCGTGAGGGGCGGGGAAGGGGCGCAGCGCCCGGCCCTCCTTCCCCGACTCAGGCAGACAGTGGTTCTGTCTGTGGCAGGTAAGGCTCCTCTAGAGGAAGAGCGCCGGGGTCACAGGCGAGCCCACCGAGTAAATGCACGCACGTTTTAAAGCCTCACCCGGAGCTGGGTCGGGTGAGACCCCTCCTGGGTGTCCCCCTCCTGCACGCAGCAGCACCGGGGTGGGAGCCCAGACCAAATCCCAGGGGATCCGGGAGAGCCGCGTCCAGGTTCCCATGGTAACCGGCACTCGCCGCCAGGCGCATGCGTAGACCGCCTGCGCTGTCCTCCAGGAAGTGATTTCCGTTGGGTCACGGCGCAAGCGCAGGACATGCGTGCTTGGTGCGCGAGGCGGCGGCGCGCTGGGCGCGGGTGTGCGCGCGGGATTCGGGCGCCGAGCCGGAGCGCTCTGACAAGAACGTCATGTCAGACAACGAGGACAAGTGGGTACCCGGAGCGGGCGGCGTTGGCGGGAGCTTGGGAAGGGGGCGGCTGAGGCGGGGCGTGGGGAAGGGCGGCCTAGGAGCCTGGCGTGGCGTGGCGGCCGAGAGGAAACCCGGGTGCGAGGGCCGGAAAGCGAGGAGCCGGGGGCGCAGGCCGGGCAGGCGCTCGGCGCGCGAAGGCCCAGGCCGGAGGTCCGGAGTCTCCCCATGGGAAAGAAGCAAAAGAGGTGTCGGGGTCCAGCCACCCGCCGGCCGGCTCGCTACGCGGCCCCGGGACACCGCACGGCGGCGAGAGCCTTTGCGCCCAGGGCGTCACTTCGGGGAAGAGGGGGCCAGCAGAAATAGTGCCGTGGGAGCCCACCTGTTGGTGGAAGTGCGGCCATCCAGAGCATGGCCTGGAGAGGAGAGAACATCGGGGTTTGGATTTAGGCTGAGAGCTTGGAGCAGGTGAGAAGTGGGCTTGAATTCTGGATTTTTATATATATATATATATATATATTTATTTATTTATGGTGGTACGCGGAAGTGGTGCTGTGGCTCAAGTGGTAAAGCAACAGCCTTGAGCAAAAAATTCTCAGGGACAACACCCAGGCCCTGAGTTCAAGTCCCAGGACGGGCACACATAAAACAAGATTATTGCGGTACTGGGGCTCGAACTCAGGGCCTGGGTGCTAGTCCTTAGCCATTTCTACTCAAGGCTGACACTCTTAACCACTTGAGCCACAGCTCTTCCTCCAGCTTGTTGCTGGTTAATTAGAGATAAGAGTCTCATCATCGGGCTGGGAAGATGGCTCAGTGGTAGAGCACTTGCCTTGCATGACTGAGGCCCTGGGTTCGATTCCTCAGCACCACATAAGCAAAAAGAAAAAAGCCGGAAGTGGCGCTGTGGCTCAAGTGGTAGAGCGCTAGCCTT
>NW_012267295.1:3619453-3663074 GCF_000151885.1 Dipodomys ordii | reverse complement strand
AAAAAAAAAAAAAGTCTTACAGATTTTCCTTCCTCAGCTGGCTTTGAACTGTGATCCTCACCTCTCAGTCTCCTAAGTAACTAGGATTACAGGCGTGAGCCACCAGCTCCCGTGCCCCACTCCTTTCATTTCTTCTACTTCCTCTTTTTCCTACTCCTCTTCTGTTTGGACCCAGGTTTCCAACCTACGAGGCAAGCAGCAAGCACTCTACCACTTGAGTCTTTTTCTTGTTGGTGTATTTTTTTTAAATATAATTTTGTTATTTTTAAGGTATTGTATAGAGGGCTCTTTCCTATTTTTAGGAGCTATATATAGCCCAAGCTGGCCTGGAATTCTGAATTTCCTAGCCTCATCCTCACCAGGAATACTGAGATGACAGGCATGTACCATTTACAAAAGGATTCCCCTCCCTTGTATTTATCTATATTTATGAGTGTACATTAATAGTACAAGGAGTCTTTAGTGTGCTAATTGCATAGATATTTCATAATGTACATTGACCAACTACCTCCTCCACTATTTTATTCCCTTAATCCCTTGAAAATATTTTTTTCAGGGATTGTACCTCTGTGGTCTGAAGATAAAAATTTGGGAGTCATGGGCTGGGAAGTTGGCTCAGTGGTAGAGCGCTTGCTTTGCATGCCTGAGGCCCTGGGTTCGATTCCTCAGCACCACATAAGCAGAAAAAAGAGCTGGAAGTGGCATTATGGCTCAAGTGGTAGAGTGCTAGCCTTGAGCTGAAGAGCTGAGGGACAGCGCCTAGGCCCAGAGTTCAGGTCCCATGACCGGACCCCCCAAAAAAAATTGGGGAGTCATCAGCATAAATATATTAGGATTAAGAAACTGTGTGGATGGAGATCATTAACTTCACGAGTGGTTTTGATGGAGGGTGCAGTCTTGTGAGATTGTGACTGATTGGGAAGAGAGGAATTGGACATAGTGAAGTTGGAAAGCTTCACAGATTTTACTCCAGAGGGAACACAGAGTTAGTATTATGGGAGAAGGTTGTTTGGAGTTGTGGTGCTGGAGATTGAACCCAGGGCCTCACACATACTAAGCATTTGCTTTACCACTGAGCCACACTTCCAGCCCTGAAGATTTTTGTTTTTTGAGACAAGATGTCACTGTGTAACTAAATCAGGATCCTCCTACATCTGTAATCCAGTCAAAGTGGTGGAGGCTGAGGCTAGAGGGTCATGAATTCAAAGCTAAAAAAAAGATCTCAAAACCAAAACTAAGATGGGTGCTGGCGGCTCATGCCTATAATCCTAGCTACTCAGGAGGCTGAGATTTGAGGATTGTGGATCACAGCCAGCAGCCAGCCCAGGCAGAAAAGGCCATAAGACTATCTCCACTTAATCACCAGAGAACCAGAAGTGGTGCTGTGGCTCAAAGTGGTCTAGTGCTAGCCTTGAAAAATAAAGGTCAGAGACAGCACCCAGACCCTGAGTTCAAGCACTATGACCAGCAACAATAACAAAAAAAAAAAAATGTCTGAAGATGTTGTTTAATTGATAGAGCACTTGCACTAGGCATTACAAAAAAAGGAGAAAAAGATGGCAGAAGAACTGCATGCTTAAATGCAGACTGGAATAATTCAATATGAAGTAGTAATGATAGACAAATTCTAGCAAAATTGGAGGGCAGTTGGGGTAAGTTTGAAGGAGTAAAATGAAGGCAAAGGTTGAGTCACTCCTTAAGTACAGGTTTACTGAGTTCTAGTGCCTCCTTACATCTGAGTCAGATTTCTGTCTCTTGATTCTGGAAAGTGATCTGTGACTAACCATCCCATCTTTTTCTGTATAGCTTTGATGGTGATGACTTTGATGACGTTGAAGAGGATGAAGGGCTAGATGACTTGGAGAATGCTGAGGAGGTCAGTATTTAGTTGTAGGCTTCTTCCTACCTCTGCAGCCTAGCTGCTGAGTATGAGCTAGGTGATTATTACCCATATGTTTTTCACTCTAGTTTGTGTTCCTAGACCCTGACATAGCATCCCAGTAGAAGTGAGTAGTGTTCCAGTCCTGACAGCCCTGCAGGATGTGCCATTAATTCACTTGGTCCACAGCCCATGACTTCTGGGGCAATTGTGTTATTTTTTTTTTTTAAGATAAAACATCACCTTTATTCTTTTTTGTTGGTAGTGGGGCCTGAACTCTGGGCCTAGGTGCTGTCCCTTAGCTCTTCAGCTCAAGGCTAGCACTCTACCACTTGAGCCACAGCACCCCTTCTGGCTTTTTCTGCTTATGTGGTGCTGAGGAATGGAATGCAGGGCCTCATGCATGCAAGGCAAGCACTCTACCATTGAGCCACCTTCCTAGCCCCATATCATAACAATTTTTTTTGGGGGGGGTCGGTTGTGGGGCCTGAACTCTGGGCCTAGGTGCTGTCCCTTAGCTCTTCAGCTCAAGGCTAGCACTCTACCACTTGAGCCACAGCACCCCTTCTGGCTTTTTCTGCTTATGTGGTGCTGAGGAATGGAATGCAGGGCCTCATGCATGCAAGGCAAGCACTCTACCATTGAGCCACCTTCCTAGCCCCATATCACCTTTATTCTTTCAGCAAATGTGCTCAGTGTTAAAACCTGCCTGGAGCCGGGCGCTGGTGGCTCACGCCTGTAATCCTAGCTACTCAGGAGGCTGAGATCTGAGGATCGTGGTTCAAAGCCAGCCCGGGCAGGAGAGACTGTGAGACTCCTATCTCCAATAAAAAACCACCAGAAAACCGGAAGTGGCGCTGTAGCTCAAGTGGTAGAGTGCTCGCCTTGAGCTGAAGAGCTGAGGGACAGTGCCCAGGCCCAGAGTTCAAGCCCCACGACCGACAAAAAAAAAAACAAAAAAACCTGCCTGGTACATTTCTTTGGGGATGAGTGCAGGGAGAATAGCTTGCTAAAGCTTAGAAATAATCAGGGCCTGGGTCAGGCAGGAATTTTTTCCCCTCTGACAAACTGGGGTTTGAACTCAGGATTGTTAAACTTTCTACTTAGGTGTTTTACTGCTTGAGCCACTTTGTCAGCTCTCTTTGCATTGGGTATTTTTGAGATAGGGCCTAGCTTTGTGCCTGGATTGGCCTGTACTGTGACCTTCCTATTTATGTTTCCCAGAATAGGTGGGATGAAAGGTGGGTACCACCACATCCAACCATTGGTTGAGATGGAGCCTCCTAAATTTTGTCTGGACTGTCCTTGAACTAGGATTCGCCAATCTCCATCTCCCAGGTATCTAGCTTGCGCCACCTTGCCGTCAAGCGTGCTGTCACTGTGCCCAGCTGTTGGTAGAGATGAGGTCTCATGAACTTTTCCTAGGCATGCAGTAAGCATTAACAGCAGTGATGCTTTTCTCTGTCTTTGTCAACCTCCCCTCACCCAAAATAGATAACCTGAAATTTTCTTGTTTTTGTCTTGATATCCAGGAGGGTCAGGAGAATGTGGAGATCCTCCCTTCTGGAGAGCGACCACAGGCCAACCAGAAGCGAATCACCACCCCGTACATGACCAAGTATGAGCGAGCCCGTGTGCTGGGCACCCGAGCACTCCAGATCGCGTGAGTGTTTACCTCTGTCAGGCCACAGAGAGCCCCTGAGCTGCTGGTCCTGCCCAGCCTAGACCTGAAATCCAGCTCTTCCTGTCTGAGCAGAGCTCTGCCAGGCATTGTGCTGAATCCTGGCTCATGGGGAACCTGTGAGTTCACAGCAGAAATAGCATATACGAAGTCAAATAACAGTAGAGAAGAAAAATAACAATTCTAGGCAGAACTGCTATCGGTCAGGTTGGAAGCAAAACAAGTAAATTCAGAAAGCCCTAGACTGTGAGCTGTTAGGGAGGGCTGAGGCAACCCCAGCAGGCTTAAGTGCTTCTCAGCACAAGGGAGACAAGGGCCAGTGCAGCAGAGGTTCCTCACTTGGGAAAGCCCTGTGTAGTGGTAGGCTTCTGGAGCTGCGGAATGAGCAGCCTTCCTTTTCTCTCAATTTTATTTTTTTTTCTTTTTTTTCCTTTTTGCTTATGTGGTGCTGATGAATCGAACCCAGAGCCTCAGGCATGCAAAGCAAGCTCTCTACCACTGAGCCACCTTCCCAGCCCATTCTCTCAATTTTAGAAGAGCAAGCTTCAGGAAGAATCAGTGGACAGATGGGATCAGGCTGTCACCCAGTTAGCACAGGCAGGCAGTACAGCCTGCAGGTCCCTCCTCCTCAGTGGTGGGCATCGTGGAAAACAGTCCAGACCTCTGTCAGCATGCATCTTTGAGCAAGCAGACCACCCCCCCTGCCCCCCACCATCAGTCCTGGGGCCTGAACTCTGGGCCTAGGCGCTGTCCCTCAGCTCTTTAGCTCAAGGCTAGCACTCTACCACTTGAGCCACAGTGCCACCCCCAGCTTTTTCAGCTTATGTGATGCTGAGGAACTGAACCCAGGGCCTCATGCATGCGAGGCAAGCACTCTACCACTGAGCCACCTTCCCAGCCCCCAAGCAGAACTCTTGAAGAAGCAGATGCCTGCTTTTCTCCCCAGTTACCTGGGCAGGAGTGAGGGGGACAGGGAGGGGACAGCAAGGCTAGTGGTACTCCAGTAGAAGGTCCCTCATGGGGACACATGAGGCTGAGGAAAGGCGTCCCTGCTAAAGCTTCTTATAATCTAGTGTGGGTGTCTGGAGGAGGGTGGCTCAAAGAAGGAATAGGGGGAGTCAGGGAGGGGGCTACAAAGAACAGCTGAGCCAGGTATGAGGAAGCCTGCATGCTCTGGTACCCCTGCCATCTGTGCATATCCCCTTTGAGATAGACCTTTACCTGTAGTCTTGTGAAGTGAAGGTGATCAGCTGTCTGTCTCAATGAAGGTTTTTATGAGTAGACAACATTATTCTTTCTCATTCTTGAGCAGATCTCTTAGGCGGAACCCCTTGGAACACAGTGGAGAATATGTCACTCATACCTAGAGTGACAGGTTCATATTGACATTTCTTTGATGAAGCTGACATCCAGGTTGCTCCCAAATGCAAGTGTCCCTTTTTCCTTGGGGAGCAAAGCATAATCCAGTGTAGTCTAGTCTGTAGTGCTCCTTCCTATTAAGGGATAGGATGCCATCTTGAGCTGCCACGCCCTCCTCCTCAAGCCTATGCAGACAGGCTGGATCTTAACCCAACCCTGCCACTGGGCTTGTTACCGTGTACTTAGGTGTACTTAGACAAGCCAAATGAAGTTTCCATCTGGCTCACTAGCACCATCTGGTGGCCCACACCATCTCCACTTTTGACTAGGTGGATGAAGTGGTTATTCACTAAGGGCCAGCTCTTAGAATTTGCACATCAGATGTGTGTGGTAGGTACTGGGTGAATGAGTGCCCACTCTTATCTGTAGCATTTTGCCACATTCTTTAAAGATTTATATTTTAGGGACTTTTATTTCTTTTTTCTTATTCTTTTTTTCTTTTTTGGTCAGTCATGGGGCCTGAACTCTGGGCCTGGGCGCTGTCCCTCAGCTCTTCAGCTCAAGGCGAGCACTCTACCACTTGAGCCACAGCGCCACTTCCAACTTTTTTCTGTTTATGTGGTGCTGAGGAATCAAACCCAGGGCCTCATGCATGTGAGGCAAGCACTCTACCACTGAGCCACCTTCCCAGCCCTCTTTTTTTCTTTTCTTTTCTTTTTTTTTAACAGTATCAAACCCAGTCTTAAACTCTTCTCTTTTCCCCTTCCCTCCCTCCCTCCTTTTTTCCCTCCCTCCCTTTTTCCTTTTTTTTTTGGTGCCAGTCCTGGGGCTTGAACTTAGGACTTGGGTGCTATTTCTGAGCTCTTTAGCTCATGTGAGCCACAACTCTGCGTCTGAATTTTTTGGTAGTTTATTGTAGGTAAGAGTCTCATGAGGTTTTCTGCTGGGGATGGCTTTGAACCACAAACCTCAGATCTCAGCTTCTTGAGTAGCTAGAAGTATAGGCATGAGTCACCAGCGCCCGGCTGGGTCTTGTCAAACTGCAGTCTTTCTCCCTATGCCTCCTGAGTACCTGGGACCAAAGGCACATGCTACCAGGATGGCTTTTTATTGGTTTTGCAACAGCACCCAGTTGGAACTCAGGGTCTCATGCGCTCCCTCAGCCTGCTTGCCCATGCTGAGCTTGCTCATAGCTAATGCTCTACCACTTGATCCACACCTCTAACCCAGCATTTTGCTGGGTGTTTGCAGATGGAGCCTCAGACTTTTCTTTCTGGGCTGGCTCTGAACCATGATTCTTTAGATCTCAACCTCCTGAGAAGCTAGCATTATAGGCATAAGCCACCAGCACTGGCTTCTGCTTTGTTTTTAAGATAGAATCTCACTTTTTGCCCAGTCTGGCCTCAAAGATCTTCTGTCTTTTTTTTTGTCAGTCGTGGTGCCTGAACTCTGGGCCTGGGCGCTGTCCCTTAGCTTTTTAGCTCAAGGCTAGCGCTCTACCACTTGAGCCACAGCACCACTTCCGGCTTTTTTCTTTTTGCTTATGTGGTGCTGAGGAATCAAACCCAGGGCCTCAGGCATGCAAGGGAAGCGCTTTACCACTGAGCCACCTTCCCAGCCCCAAAATACATGATTTCTACCTCTGAGAAATTCCTACACTTTCAAGAGTAACAGAAACCAGGAAATTATTTAGCAATAAAGTTAGAAAGGTTGATCCTTAAAATCAATAAAATTAGTAAAGATAATTCTGGTTTATCATCAAAATCACCTAGACAGATGTGCCAGTATAGAGTCTCAGGTCTCTTCATGAGACATTAAATATTCTAGAGCAGAACCCTGGAACCTGTATTTTCAGCACAGTCTGCTAATAATTCTGGATCCATTAGTGTAAACACAGCTTTCTAATGAAGGTGGCTTCTCATAGGGGATGGGTCAGGAACTGGCATCCTCTTGACTTTGGAGGCTGCTCTGTGCCAAGCGTTGTGCTAGGCTCCATAGTGAAGCACATGTAGTCCTGGTCAGAGGTCACCAAGAAAGAGCTCATGGCCTATGGTGTTCAGTGTTCAATGAGATGGGTGCCAAAGAAGCACAGCAAATGGAGTCAGGGTGCTGAGCACTCAGCAGGCGGTCTCCAGAGTGGCTCATAGCAAGGAACGCAGCCTGGAATGCCCACATGCCTTAGTCTGTTTTCTGAGACTGGCTCATTTGGCATGGTTCAGTGAGCTCAGAACCTTGGAGCTGGAAGTCAGGAGCATGGCACAGGCCTTGCTACATCAGTGCACGACCTAGAACATCACATGCTGAGTCAGAGCCAGCATGTTGGCTTGTGTCTCTGTCCCTCTTCTTATCCAGTCACTAATGCCACATGGGGCCCACCTCCAAGTACCATTGATATGAGTTTGGGGGACACTTCTAAACTGTAGCACTTGGGAGCCATAAATAGTTTGGCATAGCTTGAATGTGAGTTAAAACAGGGAAATGAATGGCATGAAAAGGTGCTAGAAAGGTGAATGGGGCCCACTCTGGCATCAGGTGTTGTGGCCATGAAGAGTCATGGAAGGGGTTGTAACAGATGGACACTGTGAGCAGAGGCTGAGCGTGGAGGCTGCAGAGGGGACGGTGCTGGAAGAGTGCAGCCTGGATGGCTGCATTGCTGTGATAGAGAAGGAAAAGGTGGGAAGCAGGCCGGGCACTGGTGCAGGGCTCATGGAGTCAGGTTGGAATGGAGTGCCTGGGCGGTTGGGAGGTTAACTTTACAGATCTTTAGTTAGCTTAGCTTATTATTATATGGAAGGTGTCCCATATTATATGGGAGGTGTTCCTAAGCCTAACCTCTCTGGGCCTTCATTTCTTATCAAAATGCTACTTACCAGGCTGGAGGCATGGCTCAAGCAGTTTGAGGCCTGAGTTCAAACTCTGGTACAAAAACAACAACAAATAATAATAAAGCCTACCTTAGCTGAGCTAAGTGTAAAGAGCCAACAATAGTTGGGCTCCAGTGGCTCATTCCTGTAATCCTAGCTGAGATCTGAGGATTGTGGTTCAAAGCCAGCCCAGGCAAGAAAGTTCGTGAGACTCTTATCTCCAGTTAACCATCAGAAAACCAGAAGTGGTACTGTGGCTCAGGTGGTAGAGCGCTTGCCTTGAGCTGAAGAGCACAGGGACAGCCCAGAGTTCAAGCCCTATGACTGACAAAAAAAGCCAACATTGCCTTGTATGCCTGAGGTCCTGGGTTCAATTCCCCAGTACCGCATAAGCAAAAAGAAAAAAAACGCTGGAAGTGGCGCTGTGGCTCAGGTGGTAGAGAGCTAGCCTTGAGCTGAAGAGCTGAGGGACAGCGCCCAGGCCCAGAGTTCAGGCCCCACGACCGGACCCAAAAAAAAAAAAAAAAAAAGCCAACAGCAGCCTTGGTACCCAGTGAGCCTTTGCTTATTGACAGTAGTAGTTTGGCATCATTGTCAAGGGGAGGCAGGGATTTTCTTCCCATTCAAAGGAGGATATTGAGATTTAGAGAGAACCTAATGCCTAGTCTTTGAAAGTCCAAGTTAAATCCAGTCTGCTGGCTCCCAGGTTCATTGGGGCAGGTCTCTGGCAGTGCCCTGTATTTTCCCCTCCATTCTTGCCTGCCTAGAGGGTACCCTTACTAGATGAAGAACAGGATGCCAGACCCACCGCACCGCCTGCCAGCCCCTCCCTGTTTGCAGGCTCCAACCTGCCCTGTCTCTGCAGGATGTGTGCCCCTGTGATGGTGGAGCTGGAGGGGGAGACAGACCCTTTACTCATTGCTATGAAGGAACTCAAGTAAGTCCCCGATTCATGGTTCCCCTCCCAGAATCCTGGCGGGCATCTGTTGGACCTCCTTGGCTGGGAAAGTTGATACTTGTTCCTGTCAGTCTGCCAGGAAAGGGAGGAATGGGGAGAGGGCAGTCAGAGGGAGGGCATTGATGTGACATGGACTTCTACCATCTGGTCCTCTGCGGAAGCCCTCACGTCCTGTGACTTGTGTCCTGCCGCAGGGCCCGAAAGATCCCCATCATCATCCGCCGCTACCTGCCAGATGGGAGCTATGAAGATTGGGGGGTGGATGAGCTTATCATCACGGACTGAGCCGGAGGAGCGTCTTTCCGACTGTGCCCCAGGCTCCATTTTTATGCTCGCTTTATACGTGTAAATAATAAATCCATGAATGTTTTTACCCCTCCAGCTCTCTTTGATGCTGCCACTTTCTCCCTGTTCCTCCCTTGCTGCTTGGAGCATGCACTTGTCACAGTGGCTCTGTGGCTATCTTTGCGACCAGGGGCCCTTGGCCCCATGGATCCCCCACATCCCTCCCTCCATCTCCCCACACACCACAGCAAAGTCTGCTGCAGGGGAGACACCTCAGCTGCCTTCCCAGCAGACAGAGAGTCTTTGTGCCCAGGGAGCTGGTTGCCACGGAAACCCCCAATTTCCTTTCCAGTGGGGACTGGCTGCAGGGGCTTCTCCCTTCTCAGGAGTATCACAGAGCAGGTCTCATCAAGCCACCCATTGTTTCCTAAGGACCTGCCTGGAGCTCTTATCGAGGGCTCAGATCCCCTTTCAGGAGCAGTGCCCCAGCAGGAAGCATGGGGTGCCATGATCCCCCACCCTCCCCAAGCACAGCCCTGCCGGGCAAGTCAGCAGCTGGACCAAGCACCTGCCCATCTGACCACCTGACCACCTTCGTCCCTACCCTGTCCTCCTCAGGCCCCTTCCATACACTGCCCTCCATGGCCCACCTCTGGTCTGCCACCTGTGCCCTTTGCATCCCAACCCTTTCCTGTAAAATGCCCTTTCCCTGCTGTGGGTGCTGAGAATCTCTGCTCTAGACAGGATGGGTGCTGGGATGATGGGCCAGAGCTCCCTCTCCCTGCCTCAGGGTCCATGGGCTTCTTCTCACCCTCCCTGACTCCCAGGGAGCACCAATTACATTGGCTCCTCCCTTTTCCTGGATAGGGAGAAAGTGGGTAAGGACACCAACAGAGATAGAAGGGGAGATTGGCTTCCCCAGTATTTCAGCCAGCCCCCCATTCCAACTCCCTTGGAGGAGGAGGGCCCCAGGATGCGATGGGATACTGGGCAGAGTGGGGAGCCTGAGCGGCCACAAGAGTGGGAGGGGTGTTTGCTGCTCTGGAAAAGGGTTAATTCAGGGAGCAGTGGACTTAGCACCCCTGCCACCCTCCTCCAGCCTGTGGAATCCTTTAATCAAGTTGGGTGCTGAAATTTCAGCTCTGAAATGCCGCCTTTGTGCCGGCATCCAGGCAGCCGCCCCAGAGTGCGGGGGTCACTTTCTCGGCCCCATTTCTCTAAATGGCCTCTTTGTTCCCTGCTGGGCTGCTCAGTATCAGATGTGATTAAGGGGAGTGTTGGGGGGGCTGAGGGGAGCGGAGGGGGTTAACCCTTAGGGGATAGGGGTAAGGAAATGGGAGGAAAGGGTGTTTTTGCTCTCACCTTGCCCTTGGTATTCTCTTTTGGGGAGCCACATGTAACTCAGCCATCAGGTCTGGGTTAGACTTGCCTTGAGTGTAGTCACCTGCCATCCTCAGAGTTCTGTTAGGGTTTACATGTAGTTTTGTCAGTTGTTCGAGAAACACCTGGCTCTTTTCCTAACAGGGAAGCTACTACTGCAGCCAAATCCATCCGGAACTAGTGGTCTGAGGGAAGCCTACAGCCCTGCTCTTTTGACTTCTGGGTTTTGTCCTCCCCTGGGACCATCTCTCCTCCCACCTCTTGGTGACTTCCTACCCTGTCTCATGAGGTCCAAGGTCCTGGCAGTGGCTTCAGCTTCTTCAACCTTATCCACAGCACCCCTGCATGCCAGAGCAGTACCCCAATGGGAGATGGACAAGTGTCTGGCCCCTTGGGAAGGGAAGGGGGAGTTGTGAAGACTGAGCATACAGGGCAGTTCTGATGGACCCTGACAATTCCAGACTGGCGCTGTGTGTCAGAGACCCCTGAGATACAGTGGGGGATCCAGTTTAGCATAGGGTTTCTGAGATCAGTGCCAAGTCACTTTCTTTTCTCTGCTTTCTAGTCTGGTAGGTCTAGGGAATGCCAGAGATCCGTGAACCTTGAGTTTCACAAGGCCTTGGGTAATGTCTACATGGCTGTGGTGGATGAAGTGTGTACTTGGGATGAGAAATTTAGAACCAGTTAGACACTTTGCTTGCATGTAGGATGAGGCCTGGAGAAGTTCTTGGTGTGCGAGAGGCCCTGCCCCTCTTCCTTTATTGGTGACTTAGAAGATTCAAGTTTTCAGATTCATAAAGCTCTCAAAGGAGACCTAGGTACAAAGAATCTTTGTTGGAAAATGAAATCCACGAACCCCACATTTATCTACAAAACACTAGAACTAGCTTAATACCTGGTCCAGGTGGGCTGACTTGGCAGAGATAATTTGGTAGTGGGGTTTCAGTCACTGAGCTTCAGGGGGGCCAGCAGTTTGGGGAGGTGTCCTAGAGAGCTTGTGGGACATGGCTTCTGGGTGGACAGCCTCTGGCCACACTGTGGGGGACTGGTGTTGACCCTCCCCAGGGTCCTGATGAGAGACAGGGGCCAGGGCTCTCAGGGAAGGGAGGAGCTTGGAGCAGATTAACAGCTCTAGATTTGAAGGGAAATGAAGCCCACAGACCTGGGCAGGTGGAGGAGGTGATGGTGAGCTGGCTTCACTGAAGTGAGTGCCAGCACTTCCTAGCTTCAGCCTCCCTAAGCTCCAGTCTCCCCATCAGAATACCTGGGATGATGCCAGGGACACTCTCCACCCCCCCAAGGCCTGAATGACAGAACCCTCGGAAGAATCTGTGGCCAGGGTGCACACAGTAAAGTTGCTGGCTCTCCCAGTGAGGACCTACAGACGCTTGTCAGTGGAATAAGAGGGTGAAGAGACTTCTGTCTCCAGGGCGGTGTAGTTATGAGGTAAGGGGCCCTCAGCCCTCACTGAGGGCAGAGTTCCTAGGGAGAGCACTGAAGGTCCAGATTGGCAGCCTGGGTTTAGGCTTAGGTGTAGGCTGCAGCTACGAAGATGGTATTTATTGACTGGTGTGTGCTGGATATTGCAGCTTGAGGGTTGTGGCAAAAGAAGCCCTCCTGCATACGTCCTAAGGGACCAGGCCTGACTGCTGCCCCGTCAGACTCCAACCCACTTGCTCCCTTTCAAATGTCTGATCTTTTAATTTTTTTTTTTTTTTTTGGTAGAGTCCTCTCTGCTGGGTGAGCAGAGGGGTTGTAGTGAATGCCAGCTGTGCTGGATAACAGCCCAGCCGTGCTCTTAACTAAACCTCTGAGGTTTAGTTCCCCCCCACCCCCAGACAGGCAGACCTGACATACTCCACCATACCAATTCCTTAGGGGGGAGAGATGTTTGGGTGTACCCTTTGAGGAGATTCAGGGACAGGGACGAGAGACCAACAGACAGGCCAGCTCAGGCCCACCACACAGATAACCGGAACCTTTATTACTTGAAATGCTTAATGCAGAGTTAATAGGGTCTGGATAGTAGCTAGGAAAGAAGGCAGCAAGGGGGCTATGGAGATAAATAAAGGGGGACAGCAATGCGTTACACGTGGACTGTGGGTGAGGGGGTAGAACAGGAGAATAGAGGTGACAGCTACATACCACTGAGAGGCAAAGGGAAAAAGGCAAGGGCAGAATGTACATAGCAGGACTTTCCTGTCCAGCCTGCTGCCAGCATGGGTGCTGGGCCCTGTGTCTCCCCCTGGGGCCGAGGGCTTGGGTCTGTGCAGTACTGACTCTTGGAGTCCAGGCAGGTGGGCTGACAGCGTCCAGTGAGGGAAGAGGGAGCTGGCTAGGAGCCTGGGGAGGAAGGCTCTGTGAATTGTCTCTGAACCCTTTTCCTGCAGTCCCTGCCTCCTCCTGCCTGGTGTGGGTCTCAAGGTCTAGGAAGTTGTGGTGGAGGATGGCTAGGGGCTCCCCATTTCACAAAGGATGGGGTTGATGCCATAGAGGCCTGCGTCCTGGGGCCTCTGTGTCGATTCCTCCCTGCATTCAGTAGGGGTCAGGCAATGAAGGTACAAAAGCCCCCACTGAGCCTCCCTACTCTCCACAAGGCTGTTCAGAGTTGTACTCAGCCCGAGTGATGGGACAGGGCTGGCTCCAGGCTCTGATTCAGGTCCCTTGGCTCTCAAGTCTGGTGTTACAGGGACCTCTTTCCATGATGGGAAACAGGCCTGCGATGTCCATGCAACACTGGAGACTTGTGTAAGTGGTCCTTCTCGGGTCCTGGGTAGAGGGTCCTTTCTGGGGGACCCTTTCCTCTGCCTAGCTGTCAGCCAGGCTGGGATGAGACCGTGGGTCATCAGGGCAGGGGCCAGCAGAGAGGAGTCCCTCCGCTGTCAGCCTCTGCAGCCTCCTCCACCACTACCACCAGGTCTGGGATGGGTGAGGAGCAGGGCATCTGGGCTACGGGGAGGGACCTCGAGGGCTGGGAGGGGGCTGGTGGAGACAGGGCCCCTTTAAGGCCGGGACAGTGTCGTGTATACTGGCTGCTCCCAGTGTGTGGGGCTGTGGGACTGTGGCCCTGAGGGGCTGGGGTCAGAGATGGCCGTGTAGAGGGGCCGCTGAGAGGGCCCCATGTAGGAGAAGGCCGAGTAGAGGCCAGAAGCCTGGCCTGAATGGCCATAATAGGGTCCTGAGGGTTGATGGTCAGAGTAATCAAACTGGGGGCGGGAGATGGAGGGGAATGCCGAGCCATAGTGGGGCAGACTGAGGGAGGTGTAGGCGATCTGCGAGGTGGATGGCTGGTCGGTGTAGTGCGGGGGGCCCTGGGGGCCAGTGGTCTCTGTCTTCACCTGGGCTTTGGCATCCACACCAGGGGGCGAGACCGTGGGCAGAGCCACACCCGGTGGCTTGGAGATCCAGGCAGAGTGTCCACTGGCCACGGCCAGGGCGCTGCCCAACCCATAGCCAGCTGCCGAGTAGCTACCCACGTGGCTTGGGTGCCCGTTGGGTGGCAGGTATTGGTCCAGCTCAGCCACATCAAAGGTCTCCATGTTGGACATTACCTCGTGGCTGATCTCACCGATGTCCACATTGCCGAAGTCGATGTGAGGCTTCCCGCCCTCCCCCAGGGAGCGCCCATCCCTCTTGGGGTCTGCCTTGCCCGACTGCAGCTCTGTCTTTGGGGTGGTTGGAGGGGTAGGCGGGCCATGGCTCTGGCCTGGATGAAAAGGAGAGAACAAGGCAGGGAGCAGGTCAGAGACAGGTGGGCCTAAGCGGGGCCACATGGCATGGCCTAGTTTTTGGCAGCCTTCTGTTCTGTATTTTGTTGACACACCAGCATTTGTTTTTCTACCAGCTGGAGTCCAGTTGTTGAGAATGTTCTCCAACCTCAGGGTTTGGGTCTTCCTCCTCGACCCCTGCAGCCCACCCACCCCCACATGGAGAGGGCTGCTGCTTCCCTGTGCAGAGTCTCTCGTTGCAGGTTCTTCATGTGGCTACAGTTGGTTCTCCTGCTGCTCTGTCCTCTCTGCTCCTGTTGCTCCTGGGTGGCCTACCCCATGTGGTTGCCTGTACCCTGCTGCTCCCCAAGGCACCCTGGGCTTCTGCTGGCTTCTCTACCGCTGGAACTCATACACCCTCTCCACTTGGGACTGCCTGTCTTTTTGTGACTGCCTCACTTGTGTCTGCCTGGGTTCCCAAATAGTGCTGTGCCCCCTACCCCCAGAACCCCAGACCTTCCTACCCTGCCTGTGATCCAGTCCCACTGGCCTTGCCCAGCTCTGTGACACCCTGGGTGGAGCTGCCTGCTGGCCCACTTTCCCTCCTTGCTCAGGAGGATTCTGAGATCACTGGTCTCTGTTCCCTGTTCACTTTCTTAGCTAGCAACACTCAGGGCTACTGTGCCAGGTGCCAGGATACAAATGAAGAGTAAAACAGGGCCCTGTTCCAGATCTCCTGGTCTGGGAGAGATCTGGGACACCCCCAGATGAGAGTGCTGTGAGGATGGGATAAGAGAGACTGAAGAACAAGCAGGAAGCTACCTACTGCCCTGGTGGTTTGGGGAGGCCTCCTGAGGGGTGAGGACTGGCCTTGAAGGCTAAAAAGAAGTCCATGCTGACCATTTTGTTCTGTGGTAGCTATTCTCTGTGTGTGTGTGTATGTATGTATTATGTGTTTTGTGTATATGTGCATGTGTGATGTGTATTGTATGATTGTGTGTTCCCAGGCCAAAGGCTCTGGACTTCAGGAGACCTGCCTCAGTTTGAATCCTGGCTGTCACTTAATGTGTGACTTTCAGCAAATCCCTCATCTTAAGCAGTTTCCCTCTGAGTAGAGGAGCCAAGACCAGGTAGCTCAGACATGGCTTCCTTGACTATAGGCTGATGGGTATTGGGCATTTCTGGAGCCCTGGCTGGATGGATGGGTGAGTGGGTGGCTTCTCCCTAGAGACTGCACCCATGGCTCTCAGAGGGGCTTCTCATGTCCTTGTGTGCAATTCGCTTGCTTTCCTGGAGTATGAGCTCCTGAAGTCAGGGACTGTAGCCTTATGATCCCTTTCTGGTGTCTCCTCCACTGTCCGACTCCCAAGTTGGTAAAAGCTGCCAGACCCAACATGCCAGACCCAAATGTGGCACTTCTGTACATGAGAGATACAGCCTGGTAGCAGAGCAAGGCCCCGGAGCCCAACTGATGGGCTCAGACCTCTCCTGGCAAGTTCCTCTTCTGTTTCCTCATCCATAAGATGACAGTAACCTGCCACCACTGTTGGGTATGCCACTCCCACTGTGTAGGGCTGACTGGATAACTGAAGGTGGTAGTAGTACATACAAGGCATTTGGCCCAGTGCCCAGCACACAGTAGGTGCTCCGATCATATTGTCATTCATGAGAATTAAACAGGAATGGCCATGGCTGACCGCTGCACGGCACCAGCTCAGCCCCACGGTGTCCCCAGTCAGAGCAGGAGGTGGGAAGAGGCACTGCCCCTGTCTGTCCCCTCTGTTTGATCTCCTACTCCTCAAGCCCGTTTTCCTTGTAACTACACTGGCCACCTCTCACCCCAGGGAGCCGAGACCCCAGCAGCAGTGCCACATCCATGTCGTCACTACCGCGTCTCCACCCTGGGAGGACCTGGAGCCCCACTGAGCTGTCTCTGGGCTCTTGTAGCCCAGTCCTTCCCAGCGCCCAGTGCTGTTGGGGAGCGGCAGGGACACAGGCCAACCAGCCTCCCCCAGCCCAGCACTCACCTGAAGCGTGCTCTGGGTTCCCATCTGATATGGGAGAGCCCTCTTCCGGGTGCCGGTGGTCCAGATGGGCACTCTTGTAGTGGGCCTGGATGGCAGCAGCCCCCCCTTGCTCAGCTTCCCCGCCTGGGCACTCTGCCTCCCCCTGGGCCGCCTTTCCGTTCTTCCGCCGCCGGGGCTGGTACTTGTAGTCCGGATGGTCTTTCTTGTGCTGCATCCGGAGCCGCTCAGCTTCCTCGATGAAGGGGCGCTTGTCACTCTCATTCAGCAGCCTGGGGTGGGGGATACCGCAGAGCCAGCTTGAGTGCCAGAGCACCCAGGCTGGCTTCCCTCTGAGTGTTGGCTCTATAAGGCATACGGAAGGATGGGAAGGCCAGGAAGCTGCCAGGCCGCGCAGCAGAGGCCTTGATTTCCAGCCCTAAACCTCTCAGGCTGGAGAGCATGAGAGGTCAGTTCCTGAGACTTGGGGTAGAGGCAGGAACCTGGGTTATACAAGGGAAAGGGTTAAGTTCTAGGACAGAAAAAAGGTTCTCATCACCAAAACTCTCCCAAGTAGAGCTGGTTTCATAGCTGGAAGTGAGCTCCCTGGAGCTGGAGGTATGCAAACAGAGCCCAGTCTCTGCCACTGACTAGCCAGGTATGATACCTTGAGGAAGCTACTTCTCTGGATCTGAGGTTTTATAAGACACGGGATCTAACTCTACCTGGGGTGTGGGAGCCCCGGAAATAATGGATGTAGACTGTCCTTTGCCAAGCCTCAGAAATGGATGTGGCTCTGATGCTAGGGGGGAGAGGGGGGCTGGGGTGCTCCCTAACTCTGGAATACTGACTTAGAAATTCCAGTGCAGTGGGACTGAGAGGCCAGGTGTGAGGCCCCTTCATTCTAGGAACATTGTCTGGTGGAGAAAGATCCCAAAAACCTGGGTTAAGCAAAAGTTAGAGGGTGCACAGGACCCTTTCCAGACCTTGGGACAGTCCCATGACCAAGGGTGGTGGGAGGAAGCCCTGACAGAGGGCCCCACCCACCTGACGCCAGCCTCAGGCCAGGATTGGCTGCCCCAGGGTGAAGTGGGCAGAATGGGCAGAGGGGAAAGCAGAGATTGGGATGTGAAGTCTGCTAGTCTTCATAGGAGCAGCCCTGGCCCTCTCTGGAAGGCCTCTTCCCTCCAGTGGCCCCACCCTGCATGTCCAAGTGGCAGAGGCTGAGGTGGGAGTGGGTGGTCATGCCAGGCACCACCTCCTAGCCAGCAGCAGCATTCCTCTGCAGCTTAGCCTCCCAGTGAGCCCCTGCCCACCCAGCATTCTCCAAGGGACCCTGTAGCTGAGCAAGACGCTGCCAGGGTCAGTACCTCACCGGCTGCAAGCCCCAGCCTAGAGGCTTCTGGGTGGCTAGTCACTGAACTCTGGCTCTAACCATAGCCTGGGTTCTCTGCCAGCTGGTAATCAGCAGTCAGCAAGAAAATGGCAGGGGGTGCTTTGGCCAGAAGAGGGAGAATTTCAAAACTTGATTCCACTGTGAGTTCTGAAGCTAGTCCTCAGCAGTAAGACACATAACTGGGAAAAGAACCCCAGCTCGTACCTGTCATCCTACCTATTTAGGAAGCTGAGCTCTGAGGATCATGGTTCAAAGCCAACCCAGGCAAAAAAATCCATGAGATCGTTTTCTCCAATTAATCACCAAAAAGCCAGAAGTGGAGCTATGGTTCAAGTGGTGGAACACTAGCTTTGAGCAAAAAAGCTCAGATATAGCACCCAGGCCCTGAGTTCAAGCCCCACAACCAACAATAACAACAAAAAGAACCCAAGTCAGGGTTCACCACTGCTTCTGCTCCCCCAACTAACCTCAGTTCCATCCCCACCAGCTGCCAACAGTGAATCCCACTTCTGCCCCCACCCTACCCTGGACCAGAGTCTCTCCTCACCCGACCCCACCTGAAGAAACCAGTCTCCCAGCTAAACTCGATTCCAATGCTGCACTCACTGCTCTGCCCCCATGGAATCTTTTCCCCGCTCTCAGGAGTGGAGAAGCCCCAAGAGGGGCTAGCAAGGAGGCTCAGTGGTAGAGCGCTTGCCTTGAATGCCTGAGGCTCTGGGTTCAGTTCCTCAGCACCACATAAACAGAAAAAAAAAGCCAGAAGTCGTGCTGTGGCTTAAGTGGTAGAGTGTGAGCCTTGAGCTGAAGAGCTGAGGGACAGTGCCCAGGCCCAGAGTTCAAGTCCCACAACTGACAAAAGGAAAAGAAAAGAAAAGGACCAAGAAGGAAAAGGGGACTTCTTCTGGTGGGCGGGCCACTGGCTGCAAACCAACAGCATTAAAATGCCCCTCCTAGGCTGGGCTTGTGGGACTGGGGATGGGAGAACCTCCAGCCTGACACCTTCCTGGCTTTAGCTTCTTGGCTCCAATTGTTCTTTCCAGGTGAATCAACCAACGTGTAGCCACCCATGTAATGAGCATCTCCATCTTCCTCAGCTGGCCTCTAGTGGGCTTCAGGAGCCCACGGAGGACCTGACAGCAGACTTGCTCTGGCACCCCAGCTCTGCCCTCTGATTTCTCTATTAGGACTCCTGTTCTTCTGTCCACCCAGTCATCCCCTTTCCAGAGGAGAGCCTTGCCATTGTCCCGTCATTTCCCACCGCTCAGGTGGGGTCCTCTGCTAGCACAGCCTGCTTTCCTGCCTGCCCTAGGTACCCCTATGGACATAGCCTGAGTACTGGCCAGGAGTAAGTCCTGCTGGAGGGTTCTTGGTGGTAGAACTGGGGTGGGGACAATGGAGGGGCCTCTCTTAAACCTTGACAATGGAGCCCCGGGGAGTCTATCTTTGTTTTATCTCTCATCAGTCTGCTCACTCATGGACCTTATTGTTGTTGTTATTATTATTTTGTCCGACAGCCAAAAGGCACTGGCCTGACTGAGCCCTACTGGGACCTGGACAGACCCTGGTTAGAGGAACTGGCTGCCAGCTCTGCTCCAGGGCCCATGGGTAGCTGGTGGTTCAGTCTTAGCCTGCCCATGGTGAACCCAGAGGGCTGAGGGCTGGAAGTGCTGGGGGTGGGGGAGGACGAAAGGGGGTGCAGATCTCAGTCTCTTGGGAACCCTTCTGTTCCTTTCACACTACTTTAAGCTCTTGGTCTTCAAGTTGGGCCTGCAGGGGGTGTTTGGAGTGGGTGGAAACCAACTCCTCCAGCAGACCCTGGACTTCCCAAAGCCCAGAAGCACCACTACTCCTCTCTGCTTGCCTCACCATTTCCAGACCACTCGAGAGCAAAGGGTGGCCGACCACTGTCACCAGGGAGGGACAATGTGGAGATGACCTCTGGCAGCAAATTGGGAGATTTGGGTTTGGCTCTGGTACCAACTGCTAGGTGACCTTTGCAGAGCCTTTCTGGCCAGTAGTAGAGATCAGGCGACCTCTTTAGGCTGGCATCTGCTGGAGTCCTTGTTCCCTCTGGGAGCTGCCCTGGGGCTCCTGGATTTGGGTGGGAGATACCCGGCTTCACACATTTGCCAAGGGCCAGGTGAGCCCCAGGGGCAAGGGTTGGAGGCTTCCTTCTTAGGGGTTTGTTACCCCCAAAGGTTTCAGCTGGTCTCAGACAGCCTGGGAGTTGGGGGGACCCTGGGCAAGAAAGGCAGCTTCCTCCTGGCCAGGTTGCTCGGCTACAACCAGGGTTGAAGGGGAAGACATTGCTAAATGCTGGGTGGAGCCCTGGGAGAGAAGATGGCGCCAGCCTCGGAGAGAGACTGGGACAGGGTGGGAGGGGAATTGGGGACAGAGGGTGGGGTTAGAGAAGCCTGGGGAGACAGTTGGGACAGGGACCCTGTGGTTGCAGGAAGTGCATTTCACCCCCCCCCCCCCCCCCCCCCCCCCACACACTCTCCCCTGGATTCTCCATCTGGCTGCCTCAGTTTCTCAAAGTCTCTGGCCAAGGCCTTCAGTTTTATCCCACCCTCCTGAGCACTGGAACTGGTGGTGGCACCCTGGTACTTGTGTGTGAATGTGGAATGAGTCAGTGAAGCCTCCATCAACCCACCTTCCCCCTGCCACCATCTCCTGTGGCCCTTGTGGCCCTCGATGCACCGGATTCCCACCACGCGGGGGCGCTTTCTGCCCCCCCTCACCAGCGTGGGGAGGCCAGGCCTACACCGCCACAGGAGTTGGGAGTTCAAGGGTAAGCAGCAGCGAGCTCAGCCCCACCAGGCCCCTGGTGGCAGATGGGCAGGCAGGGCCCCCACACCTGGTCATGCCAAGAAGTGCCTTCCCCTGGGAGGCCATCCTGCTTTGGAGGAGCTCCAGGCTGTTCCGCTTGGGGGGTGGGAGGGGGTCCCCAGGCTGTCCTGCAACCTCTCTGGGACCCGGCTCACTCCAGAGTTTGCCAGTGTCTGCTGAGCTCGGCGTTGTGCAGGTGCGGGTACTGGTCGGCCAGCTTCTGCGCGCCGCTGCGCCCACACCATGAAGGCGTTCATGGGCCGCTTCACGTGCGGCTTGCTCTTGCTGGCGCCGTTGACGCGCACGGGCATGGGCACCAGCGTCCAGTCGTAGCCGCTGAGCACCTGGCTGACCGCCTCGCGGATGCACACCGGGAACTTGTCATCGTCCGCCTCTCCGCCGTCCTGCTGCTCCTTCTTGACCTTGCCCAGCTCCCCGGGGCCGGGGCTGGCTCGCAGGCCCGCGCCGCCGCCGCCGCCGCCGTCGGGGCCCAGCGAGGGCGCGCTGCCCGGGGACAGGCAGCGGGGCTCCTCCGAGCCCACGGGGCTCAGCTCCACCTCCGACAGGTCCTGCTCCTCCGCCATGTCACCCCCGGCCGCCGCCTCGGCCGCCTCCCCGGGGCCAGCCGCGGGGGTCCTCGCAAAGAGCCCAACGCCCACCTGGACGGGAAGGAGGACGCGACACAGCCCGGTGAGGGCGACGGAGCCGGAGCCCGCGGTGGCGCCCGCCGGCCCGGCCCGGCCCGTGCACGTGCCCCGACCCTAGGGGGGCGCGTCCCGCCCGGGCATCTGCCCACCCCGTCCCACCCGTCTCTGGCTGTGGTGGGGTGTGTATGTGTGTGTGTGTGTTTTAAAGCCTCCTTTTGGGTGGAGGTTTGTTGATGGAAAGGAAGAAAAACGGACCCTTTATTCTGCTCTAATCCCGGCCCCTGGAATTTCCCACCTTGTCTCTCACCTCTCCTCCTTCCCCTCTGCCGCCAGCCCCGCGCCCCAGGAGTTTGGAGAAGCTGGGTGGGGGGCACAGCGGGGTGTCACCTCCCCTTCCCCATAAGTGGGGGCCCAGGCCTGGTCAGCTGGGAGGAGCTGGCTGGGCTGCGCACTCACCTCCTCAGGCCTCTCCTCCAGCCTGGGGCTCGTCCTGAGGAAGTGGAAAACGGAGTCCCAAGGTGTGCGGTCCAGCTCGGGGGCTGGGAGGTGACCGGTGGGCTGGGAGGGAGGGGCCGGGGGGGCCCTGAACCTCAGGCCACCGCCTTGGCCTCGCTGGGACGGAGCTTCAATCTTCACCACCAACCACCCTGGCCGGACAGCCTGAGACTGACTGAGCTACTGAGCGGCTGCAGAGGGCTGGGGAAGGAAGGGGGGAGGGGAGGGGAGAGGAGGGAGGGAAGGGCAGAAGGTGGAGCCTCCAGCGCTGCCTTCATCCCCAGCACCCTGGGCTCCTCTACCCCACCCAGGCCCCCCAGCCCTGATCCCCACTGTCCCGTCCAAACCCTTCTCCTTGGGCTTAGCTTGGGTCCCCCGGATAGGCGTAGAGTTGGGGTGCTTAGGTCACGGAAGGGAGAGATGCAGGCAGCAGTGAGGAGGATGAGGCCCATCTGGGGCCTGGATCTCTGCCTCAGGTGTCGGGATGGGCAGGGGACAAAGGATGGGAAGGGATGGGCGAAGGTCTGGTCCACCTGGGAAGGTGGCAGCCGGTGTTGATTCATCTAGGAAGTTGTATCAAGTGCCTACTGGGTGCCAGGCACCACTGCCTGCCTATCTCACGCTGCCTCTCCCATACCTTCTCTGCTTCAGCCTATACAGCAAGAGGGACTGTGGTCCTTACCTGGGGAAGAAAGCACACGGTTGGACTCCCTCGGCCAGTGCAGATGCTCCAGCTTAGCCCCTGGTCCTGGCTCTCCAGCTGGGCTGGCCTAAGGGGGGGGTGTCCCATAGGAGGCGAGGTGGGGGGAGGATCCTTTTCATGTAGGGCTGAGGCCTTCACTGTCCTTTCTGGGATCCAACCTTCTCCACACTGGGGAGTCCTGATCTTGGGTGTCCCCTCATTCCCCACTTCCCAATCCTGAGAACAGGTGAGAGCCACCTTGGTTCAAACTCTCCTCCCTGCTGCCCCTTCTCCAACCCTTCCTTGCCCCCCTCCTTCCCCCCACCGCTGCTGCCCTTCATCTCCAAAGGTCACAGACCCTTTCCCTTCTCAGCCAGGGCAGCCCTACTTGCTTAGCCAGCTAGGCAGAGGTGGGGTATATGGAGGGGACACACGCAGGGGCCTGCTCTATGGTGGTGACTGCATAGCTCTCAGTCCCTCTGCAGCTGGGCAAGGCCCCAGGCCCCCTCTAAAGGGGTCCTGCCAGGAGTGGGGTTGGAACAAGGGGTCTGGAGCCATAAGGCCTCATATTTGGGAAGGCTGGGGGGTAAAGGGGGTTGGGTAATTGGACACAATGAGGTAGTCACACGAGGTGAAGGCATGTTGGGGGGGGGTGGCGGACACTGGAACACACACACACATACACACACACACACATGCTCGCGCACACAAGCAGCCAGACAATTGGGCCAGTGTGTCTGGGGCTGCGGAGTCCAGTGAATTAGGAGTTTGATAAGGGTTTTCTCTTTCTCTCGCTTGCTAGCCTTGGACAATCTCCCCCCAGTTTTCCTCGACGCCACCCCCGGCGCTGCCAACCCTCCTCCCCCCGCCTCCCTTCTCTTCCCTGTGCCCAGACTCTTGTTCGGGGCCTTGAAACAGTGAGCTGTCTTTGTTCGAAATACAGGTGAACGGCAATCATGTGATTAACACACACACACATAAAAAGCTTTTTAACAGCGCCCGCCTGGCCTCAGAAGCGCCTGGACAGGAGCCGCCCTAGATGGACAGAGGGACGGAGGGACGAGCATCCAGCCAGTCGAATCCTGGCGGCTCCAACGCCCGTTGCTGCTCGCCCGCTGCCCGCCTGCCCAGCATCTCTCTTTCGGTGGGTCCCCGCTCATCTCGCTCCCCTTTGATCCCTCCTCTTGGAGAGCAGCACCTCCTCACTCTCTGCTGTGGCTGTAACTGGACTTGAGACCCCTTGGGGCAGGGAGGGGTGCTGTGGGGGGCGAGGGCCGGGGTGAGAAATCCAGAGCAGGGTCTCTCGGCAGCTCCTCTGGCCAATGCCCTGCCCCCTCCCTCATTGGCCCCCCGCTGCCAGCAGGGTGGGAGCAGAAGTGGGCATACGGGTGTGCAGAGAAGCCGTGCCAGCCTGGCTATGCCCTCTCTCTCTCTGGCTTCATCCCTGCACCTGCTGTCCTGTGTGCTGTGCTTGGGCTCTCTGCCCACAGGTGCTGTAGAGGCAGGGAGGCCTGCAGGGGTACAGAGAGGCCTATATTCCAGTGAGGGTCCCCCACTGTGAACACATCCCTGCCCACCAGGCTGACAACTGGGATCCCATCAGTCCATCCCAGAGGAGCCCAGTTTTCTCTAGCAGGGGAGGGTGAAGACCTCCTTCCCATTCAGCCCTGCAGAGCAGGGGCCTTGGAGGCCTTGGAGGTCTCCATCTGAAGACCCCAGGCCTTGCTCCTTGCAGAATGCTCTTTTCTGGAGGGGCCACTTGGAGTGGGAGGGGCCGCTTCCCCCCATTCTGGCCCTCCCCCAGGATGGCACCTGTCCCCCTCCTCAACCCACATTAAGATGTCCTGTGACAAGGCCCAGGTCACAATGGGGGGGTGCTTTGTGCCCAGCTGGAGTGCAGTGGGACTCTAGCTTTCTCCCATGGACAAGAGGCCCTTTGGGAGTCACAAGGTTTTCTGGGATCCTCTGGACTCCTTTCAGGCTGGTCCCAGATTTTCTTACGTGGGAGGAAGAGAAGGAGGAGGAGGAAGAAGAGGAGGAGAAGGAGGAGGAGGGGGAAGAGGAGAAGAGGAGGAGGAGGAGGAGGGGGAAGAAGAGAAGAGGAGGAGGAGGAGGGGGAGGAGGAAGAGGGGAAGGGGGAGGAGGGGGAGGCATGAGATGTGTCAGTCAAATCCCTACAGGCAGAGGTGCCTGAGGTCAGCAGTGGCACTTAACCCCTCACTTCCCAGAGGGGGCAGTTTCTGTCTGGTGAAACATTCTGCTCTCGTGCCTCCACCCTGGACCCCAGATTCCTCATTTGTCACTTCTCCCCTGAACCTCCACGCCCCTCCTTTCCCCTGAGGACACACAGGGATGAAGGTCGGGAAGGAATCAGGCTGTGTCAGAGCCAGGCCCACGAGGGGCAAGAGAAGGGTCTGGTCAAGTTGAACCTCTGCCCCAGCCCCAGTTTTTTGGTGGGGTCAGGAGGAGCTTTCCAGACCCCCCTTGTAGGACGGGGCGAGGATCCGAGGAGGGGGTGCAGGGCAGACCTGCCCCACCTCTGCGTGCTGTGTGGAGGGACTTGGGGTCTCCACATCCCTTACCTCAGGCCTGTGCTCCCCTCCCAGTCCTCCCAGTGCTTCTCAGACCTGAGGGGCTCTTGGGTCTTCAGCAGGGAACCTGAGACTCTACCTTCCTACCAAGCTTGTGAGCAACTGTGCATGACCACTCTCATCTTGCTTTAGAATCACTTGTAGAATTGTGTGTGTGTGTGTGTGTGTGTTTCTGGGGTTTGAACTCTGCACCTTGTGCTTGCAAGGTAGGTACTTTACCACTTGAGCCATGCCTCCAGCCCTTTTTTCCTCTGGTGATTTCTCTTTCCACTTGTTTCTGGGATGATAGCCACACATTAACTTTCTCCACTGAGATGGAATCTTGTGACCAAGGCTCTCCAAGTAGCTAGGATTACAGATATGAGCCCCTGTGCCTGGAGTTTTTGTTGTTTTATGATACAGGGTCTCTCAATGTAGAACCAAGTTCACCCTGCCTCAGCTTCTTAAGTAACTGGAATTATATAGGTACATCCCACCATGCCCAGCATTTGTGGAGGTTTTTTTTGTTTTTAATCCAGCAGCAAGATCTTATTCCAGACTAGCTAATTCTGAGTTCCTGGGGATGTGGGGTAGACAAGCTTTTTTGTAATGTTTTGGCAGGCCTTGCCCTCCCTCGGGGAGTCTCTGGATCCCTGCGACAGTGAAAGGCCTACAAAGCCAGAGCCAGTGTCTCCAGGAAGAAGGGATAGGGCTGGGGCTGTAAACCAGAGCTGGAGGCCAGGTCTGCAGGTTGTGCAGGGAATGCTGGGGAGAGGCTGTGCATTGGGGAGGGGGAGGGCTGAGGGGCAGGATTAGAGGTTCAGGGGAGTCGTGGTTAAACTCTCAGCAGAAAGAGAGAGAGAGAGAGAGAGTGTGCATGTGCACATGCATTTGCCTCAGCTTGCCCTTTGAACATCTTCCTCAGTAGGGAGACATTAGAAAACCCACTGCTCATTATGCAAAGTCTTAGGGTTTGGCTTTGCATATGTAAAGTGTGGATTATTGATTTATGCATTTATTTGTTTGGTGGTGGTACTGGGGTTTGAATGCAGGGCCTCACACTTGGAAAGTTTTGTATAACTACTCTTTCTCCAATTGTGTGAGGGACACACACACACACACACACATCTGGCTTTGCCACTGCTCAATAAATGTTCCTTAGAGAAAGTAGTGCAGATGTCAGGCTGGAGGAGAGGGGTGCCCATTAGTTCCAGGGCACAGGTGCAAACTGTGTTGCCCTTTAGAAGCACTGTCAAGAGTTGGATCTTTGTGGCCTTGAGATTCCCTACTGTGAGGGCCTCTTTCCTGCTAGGTAAGCACTCTTCCTCTGAGCTCCTTTCTCAGCCTTCATCTTTGAGTCTTCAGTTTGTCTTTCCATCCCTCGCTTTCATCTTTGAGTCTCTTGTCCATCTTCAGCCTACATCTTTGTCTGTAGCTTGTCTCTCAAATTCCAGCCTCAGGCCAGGTGGGGTGGGATACCTTCCTTCCCTGTGGGTGGGTCTCCTGTCTGTACCTCAATAGCAGGAAAGGCCACACTTTCCGGCTCTTGTTTGACTCCGCCCTCCCAAGCAGATCTGTTATGTTATTATTCTCACCTAAGAAGGAATCCAGGCACCAGGAGGTCCAGGGTGCACCTGTGCTCACCCAGCTAAGGATACAAGAATGTGGACTGCCTGGCCCTGACCACTCTGTCTGCCACCAGCCCCCAGGTACAGCCACACCGGCCTGTTCTTCCTTCTCTCCTGGTGGGCCTTTGCCCCTGCCTTTGGGCTTTGGGCCTTTTAAAGCTTGCTTCTGCTCTTCCTTGTGCATCCTGGTGTGCAGGACATACTCCCCACTTTCCACTGAAGTCTCCCTTGCCGCTGGGCCAGGGAAGACCTTCAGGTCCATCATGAACCATCATGTGGGTCATGTTCTCTGAGTTGAGTCGCTGTCCAAGGAGGAAAAGACCGGAAGGCTAGAGCCGGCACTGTTGGCTTCCTGGAGGCTGAAGGTCTATATTCTGTCTAGCGGGGGCTCTGGCCCCGACTCCCTGTTTCTGGTGAGAGCTAGAGGCTGTTCCAGGGCCTGAATCTTCCTTCTCTCCCAGCCCCGCCCACTCCAGGAACAAGGAAGCTGGGGCTGGTGCCCAGTACCGCCTCGGGCAGCCTGGCCTCTGCCCTCTTCTTAGAAGCCCTCAGAGAAGGGACTGCCCGTTCCTGTCACCCAGACCCAGCTGCCGGAAAGCCTTTCCTGGTTTCTGCCCCGAACTGCTCTGCTGCCATGAACTTTGGAGCTGGAATGGGCCTAGAACCCAGCTGAGTTCTCCTGGAGAGGCAAGTTGCCTTGACAACCTTCCTCCTCCTCCTGGACCTGTTTCCCCATATGAAAGCGGGTTGACTAGATTATCTTGGAGGGTGTTGCCAGATTTGATAGCCAGAGAATCACATTTCCAAGCAGGAGGCTAGCGCATGCTCCCTATCTTTCCACGCATGGAGGAAAGATGGAGACATGGGCAAATACTGCTTTTCACCAGAGACCCATGGATGGATCTCAGGGTGTTCACATTCCTACATTCTGTACTTAGGAAGTTTCCCTTTGCTTTAGATGGGAGCCCCACCTAGGAGCCAATTTTTAGTGTCTTTCTATGGTAGGTGATAGGGTAGGATGTTGTCACTGATGGTGGCCACAGAGGCGCCTTGGCCCTGGCGTGAGATGTGGATGTGCTTTCACTGGAAGTCACGGGGCCTTGGGTTCTGAGTCCCTTCAGCCTGGCTTCACATTTGCTGGGTGACGACTCTGTGTCAGGGGAGTGGGTTAAGTGGAATATGGCCCCTGTCCCTTCCGCCTTATGTTTCTTACACCTTGAATCCTCACCTTCCTGTCTTCTTATCTGTCTTCCTTTCCAGCTGCTTTCCTCTAACTTGAGCCCTCTTGTTCCTTTCCTTTCCTCCTCCTCTCCTTTATTTCTCTTGTTTCTTTTTCTTTCTCCCTCTTTCCCTCCCTCCCTCCATCCCTCCTTCCTTCCTTCCTTCTTCCCTCCCTCCCTCTCTTTCTTTTTCCCTTCCTCCCTTCCTCTCTTCCTCCCTCCCTTTTTCCTTCCTTCCTCCCTCCCTCCCTCTCTTTCTTTTTCCCTTCCTCCCTTCCTCTCTTTCTCCCTCCCCCTTCCTCTCTTCCTCCCTCCTTCCCTCCCTCTCTTGCTCCCTCCCTCTCTTCCTCTCTTCTTCCCTCCCTCCCTCCCCTCCCCTCTCCCCCCACCTCTCCCTTCCTTCTTTCTGTATTGTGGCTTAAACTCAGGGTCTTGTGCTCTCCCTTATCTTTTTGGGGCTTGAACTCAAGGTCTTGTACCCTCCCTTAGCTTTTCTGCTCAAGCATGTCACTCTACTACTTGAGCCACAGCTCTACTCTCATCTTTTTTACTGGTTTATTGGAGATATGTCTCCCAGATTTGTCTTCCTGGGCTGGCTTCAAAGTTTGACCCTTGGACCTCAGCCTCCTGAAAAGCTAGAATTACAGGTGTGAGCCAGGGGTGCCTGGCCTCTGCATCTTGCTCTCTCTGACCCAGGGAGCATCAGACCATCCTTTAAGTACCATCCTTAGGGCTGGGAATGTGGCTTAGTGGTCCAGTGCTTGCCTAGCATGCATGAAGCCCTGGGTTCCAGTCCTCAGTACTACATACACAGAAAAAGCCAGAAGTGGCACTGTGGCTCAAGTGGTAGAGCACTAACCTTGAGCAAAAGAAGCTTAGGGACAGTGCCCAAGCCCTGAGTTCAAGCCCCAGGACTGGCACAATAAAAAAAGTACCATCCCTTAGTCCCTCACACCTCCAGTGCCCCAACTTTCCCCTGTCTTGGCCTTAGCTACAGCCATGCCAGGCTCCCAGCCTGGCTGTGCAGTCAGATCCCCTGGGCTCAGTCTTGCTGATGGTGAGGCTGTGCCTCCTGCCTCCGCCTCTGGCCTGGCTTGTCCTTCCTGCAGGGACGCATCCCTGCTGGGGTGAGAGCTGGGCCCTGATCCCCTCCTTCATGAGCCTGGAGTGTGGAGGCAGTGTGGGGAGGTTAGCTTCGGAGATGGATCCTGCACCCCCACTTAACCTTGCGTCCTTGGCTTAAGGTCTTTGGATCTTGGCTTCCTTCCAGGCTTGGTGAGGATTAAAGTAGATAATGTCTATAAACACTTAAGACAGCGGCTGGCACCATGGTGGGGCCCTGGTAAATGCTAGCTATTGTTATTCGCAACTCAGGCTCTGCCTGGCTATGGTGGCTGTCGCCTGACCTTCACCATGGTAGCCATCGCTGCTTGTCCTGTCCAGGTGTGGCCCTCTGATGTCCCTCCATCTGCTCCCACTGACCCTGGAGGCTGGGAGAACAAGGGCAGGACCATCAGCCCAATGAACGTGATGCAGAGGCCGTGTGACCACTTGGTCCTGGAACTGGACTGTCTCCTGGGGACACCCCTAAGCGAGGCCCTGCTTATGGGTGGGATGAATGAGTGTATGGGTGGACTGGGAAGTGTCCCGTCATTTGTACACTGCCCATGTGACACGGTGCCAACGTGCGTGAGGAGTGAGACCGGCAGAGGTGGATGGAGGAAGAGTGGGAGGCAGCTTTGGTCCCCAGGATGTCCCTCGACCCCCCCCCAGGGGGCTGTATATGAGGGTGGCTGCACAGAGCCCTTTTTCCTCTGCTGTCAGGAGCAGCAGCTGGGGGGAGCGGCTGGTCAGGGTGGTCTTGGACGTGGTCTCTGTACTCACTTCACCTTGTCAAGCCCTGACCCTACCCAGGAGCAACGCTGGGTGTGAACATGGTTTACCTGGGTCTCTGGGCGTGGAAATGGGGAAGCCGGGAGGATTTTGGCATCTGTGTGAGCTTCCTTGTTTATTGTGCCGCAGTGTCATATATAATGATAAAGGGAGCTCAGCCAGGGTTCCAGAGCCAGAGAGGGCAGAGTTCAAGGCCAGTGCTTGCCCCACTTGCCAGTGGTGATAGGCCTGGGCTAAGTTGCCTAATGTCCCCACACCTCCATCGCCTCAAGTGTGAAGTGAGGATAACCAAACCAGCCTGGTGCCTGAGTCTCGGGATGGAAAGGGGCAAGGAATGGCAGGTGCTCAGCTGGCACCTGGGACTGGCCGCAGGGAGGGCCTCACCGGTAGGGTGCTGATATCCTAGTGCTGATAATGTCTGGATTAGGGAGACCCAGGACGATTGCTTCTTCCTAAGTGAAATGCTGAGCTCACTGACTGAGATAAGAGCAGGGTCCTGGGGGGGGGGGGGGGGATCGTGCACACTTGGCCCGGAACTGTTTTTCACAGGATGTGAAGCTGCCTGCTGCCCTGGCACAGCCTACCAGCCGCCTGTGGGCGTGGTCTGCCTTCCTACTTCCTGGTATGCATCTCACCTCTCCTTACCAGGGAGCCAATTGAAAAGAATGAGAAAGTGTGAGTGCCTCCTACTTTGAGCTGAGATCAGGGCTGGGACACTTGCTTTAGGGAGGAGCTGTTCCCAGCTCTGCCACCTCTTGCTGTGTGACCTTGGGGAAGTCAGCTACCTCCTCTGGCTGCATCCCCAGAAAATTCTAGCCTATTTACTATCAGAGTTTAGGATTTTCCTTAAAGAAAAGATTGGTCTTCACCTAGTCAGCTGCTCAAGGTTGGGCACTGAGCATACAGAAGGTTCTCAATAAGTGCTCGTCAAACTGGTTGGTAGTGGAGCTAATTCACTGAGAGGCCTGGGCTGGCGGGTCACACCAGTCCCGTGGGTCCCCACTCATGTTTACAGATGTGACCCAGTACTGGTGGTCCTCTTTGCCAGAACCTCCCCCCACATACACTTCCTTAGAAACCTCATAGCAAATTATTAAGTCCATCTTGGGGTTTGAACTCAGGGCCTGGGCGCTGTCCCTGAGCTCTTCTGCTCAAGACTAGCACTCTACCACTTTGAGCCACAGCGCCGCTTCTGATTTTCTGGTGGTTCATTGGAGATAAGAGTCTTACAGACTTTCCTGCTGGCTTTGAACGGCGACCCTCAGCCTCCTGAGTAGCTAGGGTTACAGGCGTGAGCTGCCAGCACCTGGCTCTTCATTGCAATTTATGATGATGTACCTATCACCAGGTTTTCTTGGCCTGTCTTTCTCGAAAGCTCGGCTTCATGGCCCCTGGTGGTTTGCAGAGCCCAGGGGTCCTGGGAGATGCTTGAGGAATGAGTGACAGGAATGGGAGGCAACAAGAGGCTGGGAAAGGTGGTTCAAGGCAGAGGCTGAGGGTTACCGAGAGGCTCACCTGGTCCCCGCCCTCTCCTCCCCCCATGATGGAGGCCGGGTGACTCAGCTCTTCCTTCCTGGGAGCTGCCCGCCCCCCCACCCTCCATCAGGAGGCTGGGCTTAGTGGGAAGCCAGGCTTGTGAAGACCTAGTGAGGAGAGGAGGGGACTTCCGGTTGAGCCAGCTCTACCCCTTTCCCCAGCAGGCAGGAAGGACGGGGCAGATCTGTCAGCACCAGCCACATTGCTCCCGGGGACCCAGCCCTGAGCCCTGGGAGGCAGGGCGAGGGGAACAGGAAGCACCCCTGTCTTCCCCTCCTCCCCCCTGCCCCACCCTCCGCCCCCATCTCTGGCTAGAGTTTTCAGCCCCAGGCCCTTGGCACTCAGGGGGAAGGAGGGTGGAGGAGGGGGGGGGGTTAGAAATCTCATCCCAGCCAAATGCCTTTATCTTTCCCCATTTGATTTCTGGGCCTTAAGATGGTAAGTGCCCTGGCAGCCTTAGAATACCGGGCCTGAGCTTTGAGGCTCAGGAGGCAGAAGTGGGCAGGGAGGGCACTGCCTACTGGGGCCCTTCCTGTGTGCCTGGCGCCATGGGGCTCCACAGGCAGCAGGCCTCGAGGAGGAAGAGCCCTGCGCCCGCCTGGGAGGCTGCTAGAAATTGCTGTGTGACCTCAGGTGGAGCATGGTTCCTCTCTGGTCACCACCGTTCTCTTTCACCACCAGAGTGGCCCACAGCCCCCATCACAGCAAACTTTTGGGGGAGCTTGTAAATAGTGACCTCCCAGGCCTCCCAGGATGTATGTGGCGGGGCATTATGGCTTCTAAGTCCCCCTCCCCAGCCTTGGACTCTGCCACATGGGCTTCCTTGGCTGTTCTGGCTTGGGATCTGCCAGCTACCTGGGCTGGAGCACAGTAGGTGCACAGGTTACTGGGAGGAGCCACAGACACCTGCCCCAGTTACCTCAGGCCTCCAAGGGGGAGGGAAGGGCCCTCCTCAGAAATCTCTTCCTCCTAATCTTTCTCCCTTCCCTTCCATTCTGTCTCTGCTTGATTTCCCTCTCAAGATTCCCCTTTTCTCTACATTCCATCCCAGCCTCCTCTCTTTGGAAGCGTCTTATATTGACCCTGATAGTTGATAGGTTGAGTCTCTGAGTCCTTCTGTCTGAGGCCTGCCCTGGCCCTGGTTCATGTTGTCTCACTGTCTTTCTTTCCTCAAGCCCTTCTGTGTCCTGCAAGTCTATTTCTATTTCTCTCCTTGCCACATTGATTCCATCTCTTTCTCTCCCGTGCATTTCTCTGTGGGGGGCTGGGGCAGGCTGCTTTGGGGTTTGGAGGGCAGAAGACAAGTGAGAGATAGTTGTGGAGGGTGACAGATTGGAGAGACCAAGCTTTGAGTGAAGGTGTGCAGGGAGCAGAGCAGAGCAGCCCTGAGGCCGGGGCTGTCCTCCTGGCCTGCCCTGCGGGCGCTGGCTGCCATTCCTGTTTTCCCCTTGCTTCTCCCCGGCCCCCTGCGCAGTCCACCTGCATGCCAGGGTCACCCGCGCCTCCCTTCAGCCCATGCTCTGTACCAGCTCCCTCTTTCTATTTCCAGCTCAAGCCCGGGGACCTGGCCCCTGGGCCCTGCAGCACTGTCTGCAGGAGAAGGTTCAGGAGAAGGTTCCGGCCCCCTGCTGGCCCCAGAGAAAGCCGGACAGGTGTCCTGACCCTTTACCTGTGAGCTCAGGAAGATTTGCTTGGGTTCCCAGGCCTATGGAATGGGGCTGGGAGCTATGAGAAAGGAAGTTGTGTGTGTGTGTGTGTGTGTCTTTTGCCCCTCCCTGGCCTCAGTTTCCCCATATGAACAGTAATGGGCTGGCATAGATGGCTTTTGAAGCCCTCTCACTCTCATGGTCTGAGCTGGCCTCTCCTGGCTTCAGGTGTGAGTGTGATTGCATGTGTATGTGTATGGGGGGGCGGGGATAGGGGAACCGGGGTGACAACCTGCTCCTGCCAGGTGATATACTCCCTCCAGGCCTTGTTACCCCCCTCAGGGCTAGAGCAGACAAGGACCTGAACCTCCTGGGGTGCATCTGATGCGGGCTGCCCTGGGGAGGCTCAGGGCCCTGGGTCTGCACTTGGCTCTAGAGTCCTGGCGGCTCCCTGGACAGGCTGAGGTGGGCCCCCTTGCTCTCCTTGGGGACTCGGTGCCAAGAGCCCTGGGCTGGAAGGAGCCCCTGTCCCCACGGAGACTCCATGTCTTCTCCCCCTCCCCCTGCTGGCCCTGGAGCCCTGGGTGCGGGGAGAGGCTGGGGCCGGGAGAAGGGTTAAGTCAGGAACTCTTGGGATGGCTTTGGCCATTCCTCTGGGAGAGGAGAACAAGGGGCCCATTCTCTGTGTGGGAATTAATAGCAAAGAGTCATCTGGGGTGTCATTCAAGCCCTGATCGACTCCCAGAGGAATGTGAGCGAGCGAGCGAGTGAGTGAGAGAGAGAGAGAGAGAGAGAGAGAGAGAGAGAGGAGAGAGAGAGAAGAGGAAGCATGTGAGGCCTGCTGAGGAAATGTCAAAGGAAGGACATTAGGGTCTGGCTGGCATTACCAGTCACCCCGGCTGGTAGGTTGAAGTAGGGGTCCCACCTCTATCCACAGAGGTACCCTGTCCCCACACGTCATATCCTTGCCGCCCCCTCCCCAGCTTCCCTTGTTCCCAGATGGCTGCACCCTCCACCCCCGTGTGCTGCCTCCCCTGAGGCCTGGAACCTAGCCCAGGCAGTGGGCCTGTCTGGGCCAGCCGCTGGTCCTGCTTTTCTGAGCTCCTCCAGCTCCCCGCCCCCCCATCGTTGCTTTGGGGGCTTTGGTGCACTGTGGGGTGGTGGCCCTGGGCTGCTGTGGAGTGCCAGCCTGGGCTTGGGAGCTGAGCCTTCTGTCTCTCACCCAGCAGCTCCTGGCCCCGCTCCAGGTCCAGCTCAGGCATGCGCCCACCTCTGAGGGTGCCTTTAGCTGCCTGTCTGTGTGTGGAGACATGGGGGCACCCAGCCTTCACAGAGGGGCTCATTCCCTGGTGCCACCCAGCAGAATCGGAGGCGTCGAGACATTTTGAACATCCCAGCCTATCTAACACATGCCTTGGGGGAGTGTCAGACCACACGCCTGGCTTGTGGATGTGTAAACTGAGGCCCAGTCGTGGCCCTGAGCAGGAGTCAGCCACTAGGCCCCACCTTGTGGGGAAATGGCCTGTGCCATCTGCCAGCAGCAAAATACCCCGTCCCCTGCGCCCCCAGCCTCAGCCAGCACTGGGCCCAGTGGGCCCAGAGTGTGGGACACAGAAAGGCAGAAGCAGGGCCCCAGCAGGGCCCCATCTCTGCCCCATGACCGAGTCTCATCTCCCATCCGCCCCAGCCAGTAGCTTCTCTCTGGGTGACAGGTGTAAAGCACCTGACACCGGGGTGAACCGCTGTGGGCTGTTGTTATTTTTATTGTGATTGCTATTATTGTTGGAAATCTGGGCACTCCTAAGTACCCTTGGGCTAGAAGGCACACCGGGCACCACTTGGCTGCCTGTGTGGCACCTGGCAGCCCAGCCCTCGTGGGCACATGCATTGTGGGGGACCTATGGGGCTCTTTCTCCGCTGTGGTTTGCTGGGGTGAGTCGGTGACACCCAGAGCTCCCTTGGGCCAGTGTGGTTTCTCTATTTGGTGACTCTTTCTGTTGGCCCTGCTGGAGGGGTGCTGCCTCCTGCCTGTGTTGTGCTCCGCCACAGCGGCTGGAGAGCTCCTATGCCTCAGTGTTCTCCTCTGTGAAATGGCCACCCCTCCTTGCTGTAGTGGACACTGAAAGGGTTGTGGGATTTTCCAGCCTCACCCTTTTAACTTGTGCTGGGGGAGTGGAGGTCTGAAAAAGAGGAGCCTTTCCAAGGCTCTAGGGGACTGAGGTGCATTGGGCTGGGTGCTGGACTCCTGGGTCCCAGCCTGCCCTGTGGTGCCAGGCGCTGTTGGACCTGGATAATTCCTTACCCACAGCCAGGGTGGCAAGAGGCTCAAAGTGGGAAAGGAGGTGGGGCCTGGAGCTAACTGAAATGATCTGCAAGTATGGGGGCTATAGCAGGGTCACTTTGGGACCTCTCATGACGTTGTCGACATGTGGCCTAGAAAGATGTCCTGAAGTCAGGCACCCATGGCTCATGCCTGTAATCCTAGCTACTCAGGAGGCTGAGATCCTAGAACTGCAGTTTGAAGCCAGCCTGTGTAGGAAAGCCTATGAGACTCTCATCTCCAATTAATCACAAAGAGCCAGATATGGAGGTGTGGCTCAAGTGGTAGAGCGCTGGCCTTGAGTGAAAAAGCCAAGTGAGAGTTGAGGCCCTGAGTTCAAGCCCCAGTTTTGGCACACACACACACACACACACACACCCTGGAAGGTAGACAGGTGGGCCAGGCCTGCCTGAAATGTTGCTGCAAACCCTGTGCCGGGGCCTAGGGAGGCTGAGGACAGAGAGCATACCTGAGGGACAGAGCCAGCAGGACTGAGGGGGTGGGGCAGCCCAAGGGTTCTCTGCTCAGCTTTGGGGGCGACATTCTCCCATGTTCTTTTTTTTTTTTTTTGGGTCCGGTCGTGGGGCCTGAACTCTGGGCCTGGGCTCTGTCCCTCAGCTCTTCAGCTCAAGGCTAGCACTCTACCGAGTCACAGCGCCACTTCCGGCTTTTTGCTTATGTGGTGCTGAGGAATCGAACCCAGGTCCTCGAATATGCAAGGCAAGTGCTCTACCACTGAGCTACCTTCCCAGCCTTCCGATGTTCTCTAAGTTGGGACTCCTTTGGGAACACACAGGTCATGGAGCTCTCCTGGATGGGCTGTGATGAGCTGTGCGTCCCTCCACTCTGGGCTGGGCTGGGTCCCTGCGTGGGGGCTCCCGATCTGTGGCCTTGGCCTTGGGTGCTGTCTCTGCAGTTGTGGGCATCAGGCCCGGTGCATGGTAGGATTGCAGGCACACTGTAAGGCTGTGCAGGGTGGCAGAAGCCCTCACCTTCTGCCTCTTGCAGGCTCATTTCCTCTCTTGAGCCTCAGTTTCCTTACCTGTTGGCATGAGGTGACGCGTGACGTGGTCTGTCCACTGCACTGGTGGGACAGCGAGTTGTAAACAGAGCCTCTGAGCAGATCAACACAGTGCAGAATTCTGCAGAGGCAGAAAGAAACGAGGGTGGCCATGCACTGCCTTCACAGAAAAGAAAGCTTTCTAATAGACATGCGCTTACTCAGCCCCGGGACACAGAGAGGACAAAGGTGCTGTCTTGGAAGCTCCCAGGGTCACAGAAGAGAGGGTGGCTGAACACTCTCCACCAGCGGTCAGCATCCGGCACCTGCTTGCCTTGGGCACTGGCTTGCTTGTTTGGGGGTACTGAGGTTTGAACTCAGGGCATTTCACTTGCTAGGCCTGCATTTCACCACTTGAGCCACATACACTTCCACAACTTCTTGCTTTAGAGAGGCCTTTTTTTTTTTTTTTGCCAGGGCTGACTTGGACTTTGTTCCTTTTTGCTTATACCTCCCAAGTAGCTGAGATTACAGGAATGAACCCCCACAGTCAGCTTTATTGACTGAGATGGGAGGAGGGGGTATCTCTAGGTTTCTGCCCAGGCTGGCTTTGAATTTTGACCCTCCTGATCTCTACCGCTAGCATAGCTGGGATTATAAACATAAGATACTGTACTTTGTCTGGTCTATAAGTTTTTCTATTGATATTTTTTAAAAAATGCTTGAGTCTGAAGAAAAACATACCAGCTGCAAAATACACAAAGAAAAAGAAAAAAAAAAGGAATGAATCAAAAGTTTGGATGATCCCCTAAAGTGCTTTAGAACTTGTTTATGACCAGTTAACCAACTGTATCATGTGAGGCAAGTATGATCTGAGCTGCTTGATATGCGCGAGGGAAAGGAGAGACTTGAAAAGGTCTTAGAAGGTAGCCCTGCGCCCTAGAGGCTGAGGGGGGGCTCGGCCACCACAGCTCTGTCCTGGCCAATCAAGAAGGGCTTCCCAGTGGGGGGAGGGGTGATTCATGGGTCAGTCTTCAAGAGGAATAAAGGGTTGAACAGGAGGAAAAGTGGCAAATAGCAGTTGAGGTAGGAGAAGCAGAAGGAGAAAGAAAAACAGCAGGAGAATTTAGATGCAAGGTGAAATATTTTGGACTCTGGATGTAGGGAACAAGGGAAGGGCTAGGGTGACAAAAGGTTGGCAGGTCTTAGGTATCAGGCCTAGGGTTTATCCTAAGGGCAATTAGGAGCCATGAGGAAGTTTTAAGAGGGAGAGGAAGGGTGAAAGTTTGTCTTTATTTTTTGCAGTATTGGGGCTTGAATTCAGTTTTGTGCTTGCCACATACTCTACCATTTGAACCATGCCACCCATCTCCTTTTACTTTTGTTACTTTTCAAATAAGGTTCCCCATTTGTGCCTGGGCCAGCCTAGACTGTGATCCTTCTATTTATATTTGCTGAATGACAGCGCCTGCCATTCTGAGGGCCGTGGGCCCAGCCTCTGTTCAGAGCATGTGTGTCTCTGGTTGAATGCTTATAACTTCCCAGCAATGAAACTTCAACTAACAAGAGTTTTCATGTTTGCACTTTAAAAAAAAAAGTCAACAACCTGTGATAAACATTCTTTATAGACAAATTAGGATGTCTAGAGAAACAAAAAGAAGGTAAAACTCAACCTGATCATGATGTCCAGAGAGAGTTAACAGATTTGTATAAATATCTCCAAACTTTGAAGCAGTGAATCCCACTGTGGATGGACTGGCTTCAACTCTGGGCCTGGGTGCTGTCCCTGAGCTTTTGGGCTCAAGGTTAGTGCTACCACTTGAGCCACAGCTCAAGTAGCTTTTCTGGTGGTGAATCACTGGCACCTAGCCTTTTCATTTTCTCTTTCTTCCCCCCCCCCCTTTCTCTTTCTTTCTTTCTCCATATAGTATCCTACTGTTCAGGCTACTATGTAGCCCAAGCTAGTCCTCCTAGCTGTGACTTCTGAGTGCAAGGATTACAGGTGTGTACCACCCTGTCCAGCTTTAAGATTCTCACTCTTGTTTATTCAATTTGTCTAGGATGTCTTTTTTTTTTTTTGGCCAGTTCTGGGGCTTGAACTCAGGGCCTGGCACTGTTCCTGAGCTGCTGCTGCTTCTTCTTTTTTTTTTTTTTTGGTCAGTTGTAAGGCATGAACTCTGGGCTTGGGCACTGTCGCTTAGCTCGTTAGCTCAAGGCAAGTGCTCTACCACTTGACCCACAATGCCACTTCTGGTTTTCTGGTAGTTAATTGGAGATAAGAGTCTCACAGACGTTCCTGCCCGGGCTGGCTTTGAACTGTGATCTCAGATCTCATCCCCCTGAGTAGCTAGGATTACAGGCATGAGCCACTGGTACCTGTTCTCCTGAGCTTCTTTTGCTTAAGACTAGCACTCTACCACTTGAGCCATAGAGCCACTTCCAACTTTTTCTGTTTTATGAGGAATCAAACCCAGAGCTTCATGCATGCTAGGCAAGTACTCTACCACTAAGCCCATTCCCAGCCCAAAGTCACAGGTTTCTATCCCAAGGACTCTTTCAAGTTTCTTATTCTCAGAGTAATTCTTTTCTCTTTGACTCTCCTATAGTTTCTGCTCTATGAGTTTTGGTGTTATGTTGTTAGGTGCATCTGTATGTATACTGTTATGTCATTGTTATGATTACGTTTTAGCTTGAGGAAATTCTTGTTCCCTATTTGTTTAAAGCTGCAACCTCTGATCCTATGTATTGAATTGCAGTGCCTTTACTGTAAAAACAAAAGAAAGTAAAACAACAACACTCATTATACATATAACTACTTAAACGTTCAAATGCAAAACTGCCAATTCCAAGTTGGAATCCTGTTCAGATACCCACTGCATGTGAGGTCTTTACATGGTTGGTGCAATTAATTGGAAGAAGTCTTGCGTTTAAGTGAGCATTCTGTGAGTGAGTACTCTTTCTTCAGGGCCTTGTGCAGTGGAGAATTCAAGGATACTAGAACATTGACTAGTTAGATCCATGAGGGTGCAGGCATCTTTATATGCAGGCAGTGCCCACTTTGCATTCCTGGCTTCCAGAGGGACTGCTAGAGCCAAAAGGGTAGACACAAAAAGCCCAGAAAAGGTGTCTCTGTCCTTCAGCTAGGACAGAAAACAGAGAGGGACCTGGCTGGCTGAAGAGGAACAACAATCCGAGCATTCCTTGCAGGAGACAGTCACGATATACCGTGTAGATGGCTGAATGCTTGCAGTGAGCAGGAAGGCGAGCAGGTGGGGAGTCCCTAAGGCCCAGTTACAGAGGACCTTGAAGGCCAGGCCCAGGTCTCGAGCCATAACGGGAAGCCTGTCCTGTGGGCAGGCAAGGAGGAGGCCCACTAGCTAGTTTTGCCATGAAAGGAAGCTGGCCATTTGGCTTTGTAGGTGACAGCCTGAGCATTGGTGAGGAAGACTTTGTCTCAAAACCAGATTGCCAACCGAACAGTTGGGAATGTGGCACAAGGTGGGGGAGCACTTGCCTAGCATTCACAAGAACCTGGGCTCAATCTCTAGTGTGGCAATAAAGAAACAAATACATAAACAAGTAAGGGAGCGAACAAAGAAACCTTGTCAAGTCACAGGATTCTTTTCTTTTCTTTTTTTGACAGTCCTGGGGCTTGAACTCAGGGCCTAGGCACTGTCTCTGAGCTGCTTTTGCTCAAGGCTAGCACTCTACCACGTGAGCCATAGTGCCATTTCTGGCTATTTCTGTTTATGTAGTGCTGAGGAATTAAACCCAGGGCTTCATGCATGCTGGGCAAGCACTCTACCACTGAGCCACATTCCTAGCCTAAAACGACAGGTTTCTATCCCAAGGACTCTGAATTATAGCACTGATGGAAGGCAAGGTCTACGCAGGGCGGAGAGTACCCACTTCCTTTACAATCTGCCCACATTTCCTCCTCATTCCCACTTGTGTGCTGGACAAGCATTCCCTGCTGGCCCCCTCCCCAGTGCTCCCCTCCTCTTGAATGGAGCCATTGGTGTTTTCTGTGTCCTTCTACTCTACCTGTTGGACTAAGGCATGGAGAACACCTCGAGGAAACCAGGAAGGGGGTTCTTTCTGTCTGTCTCTCTTTTTGGCAGCACAAGGGTTTGAACGTAAGGCCTTGCACTTGCTAGTCAGGCACTCTACCACTTGAGCCACACCCTTACCATTTGAGCCAGTCTCCAGACTCTTTCTGCCCTTATGAGGTGGGACGGGGCAGAGGCAGGTCCTGGATTCCAGCTGTGGAAGAACTTGGCTGGCATATAGTAGATGATGCATCACACTTAATGTATATTTAGACAAGATCCGACACCTGTCTGTCTGCACATATAAAACCATCACCACAATCAGGCGAATGAACTCATCATTTCTCACCCTCAGCCTCCCCTTCCCCTCTCCGCCCCTGGGCACCACTGACCTGCTCCGTTACCACAGGTCAATTCACATCCCCTAGAGTTTTCTAAATGAGACTCTTACGCTATGCATTTGGGGGGCTGTCTGGCTGTCTGGCTTGCACTAGTGTAATTGTTTTGAGATTCATCTATGTTGTCGTGTGTGTGTGGGTAGGTTTTCCTTTTTTATTTGTTTCGCAAGAAGATCCCATGGTCTGGCTGGAGCATCCTTTGTTTACCCATGGCCTGTTGACAGGTGTCTGGGTTGGCTCCAGATTTTGGCTTATTACAAAGAAAACTGCGAAGGAGATGCCTGTCCAAGTGGTGTGGACACGTGCTTTGCCTGGTAGGTAGATACCTGGGGGTGGAATGTCTGGGCAGAGCGAAGGGGTAGTTCCCGTCTTGGGAAGGTTTTATGAAGCTGTGGAGCTGTGTCACACTCCCACGAGCCGCTGGGAACACTCCAGAATATCCATGTCTGTGAGGTTGTCGCTTTATTAAATGTTGGCATTCTAATAAACGTGGAGAGATACCTCACTGCGGTTTTAATTTGCATTTCCCTAATGATGAATCATTATTTGGAGCCTCTTCTCTTGTGTTAAAATATTTGCCTTTTTGTTGTAGTTTTGTTTTTCTTCATAGTACTCGGGTTTAAACTCAAGGCCTCAGGCTTGCTAGACAGGTGCTCTACTGCTTGAGGCACACCTCTCTTGCCCTTTTTGCTTTAGTTGTTTTTCGAGTAGAGTTTCTTCTTTGCTGAACTGTGATTCTCCAACCTACACCTCTTGTGTAGCTGGGATTACAGGTGTGATCTTCCACCTGTCTTCCTTTTCTGATTGTACACTAGCAGAAAAATAAATGTAGGTTTGTATTCTTTTATTCATTTGATTGATCGATACTTCCCCTACCCTCTACTGGTCTTGGGTACTTCCCCTACCCTCTATTGGTCTTGGGGGCCTTGAACTCAGGGCCTGGGCGCTGTCCCTGAGCCTCTCTGTGCGTAAGGCTAGCACTCTACCACTTGAGCCACAGTGCCACTTCCAGCCTTTTCTGAGTAGTTTATTGGAGATAAGAGTCTCATGGACTTTCTTGCCCTTGGTTGGCTTTGATCCATGATGGATCCTCAGATCTCAGCCTCCTAAGTCGGTAGGATTGCAAGCACGAGCCATCAGTACCTGGCTTGATTTCACATCTTTTGTGACATTTATCCCTATGTATTTCCTATTTTTATGCTTGATAAAATGATAAGTCTTCTTGTGTTTACTTTGCGCTCTGAAGTGGTATTAAATTGCAGCAGGACAGTGGGGGCGGTACTAGGCCCTCATCAGCCTCCCGCAATGACAGCGTCCTAGTGGACACCTAGTATGCACACACACCATGATCAAAGCTGAGAACTGACCTTGGTGAAATCCTGCAAGCCAATCTGCAGACTTGATTCCAGACTCCCGTTTCCCCATGTATGTTCTGTGATTGTTCCAGACTCCAGCCGGAACCCCACACACAGCGCCTTGTCTGACTCCTTAGTGGTCTCTGATCTGTTGTCAGTTCCTCCATAGGCTTCCCTTATGTCTCATGATCTAGACGCTTCTTTTTTTATATGTGTGTGTGACCATCCTGGGGTTTGAACTCGAGGCCTCCTGCGCTTTTTTGCTCAGTTGCAGGTATGAGCCTCTGGCATCTGGCTAGCCTTGACCTTTTTGAAGAGCAAAATGTTTTGTAGCATGTCCCTCCCTGATGTTTTCTCTTTGTTAAATGGGAGTCAGAGCTAGGCACTAGTGGCTCATGCCTGTAATCCTAGGATTGTGGTTTAAAGCCAGCAAAGTCACTGAGACTCTTCTCCAATTAACCACCAGAAAACTGGAAGTGGAGCTGTGGCTCAAAGTGGCAGAGCACCAGCCTTGAGCAGAAGAGCTCAGGGACAGTGCCCAGGTCCTGAGTTCAAGTCCCATGATCGACAACAAACAAAACAAAACAAAAACGGAAGGTGAATTTGTGGGAACCCCATGGAGATGTGTGCCTGTCTCATCCTGGTCTAAGGGGCTTCATGATGCCACAATGGCTGACTTGCTTTATTAATTTTCTTTTGGCTATACTGGGATTTGAACTTAGGACTCAGACTTGCTTGGCAGATGCTTTACCTCTTGAGCCATGCCCTCAGCACTTTTTTGTTTTAGTGTTTTTTTTTTTCAGTTAGCATCATGGGCCATTCTAGCCTGGACTTTGATTCTCCTATTTTCTGCCTCCTGAGTATTGTGAGAACAGGCACGTACCACCTCATCCAATTTATTTGTTGAGAGGGGGACTCACTACTTAACACATCCTGTTTTTTTGTGGTACTAGGGATTGAACCTAAGACATTGCAAATGCTGGGCAAGCTCTCTACCACTGAGCTGCATCATGAGTTCTAAAACCACCATTGTACAAAGGTATTTGGGTCAATTCCTTTCTCCTTCACCTTCCTCAGTCTTATTATAAGATGGATCTAGAATATCAACTTATCCCCAAGTATTTGATATTTTATAATACTACCTTTGTGATATTAAAAAATATTAAAATGTCTCATGACCTTGACACTGGTGGGTTTTGTTGTTGTTGTTGTTTCCAGTTTTCCAGAACTCAGGGCCTGGGCTCTGTCCCTGAGTGTCTTTGTGCTCAAGGCTAGAGTTCTACCACTTGAGCCATAGCGCCACTTCTGATTTTTTCAGTTTATGTGGTGTTGAGGAATCGAACCCAGGGCTTCATGCATGCTAGACAAGCACTCTACCACTAAGCCACATTCCCAGCCCATGACCTTGACCTTTAAAAAATAAAATATTGAGGGCTGGGATGTAGCTCAGTGGCAAAACTCTTGTCTAGCAAGTGCAACATCCTGGGTTCGATCCCCAGTACCAAAAAAGAAAAGACAAAAAAATACAGTTGAAAAATAAAATATTGAAAGAAAATCTTAAAGGTCTTAATGTCTGAATAGAATTAGAAATAGAACTGACATTTGATTATTGGGCTTGTATCTTGCAACTTTGCTAACTCACTTATTAGTTATGGTAGTTTTTTGTAGGCTACATAGGATTTTCTGTACAAATGCTTGGGTGATATAAACACAGAGTTACTTTTTTCTTTCCAATCTACTGTCTTTTTTTTTTTTTTGTCAGTTGTGGGGCCTGAACTCTGGGCCTGGGTGCTGTCCCTCAGCTCTTCAGCTCAAGGCTAGCGCTCACCACTTGAGCCACA
>NW_012267295.1:3579706-3612742 GCF_000151885.1 Dipodomys ordii | reverse complement strand
GACCAAAAAAAAAAGTCTCTGGGGATGCTGGGGTGTAGTTCTAGGCTGGAATGCATGTCTAGATGTGTGAGGTTCTCAGTTCAATCTCCATGCTGCCCTAAAAGTGCTGTGTGTGTGTGTGTGTGTGTGTGTGTGTGTGTGCGCGCGCATGTGTGTGTTAAAATATGTATAAAATCCCCATGTCTCATAGAAATGTTTTTGTTGTTGTTGTTGTGGGGATTGAACTCTGGGCCTGTGTGCTCTGAGCTTTTCAGCTCAAGGCTAGCGCTCTACCACTTGAGCCACAGCACCAATTCTGGCCTTTTCTGAGTAGTTTACTGGAGATAAGAGTCTCATGGACTTTGCTGCCCACTTGAGCCACAGCTCCACTTCTGTCTTTCTGGTGGTTGGAGATAAGAGTCTCATGGACTTTCCTACCCAGGCTGCCTTTAAACTATGAGCCTCAGATCTCAGCTTCCTGAGTAGCTAGGATTACAAGCGTGAGCCACTGGCACCCAGCCTTTGATTTTTTTTTTCCCCTTTCTGATCTTGGCCCTCAAGGGACCCTGCCTTCTTGCCACTGCTCCATGACTCAGGAGTGAGGAACAGGTCTAAAATCCATGAGTCTGAATTGGATGTCAAAGGTAGGGCTCTGAGGAGCCATGCTAAGTCCTGGCTCTGTTCCCTCTTCCCACAATGTCCCCCACAGAGTGGGCCCAGTGCTGGGCACCTCCTAGGAAACCCTCACAGAGAAGACCTGTCCCCAGGAGTCTTGAGTGAGCTGCTTCCATGGTGGTATTTGCTCTTTCCTGGTCTTCTTGGGAATATAGGCTGTGTCTGGTTTGTCTTAGAGAGCTAGGTGATATTCTACCCTGTGGAATGGGTGCCATGTGGAGTTCTAGAACCATCTCCATACCTGAAGGGCTGACTGGCATACGTGGAGGCCTCCCTTCTGCCCCAGCCTCCATCCCCCAAAGGCTTCTGACCTTCAGATGTCCAAGGTGAACACCAGGGAGGGGACGAGGCTCGATGGGGGGCCTTGTCCCCCCTCCTTCTGGCACCATGCCTTTCCCTTTCCTTCTTTGGCTGACCGTGAAGACCCAGGCCCTTCCCTTCAAGTGTGATCTGAATGAAGCTAGTCATGATGGATCTCTGAGCCTCAGTTTCCCCTGTCTGTAACACCAGGGGATGGATCTCCTTGCCAACAAGACTCTGCCCAGCTGTGGCCTTGTGTGACTGTGAGATTCCAAGCACAGAGGCGGGAAGCCGGGAAGGCCCCCTCTTTCCCCACCTCCTCTCCCTGTCCCCCAGGGTCACCCCAAAGCCGCCCCTCCCCAGCTCCCTGAGACTTCCCTGCAGCTGCAGGCTGGGGAGACAATTGGGTGCTTTAGAGAAATACATTTTTGGGCTAATTTGCCATGCGTAAGTGTTTCTCTTACCCTTTAAAGGCAGAGAACAAAGAGGCCTTCTGTGCCTGGACAGGCTGCTGGGGAGGGGACTGCAGCTGTACGGGGCTGCCGACCCTCCTCCCTCCATCCCTGCGAGCTCCCCCTCCTACCACCCCCGCTCCCCAGGAGGGACAGCCTGGACTTTCCCAGCCTCCCCCAGCCCCCAGCCCAGCCTGGCCCCCTCCCACCAGCTGCCCCAGGCAGAAGGGAACGTGTGTGGGTGGCAGCTGGGTGGGGAGGGGCACAGGGAGAAAGAAAGTGCTCTTCACGCAATAGCCCTGACTCTGGGATGGTGCTGGCCCGCTGGTGTGTGTCAGTGTCCCGTGAGTTGTGCAGTTTGGTCATGGATGCCAGGGTCATGGGTCATCTGGTGACCCATCCATCCATCCATCCATCCATCCATCTATCCATCCATTTAACCATTCATTCATCCATTCATTTAACCATCCATCCATCCATCTAACCATCCATCTAACCATTCATTCATCTATCCCTCCATCTAACCACTCATTCATTTATCATCCATCCATCTATCCATCTAACCATCCATTTATCTATCCATCCATCCAACCATTCATTCAGCCATCTAACCATTAGTTCATCCATCCATTTAACCCATCCACCCATCCATCTAACCATCCATCCATCCAACCATCCATCTAACCATTCATTCATCTATCCCTCCATTTATCTATCCCTCATTCATTTATCATCCATCCATCTATCCATCTAACCATTCATTCATTCACCCATCCATCCATTCATTCATTTAGCTAGTCTCTAGGGAGGCCCTCATCCTGCAGGTTTCATGTACCCATGGTTATGGAAGAGTATGCTGGGGTTACACACTTCTCAGGGGAGGTGACCCTTTTGGCACAGAGGCTCCTGAGGGAGGCTGGGGACTGGCACTTGGTGACAGAGGCCAGGTGCAGGCCCTTAAGGAAACTCTGTGCTCCTTTGCTGGGTCGTAATGGTCCCAGGGATGTGAGTTGTACACACGCCACCATGTGCTTGAAACTCTCTTTCCTCTTGCTTCTCTGTGCTGGGAGATCCTCCCCTCTTAGGGGGCCTATCATAGCTCTCTGGTCCCCTCTGTCAGGGCTAAGTCCCACTTCTGTCCTTGCCTGTATGTCCAATATGCCTTGAGACAGATGTGCATGTGTGTATGCGTTCACAGACTCCGGGACTGGCTGTCTCCCTGTCTGCACCTGTCCTCATCTTCATGAACTCCATGGCTGTCTTTCCCAGTGCTCAGCATGTGCTGTGGTTCACAGGCAGCAGCGAGTCTTCACTGGGCAGAGACTACCTGCCAGCTGGGAATTCATTTCATCATCTGCCTTAGAGGGAGTGCTAGTCATTATGCGCTGCTGGATTACACAAGAAGACAGAGCTGGAGATCAGGGTCTGTGACAGATTGCAGGGCTTAGTAGAGGAGAATCCAGGGCAGCTCCCCTGTGCCTTCTGGGCTTTTCCAGACCACACCAACTTCTACTTCTGGCATCCTACACCTTCCTCTGTGTGCACCACCCTGGGCCTGATTCTCTAACCCCTGGGCCTGTGAGAGATAGATAGAGCACAAGATAGAGATGTAGGTGGTAGCACAGGAGAACACCAGGACTGGGATGACCGAGCAGGAGCCAGGGTCTGTCTGTCTCTTGCTTCAGGGCACCCTGCCTTGGTGGCCCCAGGTTCAGGTACTTCAAGGCCTTTGAGAGTTTTGGAATCCTTCTAACAGCCCTATGGTCTCTTTCTGGTCTGTGCAGATGAGACAGCACACTGACACCCACGTGAGCCCCAAACAGGGTGCGGAGAGACCGACACAGGAGCTCACGGATGTTGTTCATGCACGTGCACACATCTGTCTCCAGGTGTGCACTGGAGGGGGAGGAGGCAGAGACTGACCAGGACAGCGATGGGGCCGCCACCTTGTCCTCTCGGTAGCCTGGGGAGGAAGGGCTGTCACCCACCCTGTGCTCTGAAGGCTGTAGCAGTCCTGGCCGAGGGCAGCAAGTGGCTAGTGTCCCTCGGGCGTGGGAGGGGACGCGCCACCCCCACGGGCAGGCGGCTCCTAGGCCTGTCTGAGCAGGGACTCTGCCCACTTGCCCTGGGCCTTGCAAGCTGTGGCCACCCCCTGCCAGCCCACTGCTCGGGCATGCTGAGGCCTCGTGGGTGTGACCTCTGCCCTTTCAGCAGAGCCTCAGAAAGGGGACACCCTAAAAATCTGAGCTCCGGAATCTGAGGGGTGAAGGGAAGGTCTGGAGGAGGGGGTGGGGTGGTAGCTGAGGAAGGAGTGTTGCTGGGAGCTGAGGAAAGGAGACCTGAAGAATGTGAGCCACTCAGGGTGGGGGTGGATGGGCATTACCATATGATAATGCCCTAGAATGTTCTAGAAGGTACTTGGAGGCTACGGAGTTCAAGTCTAATTTACACAGAGGAGGGAACTGAGGCTGAAAGAGAAGGGATGCTGATTTGTCCAGGGCAGTAATTAATCCATTGAGGTTGATTCAACGAGCAGCTCCTAAGCCTGCTGGGCAGCCCGAGCACTTAGCTTGATGTCAGGATGTGAATAAGGCATGTGACCTCTCCATGAGGTCACATTTGGGCTGGGTTTTAAAGGATGTGGAGGAGTTCAAGATCTGGACCAGAGAAAGAGAAATTGGCCTTGAGATAACCTGGGTGGTTGGAGTCCTTCATGGACACACCCCCCATTCCCCCAGAGATGGTGAGCAAGCTGGGGAAGGGGAAGGCTTCTGTGTTGAGGCAATGGGCTAGATTCTGAGTTCCCCAGCCTTCTGTGGGTACCAGGCTTCCCCCCCCCCTTGGTTCAATCAATGTCTATTAACAGACCATGGCTGTGACTCAGCATCACAGGGCAGGGGAGCGTCAGGAGGCAGAGGTGGGGAGGGCATTTCGGGACAAGGGAATGTCATGAACGAAGGTGGGTGGCATGTGTTGTGCGTCATGGCAGCCAGAGAGCCAGGGTCTCCTCAGCAAACTGAGGCATGGGGCACCAAGGGCGATGCCCCCACGGCTGGCGGCTCTGGCTGCCGGGGCTGGGCCGGCCACTCAGAGGAGCTCTTGGGCCCTGGTTGGTAGCCCTGATAGGTTTGGGGAGCTGAGCTTGGCACCGGCCAGGAGCAAGAGATGCCCCCGTCCCCCAGACCAGTGATGTGCTGGCAGATGCCTTTGCAGCCAGCCCTGGGGGCAGGAACCTAGGGGTACATCCTGATTCTGAGGGTATGAAAGCTCCCAGTGGGAACATTTTGGGTGTGCAAGGGAGTGTCATGGGCCTGGAAGGTGCAGGAGACGGAACACGTGGTTCTCCTCAGGATCAGACCCCCCCAGGACCTGGCTACCCTGGGTCATGAGCCGGGATTGCCCAAATCTCCCAGCTCTTCCCAGCCTGGCTTGGCCTGCTCCTGGGGCCGCCGTGGATGAGCAAGGCCCCTCTGTGCTCTGTCTTGCCACGGTCCAAGATCAGTGCCAGGATGCCTGGTGACTCAGACACCTACTGCCCTGCTTGCTCCAGCTCACCCTGCAGCCAGCTCATTTGTATGACACACCACCGAGCTGTCACCAGTGAAGGGGGGGGGCAGAGGGTGTGAGTGAGGGGATTTGAGGACAGGGTGGGCAGCAGAAAGAACCGCAGAGGGGCCACAGGAGGCAGGCCCGAGACCACCAGTGTCCCCAGCTTGTCTCTGGGAAGATAGGTTTCCGGGCTGTGGCACATTTGGAAAACTCCTACTTGTCTGCAAGGCCCCAGACAGATTCCGCTGATCTGTACGTTGGGACCATCTTGCAAGATGGCTGCAAGGATGGAATGAGAGGTACTTGTTCTGAGAGATGAAGTTCCTTCTTCTCTCATCCTTCCCACAAGCCCTCTGAGCCTCCATCACATGACCATGGCCGCACCACTGAGGATGGGTATTGGGTTGGATGAGCCTCTGGGGGGTACCCCGCCCAGCCCAGGGTCTGGCTGGCTTGGCCTCCTGTCTTGTCATTCTGGAAAGTTCCCAGGCGGTAGCGGCTCCACACCTGGCTGGCCTCCACTTCCTCACATGTGACCTGACCTGGGTGACTTCTGAGGTCCTCAAATTATCCACGTCCCAAACCCATGTCACCAGCTTGCCCCCAAGCCAGCCGCACCCTGCTTCCTTGTCCATCAACCACCTCATTGTTCTCCAGTGACCCAGGCCTGAAACTCTGGGGCCACTTTTGACTCACCTGTCCCTATCATTCATCTCCACGTGGCTGGCCATCATTGGCCACGATGGTTTTTCCTTCAGGACACGGCGCAGGTCCCTCAAGCCTGCCTAGGAGTCTAGTCCCTTTCTTGGTCTGAAATCTGAAGGCTTTTGTCCACACTCGAACTGGCCAGCGTCCCTTCAGTGTCGTCCATGCCGGCTCCCAGCACAGCTTTGGCACCTGCTGTTAGGGTCCTTCTAGAAAGGCGCAACTATTTCCTGGCAGGAAACCCTGAGTTCTCTTAGCAAGGCAGGAGAAGCAAGGGGCACAGCCCGGTGCCATTAGACTGGTGACAGGGAGGGGCCCTGGATGGAGGGTGAGCAGCGCATCCTTTGGGTTTGGCCTTTTCTGTGTGTGTATGTATGTGCCAGGGCTTGAACTCAGGGCCTCACACTCCAGCTTGGCTTTTTCACTTAAGGCTGGTGCTCTGCCACTTGGGCCACAGCTCCATGGGTGGCTTTTGGTGGTTCATTGGCGACATGGATATTTTGGGGACTTCCTGCCTGGGCTGCAGCTTCAAATCTCCATCCTCAGATCTCAGCCTCCTGAGCTTCTGAGGTTGCTCTTGGGGGTCCCCAGGGCCAGGTCCTCAGGCCTGTGCTACTGCACACACCACGCGCACAGGCGTTCTGCTTGTCCCCCACTAACTTACGGGGGACAGCCGAGCTGGGCCTTAAAGAATGATAGTTCGAGCCAGGTGTTGGTGGCTCACGCCTGTAATCTTAGCTACTCAGGAGGCTGAAATCTGAGGATCGCGGTTCAAAGCCAGCCTGGGCAAGGAAAGTCCGTGAGACCCTAATCTCCAATTAACTACCAGAAAACCGGAAGTGGTGCTGTGGCTCAAGCGATAGAGTGCTCGCCTTTAGCTGAAGAGTGCAGGGACAGCGCTCAGGCTCAGAGTTCAAGCCCCACGACTGACCAAAAAAAACAAAAAAAGAATGACAGTTTGTTCCTGGTCCAGGCATGTGTAGCAGAGGCCAGGAGGTGTTTGGGGTGGCCAGGCTGGGAGGGGTAAGGTAGCAGCAAGGAAAGGGAGAGGGGAGGCTCACGGCTGGGGGCAGAGGTTGCTGGTGTGAGGTGAGCAGCCTCAGGGACCATTCATTGCAGCCCTCAAACCCCACAGTTACCGAATGCTGCCCAGTTCTTGTCTCTTCTCCAGTCTGCAGGGCTGGGACCCCCCCACCCTCCCCCACCCCCGTGCCATGTGACATGAGAAAGCCAAGACCCCGGGGAAGGGACTTGCCCAGAGTGACCAGCTGGGCTTTGGGGGAGTCAGGCCTGGAATCTGCCTGGCCCGGGCCCCCAGGGCCTGTGGAGGGCTTGGCGGGGAGTGAGGGGCAGGAGCCCGGCTGTGGAGAACTCTGGGACACCGCCACTGTGCCCTGGGGGCCTCGCCAAGGCAAACCACACGGCGCTGGCGTGGCCTCCCCCTTGCGGGACGGGGGAGGATCTGGCCCCAGGAGCAGGAGGGACGGGGTGGCGGATATGGGTTTCCACTCCATTTCCTTAGTTGTTTTCCAGACGTGGAGGCAGGATCCTGAGGGGGGGGGCACCGGAAGGCGCCAGCCCCCACCCCACCCCCGCGTGACTCCGCCAACTGACGACACTGCTGCATGGAAAGGCCTAGAGGCTTCCGTCCCCGGCCGCTGGGCGACTGGGTGACGTGGGCGAGGGCACCCGGCCTTCAGGGGCCAGGTCCCGCGTGACCCACTGTCCCCAAGTGTGCAGCCGTCCGCTCTTTGTGAGTTACACGCGCCAGTGATGGTGTCTCAGAGCTATGCCAAGGGGAAGTGGCTGGGCAGGGTGCCCCCCCCCCCCGTGCTTCACCAGCCATCTCCTGTCCTCCCAGGTCCCAGCCGCCCCTGCTCAGCTCCTCTCTGCCACTATGTGTCTGGGGCCACCATGCTGGGCTTTGTCCCCAGTGCTCTGTAAATCCCCCACCCCCCCAGCCCTCCAGGCTGCTCCTCCTGATGTCTTTCTTGAGTTCTTAGACACATCCTGGACTCTGGTCATGGCCTCAGCCGTGGCTTTGTCCCTTCTTCCCACCTCAGACCCCTTCCCCTCCTCAGGATCAGGCTTGAGTCCCAGCCCAGCCCTCTTCTGAGCAGTAGAGGAGGGGAGGGGGGGTGATGCACCCCACCCTCCACCCATACTGAGGTTGGAAGTGCCTGGCACAGGGCAGGTGGGGAGGGGATGTGAGCGGCGGCCTAAAGGAGCCTGGGCTATCTCTGAGGTAGGATCCCAGCTCTCCCAGCAACCATGCAACCCCAGACATCTCTCTGAACCTTAGTTTCCCCACTATGAAGATAGAAAATGATAGCACCTTCCCCTTGGAATAGAACCAACACATCCTGGGGTGGAGATTCACTTGGGCTTGAGTCCACAGAGCTGGACCCCTGAGAACCCATTGGGCACTTAAGAGTCCCCAGGGCAGTGTCAATGCCAGTGGGAGAAGCTAATGGGAGCTATCCAAAGCCGATTAACTAATCATTTATTTATTTTTGCTTTGTCAGTCATGGGGCTTGAACTCAGGGCCTGGGTGCTGTCCCTGAGCTCTTTTGCTCAAGGCTAGTGCTCTGTCACTTTGAGCCACCCCACTACTTCTGGTTTTCTGGTGGTTAATTTAAGAGTCTCATGGGGACTTTTTTTTTGTCCGGGCTGGTTTTGAACTGCGATCCTCAGATCTCAGCCTCCTGAGTAGCTTGGATTACAGGCTTGAGCTACTAGAGCCGAGCTTAATCATTTATCTATTTTTGCAGTCCTGGCACTTGAACTCTGGGCCTGGGCGCCATCCCTGGGCTCATTTTGTTCAAGGCTAGCGCTCCATTTTGAGCCACAGCACCACTTCCAGCTTTTTCTGTGATTAATTGCAGATAAGAGTCTCATGGGAAAAAAAGTCTCATGGACTTTCCTGCCCAGGCTGGCTTTGAACCGCGATCCTCAGATCTCAGCCTCTTGCGTAGCTACGATTACAGGTGAGAGCCACCAGTTCCCAGCTAATCATTTATTTTTAATATGAACTCATTCTTATTTTGTGTTACCATTGGGCACTAGAGTTAAATTAAAATTTTCTACGTGTGTCCCTCTGTGTATATGTGTGCGTGCACACACATGCATGCCACATGACTGAACCCAGGGATTTGCACATACCTTGAAGTTTATTTCCTTGCACAATTCAATGGGAATTGTCCATTTTACAATTGAGAAAATAAAAACTTCAAGGGAGTCACGGTTTGTTCACGGTCACATGTTAGTAAGGGAAGAAGGAAAAGGAGGATTCCAGCAGAGAGCTACAGCCAGGAGCTTCTGGCCCAAGGCTGGGAGGGGGTGGGGCTGGAGTGGGGATGGGGGTGGGGTGCTGAGGGGCGCCAAGGCTTCCAGTATCCCTCACCCCCTCTCCACCCACCCTGCCAGTCAGGGCTGTCATCCACCTGCTCCTGCCCTGCCCTGTGTGGTCTCCCCGACCCGCCATGCCCCTCTGGGCCACTGCCATCCTTCTGGCCTTGTCCTCTGCCCATCTTCAGTGAAGGTCTGAGCTCTGCCCTGCTCCTGTCCTCTGGGCATGCAGTCTCCCTCTCCTGCCCGCTTGCTGCTCTGCAGCGCCCGCCCCACGGTGCCAGGTGCATGTGTATTCCTGTCTGCTGTACTGCCCGGGCCTCGCCTGAGCGCCTCCAGGTACATTGCGATGGCACAGGGAGCCGGGGTAAGCCCTGGCATGTGGCTTTCTCTTTCTGGAAGCTCTCCACACTCACAAACCTGCCAGGTATGTGGGACTTTATGGTGAGGAAGCAGAGGCTCTGTGGGCCCAGGGACCGGCCTGAGGGTGAGGGGTCAGGGAGCAGTCCCAGGGTGGAGCAGGACACCGTGTGCCTGCTTTGCTGACCCATTTACAGGTGCCGTTGCAAGGTAGGCTTGGATAGAAATTGCCCAAAGAAGCCAGGCGCTGGTGGCTCACGCCTGTAATCCTAGTTACTCGGGAGGCTGAGATCTGAGGATCGCTGTTCCAAGCCAGCCCGGGCAGGAAAGTCTGCGGGACTCTTATCTCCACTAAGCCACCAGAAAACCAGAAGTGGCGCTGTAGCTCAAGCGGTGGAGCGCTTGCCTTGAGCTGCAGAGCGCAGGGACAGCGCCCAGGCCCAGAGTTCAAACCCCACAACTGACCAAAAAAAAAAAAAAAGCCCAAAGAAGAAGCTTCTGTCTATTCAGGGAGGTGCTCGTGCCGGTGCCGTGGCTGCAGCTCATCTCTAGGAACCGGGGTCCCCTCAGGAGGCCGTGACCACTGCCACTGAGCCGAGGGACTAGGCAGCCCTCCCCACACGAGGCCCATTCTCGCCCACCATGGAGATCACTGGTTCTGGCAGCCCCGTCCCGGACCCCCTGTCCGACATTTCCCAGAGGCAGCCAGGTCCTTGTCTGGATAGAGCTTGGGCCTCACTGCCCCCAGCTCAGCGACCTCCACTGGCCCCTCCCATCTCAGAGCTGCATCCCCAAACCCAGGTCAACCCTCTTTTCCTCAGCTCCCCTGGCTCATTCTGCTCCAGCCACAATGACCTCCCGGCTGTCCCAGAACTCAGCAGCACATTCCCACTTCAGGGCCTTTGTACCTGTTCTTCCCACTGTCTGGAACTGTCTTCCCCCATCTTCCTTTGGCCCTCTGTCAGTAACATGCTTGCAAGGCCTTCCCTGACCACCATTTATTTGTGTGTGTGTGTGTGTGTGTGTGTGTGTGAGAGAGAGAGAGAGAGAGAGAGAGAGAGAGAGAGTGTCATGGGGCTTGAACTCAGGACCTGGGTGCTGTCCCTGAGCTCTTTTGCTCAAGGCTAGCACACTACCACTTTGAACCACAGTGCCACTTCCGGTTTTCTGGTGATTAATTGGAGATTAAGAGTCTCATAGGGACTTTTTGCCCCAACTGGCTTTGAACCATTATCCTCAGATCTCAGACTCCTAAGTAGGTAGGCGTGAGCCACTGGCACCCAGCCCCTGTCCACCATCTCTAATGTGAAACTCCTCCTGCCTCCCTCCCTTTAGCCTGCCTTGCTTTTCACTATGGAATATAAGACTGTATGACACTGCTGGGTGCCAGTGGCTTGATCATACCTGTGAACAAGAAGGAGAGATCTGAGGTTCAAAGCCAGCCTAGGAAAGTCTGTGAGATGCTCCAATTCATCAGCAAAAAGCTGGAAGTGGTTCTATGGCTCAAGTGGTAGAGTGTTAATCTGAACAAAAGAGCTCAGTGAGAGCATGAGGTCAAGCCCTGTATTGCACAATAATAAATAAATGAAACTGCCTACCTCTACCTGCATTAGCTCACAGGGTTTTTTGTTCTGTCAGTCATGGGACTTGAACTCTGGGCTGGGTGCTGTCCCTCAGCTCTTCAGCTCAAGGCTAGCAGTCTACCACTAGAGCCACAGCGCCACTTCCGGCTATTTCTGCTTATGTGGTGCTAAGGAATCAAACCCAGGCCCTCATGCATTGCAAGGCAAGCACTCTACGACTGAGCCACCTTCCCAGCCCCAGGGTGGTTGATTTTTTGTTCACCTCCCTAAAGAGAAGATCTGCTCTAGGAGGTGAAGGGCAGTTTGTGCTCACTGCCCCAGCCCAGGGCCAGAACAAGGCTGGGGCCACAGCCAATGCTCCGTCATTGTTTCTAGAAGCAAAGGAAGGAGGGAAGGAGGGAGAACGGAAGGAAGAAAGGAAATAAGAAAGAAAGAAGGGGGGAGGAAGGGAGAGAGAGGCAAGGGAGGGAGGAAGAAAGGAACAAAGGGAGGAGAGAGGGAGAGAGGAACGGAAGATTCTTTTTAAATCTTTATTATAAAGGTGATGTACGGAGGAGTTCCCGTTTCATAATGAGTATACATTTCTTTTTGGACAATGTTACCCCCCAGAAGTTTTGTTAAGTTCCTTGCCCTGGTATCAGATGTGGCCTTTGCCAGCCTGCGTTCCAGGGCTGAGAGGGAAAGGGGGAAAAGCTGGACTGGGAATGAAGAGATTTGATTAAATTTTAGGAAATATCCACCTACAGGACAAAGGTGAGAAGAGAGAAAGTCACTATCAGTAGTAGGACAGGAGGCCTAACAGCCCCGGACCTGAGACCTAAAGCCAAAAGCTGTCAGTAGTGTCCCCTTGGGTTTGGGGACAAGGCCCAGGCAGGTGGAAGCCTGTCTGCCACTCCGACTCCTGGTCCAGAGAATGCTGGGGTTTGGCCAAGCCGCCATGTTGGGACTCTGGACCTGTCCTCTTCAGCCCAGGCCTGGAGGACAGGAAACTGAGTTGATGGGGACTGGAGGGTCCCCAAGCCGTACCCTTGCCCCTTTCCCCCGATCCCATGGTGACCTGGCAGGGGGGGGGGCCCTGCGCCCGCGTCCATGGGGTTAAATCTTTCCCTGTCTCTCTTGCTCCAAGTTGTTTTCCAACGAGGCAGAGAATGGTTCTCTTGTTACAACATGGCTTCTGGGCATTGGGTAATGTGCTCCCTCTTCTCCCTGCCCAGCCACAAAGGGACCTTTTGTTCCTCTCCCGGCCTCTCTCTCTCTCTGATGCTTCTCTGGCCCCCCACCCACCCCCGGCTGCCTCCTCCCCACGCCTCCCGCCTGCTCTGCACCCCTAGGCTGCGAGGAGTGACCGTGGCCTGGCCGTGGCGCCCTCCCTCTCTTGAAGCGCTCAGGGAGGAGACTGGGCCTTGGTGGCCATTTTGAGAGCTGCCCTGCGGGGCCCGCTCGCCCCCAGCTGCTCGGCGGTCTGTGGGGCCAGGGAAAGCCACAGTGGAGAAGGCTGGGGTGCAAAGTGATGTTCTAAGGGCTACCTCCTGTCCTCCCAGGCCAGGCTGGACCCCAATCCTCTAGCCCAGGCTGCCTCCCTGTTTTCTGAGACAAGAAGCCTTTCCAGCCGCCATCTTGCCAGATGTGCACAGCAGCCTCCTGAGGCCAGCGAGATGGAGGCCAGGCTCACGGGGTGAGTGCCGCCCGTCCCAGGGCCTCAGTGAGCCATGCTGCCGTGGGGACCAAGTCACAGGGCTCCCCCAGACTTCTCCAGAATGTGCCCTGACCCCTGGGAGCACACCCACAGCGGGGCTGGGCCGCCAGAGAAAGCCAGGGCCAAAGGACTGGAAGTTTACAAAATGACACAGAGGACGAGAACCAGGAAGCCCGCCAGACAATGGGCGTCTGCTGCCCCAGAAGACGGACGGCGCGGTCCCTCCCCTCCCACGGCGGCCTGGGCCCAGCTGATGTCATTTTTCAGATGAGGAAACTGAGGCACATGGGAGGAGGGCCACACAGCCGGGGTCTGGAGTTTGCTCCACTAATTCCAGCTCAAGTCATCTCCTCCACGGCCTGCCTACCCTGAGAGAGCCTGAGGAGGGGAAGGAAGGGGACACAGGCTGATGACAGGCACCAGAATCACAGAAACCAGAGCTCCGGGGAGCTTCTGCTGCTCCTCCGGCTCATCTCTCCCCCGCACATACACGAACAGAGTGACCGTTCACAGGGTGGCACTGAGGGCCCCTAGCCATGCCTGGAAGCTAGGGACGGAGGGCTTCCTGGAGGAGGTGATCATGAATGGAGTCATGTAAAGGTGTAGCTCGCAGGGTGATTGAGAGAGGGGTGGGATAGAGCTGGCATTGGGAGAGAGATGGGGAGGGAGACTGAGTGGCATGGAAGAATATGAAGCTGGGTGCTGGGGCAGAGTGGGACAGAGACAATTCAGAAGTGGTCAGAGGGGAGGAGAGACTCAGCATTAAGGAGACTCCTGAGGACAGACAGGATGATCCCTGAGCTTAAAAGGGTCAGATTTATGTTCTAGAAAGATCACTGCTGCTGGTTCACCACTGGCTCATGCCTGTAATGCTTGCTATAGCTACTCAAGAGGCTGAGATCTGAGGCTCATGGTTCAAAGCCAGCTCAGGCAGGGAAGTCTGTGGCTCTAACTAGCAAAAAGCTAGAAGTAGAGGTTTGGCTCAAGTGGTAGAGCATCAGCCTTGTGTGAAAAAGCTCAGGGATAGCACCCAGGTCCTGAGTTCAAGTCCCAGTACAAGAACCACAACAAGGGCTGGGAAGGTGGCTCAGTGGTACAGTGCTTGCCTTGCATGCATGAGGCCCTGGGTTCGATTCCTCAGCACCACATAAGCAAAAAGAAAAGAGCCGGAAGTGGCACTGTGGCTCAAGTGGTAGAGCGCTAGCCTTGAGCTGAAGAGCTGAGGGACAGTGCTTAGGCCCAGAGTTCAGGCTCCATGACCAGACCCCCCCCCAAAAAAAAAAAAAAACCACAGCAAAAGCATCGCTGTCCCGTGGGTGCCAGTCTGCGCTGTGGCTGAGTCCCCAGCACCTTGCTCAGTGCACAGTAAAGGTTCAGAATCGATGCAGAGAGGCCAGCTGCACCCAGAGGCCATGGCAAATGAACAGCAGTGCCACGTTGGGCCTCTGTGGCACACATGGCAGGGGACATGGATCAAGCTCTTGTGTATTGTATTCATATGACGCTCAGAACACGTAGGATCGCTGTCCCTGCTTCTGGGAAGCCAAGGTGCAGACAGGTGCAGTGAGCTGGCCCAGGCATCGCAGCCAGTGAGAGATGGAAGGAAACGCATCAGACACCAGAGCGCTGGGCACAGAGATATGGGGAGACAATCCAGACGGATGAACCGGATGGTGGAGGACTAGACAGTGTCCCCTGGGCTCCGGCCTGGGTGACCAGGTGGAAGGTCATTTCATTTCCAGGCGGGGCACAGGGGGGCACACAGGCGTAGGGAGGGGCTGGCGGTGTCTTGGCTGCTGGGAGAGCCGGAAGGTCTGGAGTCTCGCAGATCTGTGGGGACGGGGGAAGGGCGGAATGAGCTCATAGGGCAAGTGGAGGCCTGCAGGGTGGAAAGGCCCCACTTAGACACTATTCTAAGCTTGTGTCACTTCAGTCTTCCCAATGATTTTCAAGCCCGGTGCTGGTGGCTCACTCCTGTAAACCTAGCTACTCAGGAGGCTGAGATCTGAGGATCAGGGTGCAAATGCAGCCCAGACAGTAAAATCTATGTGACTCTTATCTCATTAACTGCCAAAAAAGCCTGAAATGGAGCTGTGGTTCAAGTGGTGGAGCTCTAGCTAGCCTTGAGCAAAAAAGCTCAGGGAAAGCATCCATGCCCTGAGTTTGAACATGAAGACCAGCACGTAAGCACACGCACACATTTTCATATGGGAGCACGCACTACCCCTATTTGATAGATAGGGAAACTGAGGCAGGAGAAGTGACATCTAGAATGTCCAGGAGAGATGGAGTCCTATAAGAATAGAAAGTGTCTGGGCGCTGGTGGCTCACGCCTGTAATCCTAGCTACTCAGGAGGCTGAGATCTGAGGATCGAGGTTCAAAGCCAGCCTGGGCAGGGAAGTCTGTGAGACTCTTATTTCCAATAAAACACTCAAAAACCAGAAGTGGTGCTGTGGCTCAAGTAGTAGAGCGTTGGCCTTGAGCTAAAGAGCGCAGGGACAGTGTCCAAGCCTAGAGTTCAAGCCCCACGACTAACCAACCAACCAAACAAACAACAAAAGAAACGAATAGAAAGCCGTTAGCTGTTGTCAGAGCTGAGGGCCACAGAACACTGAGAATTTTCAAAATGTCACCCTCCAAATGGTAGAAATATTGACAAACTGCCAAATCTAAATAATCTTCTTTTTTTAACCAGGCCTTGAACTCAGGACTTTACTCTCTTGCTCAGCTTTTTGCTCACAGTTAATGCTGTATACCACTGAGCCAGGCTTCCAGCCCTTCATTTTGTTGGCTAATTGGAGATGGACTCTCAAGGCTTTTCTGCCCAGGCTGCTTCAGCTTCTGTTCTTTGCACCTCAGCGTTGTGAGTAGCTAGTATTACAGTTATTCCCAGTAAGTCTAAACATCTTAACATGATGTAAAAGACCTTACAGCCCCTGGGCTGGCGACCTACGTGACTTTGACTCTCACCACTGAGCTGCTGTGGTTCACACACACTGCACTGGTTGGTTCTACGTAGTGCCTTCACGTATGCCCTTCCCTCTGTGTGGAATGCCCTTCCCCGCTGCCCTCGCCGGCTCCGGGCTGATTCCCTCCCAGCCTCTGTGAATCAGCCTCTTCTGGAAGTGCCTTGACCTCCTGCAGGACCAGGGACTCCTTCCCTGTCTCCCACAAGGCTGGCTTCCTGAATTTACCACTTTAGTTCCACGGTCCCGCGCCCAGCCCCCGTGCCCCCGGCACACAGGGAAGGGCTGCATCTGCTTCCTGGGGACCTCCCTGGTGCTGGCACATCCTGGCTCAAGGCGCAGGGAGTCACGTGGCCTGGCTGTCTTCCTGGTCGTATCTGTAACTGAGTCACCCATCCCATCCAAAATGTAGAGGAGCTGGGTGCTACCAGATCTCTTCTAAGGATGGAGGCATCCAGAAGATGATCTGGGCTTGTGGGGGGGGCTAGTGGATGGGGGGCATTCCCCCTCCCCCCCAGCCCTGTGTTCCTGCTGGGAGGGAGAGAACAGGTTCGAGGAGGGCAGAGGTGGTAGAGAGCTCTGTCGGGCCTTCAGCAGACCAGACCCACCACAGAGGCTGGCTTGGTGCCCTGTGGTGTGCAGACAGGCCCCCCGCTGGCCATCAAAGAACAGCAGGAACCCCTCCCTCCAAGGATGGGGGAGGGGGAGGGAGGGTCTCCCACTATTCCCCACAGGCTGGGCCATCCGTCAGCCCTGAGCACAATGGGGTCATTAACCCCTGACCCCAGCCCCTTCTTAGCTACTTCCTCTGGAAGGGGCAGGCAGTCAACGACCCCTCTTAGACAGGGGCCCAGGAGACTGGCCCCTTGGGCTGGCTTTGAGGTCACAGCTCTGTCGGCTTTCTGTAGCTTGGATCCCAGGGTCTGCAGATCCTAGCCCTGGCTGCTCCAGGGACCTGGGGGTGCCTCTCATTCTCTACCACTCGTGGGGGCTACTGCTTGAAGCCAGAACAGACCGGGGTGGGGGATGGGGGGAGGAAGGGGACAAAAATCCCAAGACAGAGGTAGGAAGAGACTCTGGGAGAGCTGGGTAGACAGATGGCTTTCCTGTATCCAAAGTGTACAGCACCTAGTCCTTGTGCTTGTGAGAGGAGATGCCCAAATCTGAAATAAAATCTTTTCTTTTTGCGCCAGTCCTAGGGCTTGAACTCAGGGCCTGAGTACTGTTCCCTTAGCTTTATTGAGCCACCACTCAGATAGTAGAATGCTAGTTAAATGGAGATGAGTCACAGAACTTTCCTGCTGGAGCTGACTTCCATTTAGGATCCTCAGCTCTCAGCATCCCAAGCAGCTGGGATTACAGGCATGAGCTACTACTGGCACCCAGCTAGAACAGTATCATTTCTAATGTCCTATCTTTGTGGGCGGGCCAGTGCTGGGGATTGAACTCAGAGCCTCATACTTGCTAGGCAAGCCAGCGTTCTTCTGCCCAAGCCATGCCCCCAGTCCCTCTAGATAAAATCTTAGCAAAGCAAATCCACTAAAGAAGGAGGTCCATCCCTCATGATGGAGCTGCGTCTGCCTGGAAATGCATCTGCCTGTGTACAGCTGTGGGCACAGTGGGTCAGGGAGCTCTGAGTCAGTTCTGGGTGTGGTTATGAGCAGGTAGCGATTAAGATGGTCCCTTTGGGGGTGGTGTCTCTGTACCATCTTTTACAACTTCCTGTAATGCTGTAGTTATTTGAAAATACAGAACCTACCTTATTTACATTGGTTGTTTTGTGTTTTTTTTTTTGGTTATGTGTGTGTGTGTTTGTATGCATGTATGCATGCTTGTATCAGGGCTTGAACACAGGACCTCATGCTTATGTGTCTTTCTTGCTCACTGGCACTTAACCCTTGAGACACACCTCCAGGCTGGCATTTGGCTGGTTAGTTGGAGACAAAGTCTTGCAGACCTTCAGATCTCTGCCTCCTAAGTAGCTAGAATTCCACAAGGGGGAAACCACCCACCAGCGCCCAGCTTTACATGTGATTTTTGACCAAGTATGGTCAAATAATAATTTTCAAAAAATCAAAGAAATTTCAAAAGCAAAAGCTCTCCATTTCTGCTTGTGCATTTCGCAGCTCGACATCTGTGGAGAAGATCCCGGTCCTGTATTACCATCTGTGTTTAAAGGGTTGCATGACCTGTGAAGTGTTTCCCTGCCTTTCTTTGAAATCAAAAGAAATCTAAATTTTCTAGGAGGTCCTTAGTGGGCATGCGTTGTGTTTGACGGTAGTAGGCAGTACCACACACCAAGCACCTGCAGTGAGTGCTAAGGCCAGTGCATTCTGAGCATGCGCAGGTTTTCCCTCACAAGGCCTCCTGTCAAAGCTTAGGCCAAAAAAAAAAGCATCTGCAGGTACCAAAGAGACCCCCCCAAATTTGCTTCAAAATAAGGTGTACTGAGCTGGGTGTGGTGGCTCAAGTCTGTAATCCTAGCTACTCTGGAAGCTGAGACCCAGACTCTCATGATTCATGGTCAGCTCAGGTAAAAGGGTCTTGATGAGCTGGGAAGGTGGCTCAGTGGTAGCGCGCTTGCCTTGCATGCATGAGGCCCTGGGTTCGATTCCTCAGCACCACATAAGCAAAAAGAAAAAAGCCGGAAGTGGTGCTGTGGCTCAAGTGGTAGAGCGCTAGCCTTGAGCTGAAGAGCTGAGGGACAGTGCCCAGGCCCAGAGTTCAGGCCCCATGACAGGACCCCCCCCGAAAAAAAGGGTCTTGAGACACACACCACTAATCTCAATCAATAACAAGTTGAGTGTGAGCCAGGTGCTCAGGAGGCTGAGATCTGAGGATTGGAATTTAAAGCCAGACTGGGCAGAAAACTCCATGAGACTCTTCTCTCCAAGAGGAGCTGTGGCTCAAAGTGGTAGAGGACTAGCCTTGAGCATAAAAAGCTCAGAGATAGTGCCCTGAGTTCAAGCCCCCATGACCAAACCCCCCTCCCCCAAAAAAGTTGAGCGTGTGGTGTATGTCTGTCATCCCAGTTACATTGGGTAGAGTAAATAGGAGGATTACAGTCCAGCCCACTAGGGCAAGAAGTGAGACCCTCTCCAAACTAATTGGAGCAAGGCTGTGGCTCAAAGTGGAAGAGAACATTGCTAGAAAGTGCACAACTCTGAGTTCAAACCCCATTACAGTAATAACAATAAAGATAACCATAATGATGGTGGTGTGGTGATGATGATGTGTGCTGGGAAGGAAAGGGACGTGGCATGGGCTGGGCTGGGCTGAAAATAGAGCAAGATAACTGGTGGAAATTTGGTCTGGAAATTTGCGGGAGCTTGGCTAACAGCTAAGCACTGGGCATGGTGGAGAACCTGCAGTAGAACAGAGACCTTCGACCTCCTGAAACTCCCGTCCAGGCCAGTGGGGGTGTCTAGGTGCTGATCGGACTCCTGGGACAGCAGAGCTCGGGTGGCCACACCTTCACCCCGTGGATTGTGGAGGAGAGAGGGTGAGGGCCTTCACATCTGTCTCCAGGTGTCAGAGCCTTCCTGACCTCCACCCCCATCTCACACTGGAGGTCACTCGGCCTTGGAGAGGGCAACACTCAAGGATGCTGGTTCTGCTCTTAGTTCTGTTCAAAGTAAGAGGCTACCAGGTTTCTGATTCAGAATCTCCAAGGATGCTGTGAGGTGGGGCCTGGCATCTTCACAGGCAATATCTTCTCACTGGAGTCTGCACTGCCTGAAAGAGGGGAGGGGGAGAGGGAGGAGGAGGGGAGGGGGAGCGCACAGACCCACCCCCCTCCCCATCGATGGCGGGGGGGGGGTTGCAGGGAACAATCAAGCACTGTCTCTCTCCTCCCCTCCCCGCTGGCTCTACTGCTTTCATCACTGACCTAACCCAGAGGGCAGAGTGCTGGGGGGCAAAGAGGGTCAGGGAGGGTCAGAGGTCAACCCACTGCAAGCCAAGCTGAGCCAGGAATGGAGCCACTCAGGGGATGATGGGAAGGCCTACAACTCACCCTGGCTGAATCAGCTAGGGCTCCACCAAAGCTGGGAATTACTGAGTGGCTTTAGGCTGGAGGGGCATTTCCCATCCCCTACTGTCCTGTTGTCTCTGTGTCCCCCCCTCCACCATCCCGCCCTCCCCCCCACCCCCGCCTCCCACAGCCTGCCTAGGGAGCCACTGGGCTCCAGGCATATGCAGGTAGCTGCTCTCCTCTGCCAGAGTCCTGTGCCTGGTGGGCAGGTCTGGGGGGCCTGGTTTTGGAATGGAGGCACCCCCCCCAAGTCTGGATCCCCCTCACCTGGCCTCCCCCATGACCATCATTTGTGGGGCAGCACCAATTTGTGGATAACCTTGGCTCCCTCCCCCTCCCTTGGAAGTGCTGCCCCCCCTTGCCACAAGGACACGGCGTGGAGCCCCTCTCAGCCACGTCTACAGGTCCCGTCACCATTTCCCATTGTCCTGCCCGACTCTGAAATCATGAGGCCCGCTGTGTTCTGGTGACTTATACTGATGGATTAATGAGTGAGTCAAACCTACTTCTGGCTTTGTGTGTGTCTGTGTCTGTGTGTATGCGCACTGGTACTGGGGCTTGCACTTGGAGTCCCCTTAGCTAATACACCACTTGAGCCACACCCTCTACTTTAGGCTATTTTTGGTAGTTAATTGGGGATGAGAGTCTCAGGCACTTTCCTCGGCTGGCTTCAAACTGCCATCCTCAGCTCTTAGTGTCCTGAGTAGCTAGGAATATAGGAGCAGGTCACCAGCACCTGGCTTCCCCGTTGCTTTTTTTTATGTTCAAGGCTGGCACTCATCCATGTGAGCCACAGCTCTACCTCTGGCTTATTGCTCGTTAACTAGAGATGAGAATCTCACAGACTTTCCTGCCCGGGCTGGCTTCAAATTCCAGTCCTGAGATCTCAGCCTCTTTGAGTAGCTAGGATTACAGGCATGAGCCATCAGCACTGGCACCTTTGGCTTTTTGACCATTATGGCAGCTGTCAGTGCCAAACAGTGGGCCAGAGTGAGGACTGTAGTGGTGATGGCACTGGCTAAAGGGCAGAGGGCCGGGCACCACCCAGTGTGCCTGCGCCCAACACCATCCATCCTCCACAAACTACGAAGAGGCCCAGGCTACAGACAGCCCTGAGGCAGGTGGTGACAGTTGCTGGTGTCCTGGCTGTTCTGATGCCCCAGGAGCTATTTCTGCTAATGACCACCAGGTGGCAGCATAATCCTAGGAAAGAGTGTAGAGGGGACCATCTCTTAAGGACCTGTTCTGAGCCTGGGAACCAGAGGGGGACCCAAGTCAGTTCCAGAGAGGGACTGGCACTTATTTAGGGTCACACGGCTCTCAGTGGTATGGCCCAGTCAGGTCAGCAACCCAGGAGAGAGAGGATCTGAGCTGAGTGACTGAATTCACCCAGGTTTCCTAGAATCCCACCATCTTTAAAGAAGGTGTCCTGGAAGTCTGAGACCCCACTGACCCCTCATTCACCTGCTGAGAAAACCCAGGCCATTGCCACTGTCCAAGCCAGGCATCTCTCCTCTTCAGCCCTTCAGATCCCTCCCTGTCATGTTTCATCTGTAACTCATATAGGAAAGATGTCCCCAGAACTCTCCTCCCTTCTGCAAGAGCCATATGGTTTCCACAGTGCTTAACACAATTCGTTATTATATAAACTCTAAGTCCCAATTTCAATTATCCTCTTTGTTTTTAAATTTTAATTATTAGCCAGGTGCCGGTGGCTCACTCCTGTAATCCTAGCTACTCAGGAGACAGAGATCTGATGATTGTGGTTCAAAGCCAGCCCAAGTAAGAAAGTCAGTGAGATTCTTATCTCCAATTAACCACCAGAAAACTAGAAGTGGAGTTGTGGCTAGAGCACTACCTTGAGCAAAAGAGCTTGGGGACAGCATCCAGGCCCTGAGTTCAAGTCCCATGACAAAACAATTTTTATTGATACACATGAGTTGTACAAGGGGATTTCATGGTGACATTTCCACAGAGGCATATACTGTAACCTGATCAGCCTACCCCTTCCATCTCTCTCCTTTATCTTACTCCTCTATCTTAAAATCACCTCCAACAGGTTTCATTGTTCTATTTTCTTTTCTTTTTTCTGAAAACATTTTGTTTAGTCGTAAAAATCCTTGTTAGGTTATGTGTACAGTGTTTCTTGGTCAACATGGCTTTCCTCCATTCTCTCCCATCTTCCACCTCCTGTCCCTACCTGCAAGTTGCATAGTTCATTTTTCACATTGTTGAATATAATGACTTCGTTTACTCACCCTTCTTTCATTAAGGTAATCCCCCTCTGCCCACCCTCTACCAAAACATATCCCCGTCCTAGTATTCGTTGTATTTTTTTTTTTGTGTTTTTGTTTGTTTTGGTCGGTCGTGGGGCTTGAACTCTGGGCGCTGTCCCTCAGCTCTTCAGCTCCAAGCAAGAGCTCTATCACTTGAGCCACAGCACCTTCCGGTTTTCTGATGGCTTATTGGAGACAAGAGTCTCAGGGCTTTTCCTTCCCAGGCTGGCTTTGAACCACGATCCTCAGATTTCAGCCTCCTGAGTAGCTAGGATGACAGGCGTGAGCCACCGGCGCCTGGCCTGTTTTAATGAACAGTAGTTGTTCAGAGTTGTGCCTTTGCATCATCGTCCTGTTTTCATACCTGCAAGCAAACTTCCTTAGCCATATTCTTCCTCGGGCACCCCCATCGCCAGCTTTCTCCGCTCATGTTGGCATCCCCCCCCCCAAAAAAAAGCCCGTTCTGCTCTCCCTGACCATGTCTTTCTAGTAGTCAACGCAGTTTCCTAGCGCAAGGCTTGACAACGTGAGAGGGAAGCTCCCGGGGTCTGTGGCCGCGGCACTGCGCCCCCGGTAACCCGGCCCGGGGATGCTTTCGTTGCCACGGCAACCGCCAGGCCCGAAGTGGTCCCCAGAGTGCCGCTAAGGAAGCTGGGAGGAACCCTGCCCTCCCCACGATGGCGCTAGCCACGGGGCAAAGCGCGGGGCTCGGGACTGTCAGCCCGCCTAGACCTTTCTTTTGTTCCGTTTTTTTCCCCCACAGTAACGTCGAAGAGCCCACACTGGCTCTGCTTCCCGCTTCGGAGAGTCCAGGAACACGGAAGGAAGCAATATTTGAGGAGACCGGGGCCGGCCTCCGGGTGGGGAAGGCGGGACTTCCGCTCCCTGCCGGAAGTGACGACACAGTCGCGGCCGCCGCCAGGTGGAACGGCAGGTGGGCTCAGGTGCCAGCCTGGCCCGGGCCCGGTTGTGAGACCGACGCTTCCGGTGAGCGACAGGAGCAACTCTCGAGGGCCTGGAGACCCGTGGGACGGGCTCTGGGGTAGGAGCCCATCGCCCTGGCCGGGAGTGCCCCCCTATATCTAGTAAGAGCCCGCAGGCCCTCCCGCCGATGGCCCTCCTGGGTGGGGAGGGAAGGGGAGGAAAGGCCCCGGACCGCGGGCCCCAGCCCGGCGGCGCGGCCGGGCGCTCGGGGCCCTCACCCAGTGCCTTTCTCTCTTCTGGCCCCAGTTCCCCATTCCCCTGGCGACCTGGGCGGTTGGCCAGCCCATCCCTACACTCGGAACCATGTTTGCAGACTTGGATTATGACATCGAGGAGGATAAACTGTGAGTATTTTGGTTTCCCCCCAAGACCCGCAAGTTCAGCAGGCCCAGCCCCATGTCCTCGGGCTTCCCAGTTGTGAAACCCTTGCTTCAGCCAGGCACCGGTGCCTCACGCTGGTAATCCTAGCTACTCAGAAGATATGAGATCTGAGGATTGTGGTTCAAAGCCAGCCTGGGCAGGAAACTGTGAGACTGTCATATCCAGTTAATCACCAAGAAGCTGGAAGTGAAGCTGTGTGAGCCACACACACACACACACACACACACACACACACACCCCTTGCCCCGCAGCTGGGAGATGGCTCCAATTGGTTGACACACACACACACACCCCTTGCCCCGCAGCTGGGAGGACCCAGTTGTAACACACACACACACATACACACACACACACGGTTGTAACACACACACACACACACACCATGCCCCGCAGCTGGGAGGACCCAGTTGTACTGAAGCAAAAGTGGCCCTGTCCTTCCAGGGCTCACAGATGGCTCCAATCCCATTTGACTGAGGGACAGAGCAGATGGAGCAGTACTTCTGCCCAGGAGCCAGCTCCTGGAGGTAGCATTTGAGCCCAGTTTTGAAAGCTGGAGGAGCTCATACCTCTCTGCAGCAGATTATTAGTAGGACAGGTTTTCAAGAATTAAATTTGTCTGCCCATTAGAAAATATTCTCTGCACAATGACTAGGTCTCATGCTTTCTTAGGCTTATGGGTCACTAACCACTGTTTTTTGAATGAGTGAATAAACTAATATGTGAGTCTTTACAACAGCACATAAGTAAATGCTAAATTATAGTGAAGAGTGAGGTAATTGAGTAGAACAGTTGAAAGATTAAGCAAGAGGAATGTCGGGTGGCTCAAGCCTGTAATCCTAGCTACTCAAGAGGCTGAGATCTGAGAATCACGGTTCAGGAAAGACAGTGAGACTCATCTCCAGTAAACCACTAGAAAACTGGAAGTGGCCCTGTGGCTCAAGCAGTAGAGCGCTTGCCTTGAGATGAAGAGCTGAGGGACAGCGCCCAGGCCCAGAGTTCAAGCCTCATAACTGACCAAAAAAAAAAAGAGTCTCACTGACTTTCCTGCCTGGGCTGGCTTTGAACCATGATCCTCAGATCTCAGCCTCCTGAGTAGCTAGGATTACAGGTGTGAGTCACCGGCGCTCAGCACTCTGAGACTCTTATTTCCAATTAACCACCAGAAAACCAGAAGTGGTGTTGTGGCTTAACATGGTAGAGCACTAACCTTGAGCTGAAGAGCTCAGGGACAGGGCCCAGGCCCACAGTTCAAGCCCCATGACCAGAAAAGAAAGGCAGGCAGGCAGGCAGGCAGGCAGGCAGGCAAGCTGGAGGATAGTTGGGTAAAGAAGGAAAAACTTTCCAAAGGAAGATAGAGAGAATGTGACTCCCAGAATCCCATGTCCAATAGACTAGCAGCTCTAGCTTTGACTCCACATCTGCATGACTCCCAGAACTGTGGTCCAGTACAGATTGCTCTCTGACCTTGGTGTTGGGAGGCCCACCCCTGCAATCACTCTTCCTCCAGGAACTGAGCCCCACTTGCCTTTCTCTCCAGCGGAATCCCCACTGTGCCTGGGAAGGTGACCCTGCAGAAGGATGCCCAGAACCTGATTGGGATCAGCATCGGGGGTGGGGCACAGTACTGCCCCTGCCTCTACATCGTCCAGGTACAAGGCACTTGCGTGTGGGCCAGGGCTTGAATCCCCTCCCTGCTTGGGTATGCCAGAGCCAGGTTTATTTCTCCACTCTGCAAAAATGGGCTGCTTCTCCTCCCACCTCAGCACACCCTCTGACCACCTGAGCCATCCGTTTTCTCTGCTCTTTTAGCTTGATCTTTGACTTCTTGGCATCCATTTCAACCATCTGCTTGTTCCTTGCTCTGCATCTGGCTGTTTCACCAGACACTTGGCAGGCTGCATTCTATCTTTTCATTGTAATTAGTGCTAGGTGTCAGGTACAGTGCCTGCCATGTAAAGAATGTTCAAAAAGCCTTTAGTGAGCCAGTGCCTCACATCTGTAATTCTAGCTACTCAGGAGGCTAAGATTTTGAGGATCCAGGTTCAAAGACAGCCCAGGCAAATCCAAGAGACTCTTACCTCCAGTTAACTATCGAAATGCTGGAAGTACAGGTGTGGCTGAAATGTTAGAGTACCAGCCTTGAACAGAAAAGCCTGATGAGAGTGGAAGGCTCTGATTTCAAGTTGCCAGTCTTGGGTGCTTGTCCATTGGAAATGAGAAGATAGTAAAGTACAGATACCTTGAGTCTGAGTCTGAATGCCAGCTGACCTGTTTACTAGCAAGTTCCTTATGCTCTTTGGGCCCCAGCCTCCAGCCCCAGCTGGAAAGTTAGGGTTTAATGAAGTAAGCCACTCATCTTTGGCTTCTTATGAAAAAAGCAGTGAGATGACCAGCCACCATGCTGGGCACAAGATGCATCACCAGGTAGCAGCTGTGCATGTTTCCAGATGCTCCATGGTGGGAATGACTGTGTTCCTGCCTGGGAAGCTGCTCTTCCCATGTTGTGTCCGCTGCGGCCCAGGTCTAGGGATGAACTTGCTCTGGGGCCTTTTCGCCAGGTGGCTACTTAGCCACAGTTGACCTCTCTGAAGCCTTGGAAGGAACTGATCCTTACTGTGTTGTTGCCCTTGGTGGCAGACAAGAGTTAACAGTCTCTGGGAAGAGCAGCTGGGCTTGCCTCTGTCCAGGGTGCTGCCTCCAAGAGTACTTTGGCTTCCTCTGCCCCAGAGGCCTAGGAGAGCCTTCCACAGGCCAAGACTCCTAAGCATGTGCCTGCTCAGCTCCAGCACCTCTTCTCCCATCCCTCAGAGACCCAAGGACAATCTTTGTTTAGTAGGAACTGGGTTTTGTTCCTAAAATTCAGCTTTGTTGGTATGTAACAAGTCAGGAGCACCAAAAGGTCCTGCCCTATCCTTCTTACCTCTGCCCCTATCCCCTCACCTCTGCAGCTACTTCTTTAGACATGGTGTCCACTCTTCTCAGAATGCAGCTGCTCTCTCTTTGTCTCTTTCTTTCCCCACTGTGCTGGGGCTTGAACTCAGGGCCTAGGCTTTCACTGGACTTGTTTTCTAGCATACTACCACTTGAGCCACAGCTTCACGTTCAGCCTTTGCTGGTCAATTGGTGGTAAGTCTTATGAACTTTCCTGCCTTGGCTAGCTTCCAACTTCAATCTTCAGATCTCAGCCTCCTGAGTAGCTAAGATTAGAGGTGTGAGCCACGTACCTGGCTTGTCTTTATTTATTTATTTTTGATTGGTTATGGGGCTTGAACTCAGGGCCTGGCTCTATCCCTGAGCGCTTTCTGCTCAAGGCTAGTGCTCTACCACTTTGAGCCACAGCTCCACTTCTGGTTTTCTGGTGGGTCACTAGAGATAAGAATCTCACAGACTTTCCTGCTCAAGCTGGCTTTGAACTTTGGTCCTCAGATCTCAGCCTCCTGAGTAGCTAGGATTATAGGTATGAGCCATTTGCGCCTGGCCGAAAAATTTCTTTTTAATTATAAGATTAATCGTTATTCAAATCTTTTAACTATTTTTAAATTGTGTTGTTTGGGTTTTGTTTTTTTTGTAGGTGAGCTTTCTTTATATGTTCTGGATATTTTAATTCTCTATGAAATACATGATTTACAAATACTTTCTCCCGGGGCTGGGAAGTTGGCTCAGTGGTAGAGCGCTTGCTTTGCATGCCTGAGGCCCTGGGTTCGATTCCTCAGCACCACATAAGCAAAAAGAAAAAAGCCAGAAGTGGTGCTGTGGCTCAAGTGGTAGAGCGCTCGCCTTGAGCTGAAGAGCTGAGGGTCAGCGCCCAGGCCCAGAGTTCAGGCCCCACGACTGGACCAAAAAAACAAACAAACAAACAAAAAAACCAAATACTTTCTCCCATCCTATGGGTTGCCTTTTTACCCTGCTGAGGGTTCATCCAGATGCACAAATTAATCCTTTTTTTTTTTTAATGAGTCCAACTCGTCTGTTTTCTTGTGCCTCTGGTGTCATATCTGTTGTATTGCTGGCAGAGTCTCCATGGTGGAGCTCTTGCCCTGTATTTTCCTGTAAGGGTATGTTACAGATATCAGAGTTAATTTCTGTGTGTGGTGTCAGGGAGCATTCGGCTTTGTCTCTCCTGTGGGGACACTTCTGGTTTTCTGGTGGATTACTGGAGATAAAAGTGTTACTGTCTTTCCTTCCCAGGCTGGCTTTGAACCGTGATCCTCATATCTCAGCCTCCTGAGTAGCTAGGATTATAGGCGAGAGCCACCGGCGCCCGGCTCTCACTATATTATTTTGATATAGCTATATATACATAATTTATAGCTTCATTAGGAAAATAAGAAGCAGAAGATTGGTTAAATTCTGTTTGAAATGGTTGTTTTACTTTTTCTTTCTTTCTTTCTTTTTTTTTTTTTTTGGTTGGTCATCAGGTCTGAACTCTGGGCCTGGGCGCTGTCCCTAAGCTCTTCAGCTCAAGGCTAGCACTCTACTACTTGAGCCAAGCATCACTTCTGGCTTTTTCTGCTTATGTAGTACTGAGTAATCAAATGCAGGGCCTCATGCATGCAAGACAAGCTCTCTCCCACTGAGCCACCTTTCCAGCCCCGAGTTGTTTTACTTTTTAATCAGTATACATTAGTTGTACGGTTGTTTCATGATGATGTTTCCACATGTGTGTACAATGTCTCCACACGTGCATAGTTTGGCCAGGGTTTATTCTGGGGCCCCTCTGTAGTGGTGGTACCATAGTGTTTTGAGCACTGTAGCTTTGTAGGAAGGTTTGAGATCAGGATGTGTGAGTCTGCACACTTCATTTGTTTGGAGATTATTTTGGCTGTTCAAGGCCTTGAGATTCCATGTGAATTTTAAGATTTAGAATTTAGATACTTTTTTTTTGTCGGTCGTGGGGCTTGAACTCTGGGCTTGGGTGCTGTCCCTGTGCTTTTCAGCTCAAGGTGAGTTCTCTACTGCTTGAGCCACAGCGCCACTTCCAGTTTTCTAGTGGTTTATTGGAGATAAGAGTCTCACTGACTTTCCTGCCTGGGCTGGCTTTGAACTGTGATCCTCAGATCTTAGCCTCCTGAGTAGCTAAGATTATAGGCATGAGTCACTGGCACCCTGCTGAATTTAATCTTTTTTTTTTTTTGGTGGTTGTGGGGCTGGAACTCTGGGCCTGAGCACTGTCCCTGAGCTCTTTAGCTCAAGGTGAGTACTCTACTACTTGAACCATAGTGCCACTTCTGGTTTTCTGGTGGTTAATTGGAGATAAGATTCTCACGGACTTTCCTGCCCAGGCTTGCTTCAAACCGTGATCCTCAGATCTCAGTCTCCTGAGTAGCTAGGATTACAGGTGTGAGCCACCGGTGTCCAGCTTTGAATTTAGATTTTTATTTTAAAATTTTCTGTATCTCTGAGAAGTGTCATTGGGATTCTGACTGTGATTGCATGGAATCTGTAGACCATGATTGCATGGAATCTGGGTTAAGTCTTCTGGTTCACCAACATGGGATGTTGTCTTAGTTACTTTTTCATTTCTGTTACCAACTCCCAGAGAACAGTTAGAAGGAGGAAGGCCCTGGGGCCTTGCTGTTTGTGGCACACGTGGCCTTTCTGTGGCCTGGCTCTGCTCACTGTCCATGCCTTTCTTTGGCAGACATTCCATGTTCCTTCTCTAGCCTCCTGGATCTTTAGCTGCATGCATCCCCTCTTGGGCTGCCTGCAGGGGTCCTGGCCCTACCACTTGTGCCCTGGCCTTCTAGCCTTTGCTTTGACGTTTGGGTGGAAGCCAGCACAGCCCAGCACTACTGCACCTGTGGAAGCTCTGCACACTGACGGACTCTGCCACTAGAGTGCCCGCTATGCCTTCTGTATGCCAGCAAGCCAGCCTTGTGTGCACTCAGTGGTCCCATACCCACGTGACAGGACAGAGCTTCCTTCTAAAGTTGCCTTTCAAATGAATTAGAACCTATGTGCCCTGCCATGGGCGGGGTCTGGCCAGTTCCTCAAGGCCTCTTTCCCATGTCCTAATGCTAAGTACTTGGCTTCGTTTTAATGATCTGAATGTCCTCAGCAGCCATACTCGCCCAAACTGTTATAAGAAAACTGCAGGTTCGAACCTTCCTGCTCTGCTCTTTTTCACCACTCCTACTGTGGACTTGACTAGAAAGCACACAGCAGTACCCATGCCACAGTCTGGAAGCTGGGTTGAAATTTCTTCAGATGTCCTCCACTACATCAGCCTCCCACAGAGTCTCAAGGCACAGACAAAAGGCAGTTAAATCTTCTGGACTGTAACAGAGATGGCCACTAGCCCGTTCCCAGCAGAGTCCCCATTGCCTGAAACCTCGTGAGCACAGTCTGGGCTGTCTCCATTCCCGTTGTTGTTTTCAGTTGAGTTTTCCCCAGAAACATCTGTGGTGGGCTTACAGCATTCTAGAATTCTAGCTTGCATCTCCTACCTCTTCTAGATTCCTTTCACAAACTAACTCCAAAGGCTTAAGAACCACTTACCTGGGGCTGGGAAGGTGGCTCAGTGGTAGAGTGCTTGCTTTGCACGCATGAGGCCCTGGGTTCGATTCCTCAGCACCACATAAGCAGAAAAAGGTGGAAGTGGTGTTGTGGTTCAACTGGTAGAGTGCTAGCCTTGAGCTGAAGCGCTGAGGGACAGCACCCAGGCCCAGAGTTCAGGCCCCACGACCAACCAAAAAACAAAAAAAAAAACAAAACACTTACCTCTTCTCTGGTACCAATTTCTGTGTTGGTCAGACTTTTCATGGCGGTGGAAAAATGTCCACAGAGAGCAACTGGCCGTGTTCAGAGTTAGAGAACGTGGGGTGCAGCGGGTGTCATGGCCGCGGGAAGCAGAGAGGGAGGCTGTGGTGCTGCATCCTCCTTCCGCCTGTGGGCCATGCTGCCCACATTTGCAGTGGCCTTCCCCCTCAGCGAAACCTCCAGAAACCCCTCGCAGACGCACCCAGAGGTGCTCACACCTGCAATCCTAGCTACTCAGGAGGCTGAGATCTGAGGATCGTGGTTCAAAGCCAGCCTGAGCAGGAAAGTCCGTGAAACTTATCTCCAATAAGCCATCAGGAAAGCAGAAGTGACGCTGTGGCTCAAGTAGAGCGCTGGCCTTGAACTGAAGATCTCAGGGACAGCGCCCAGGCCCAGGGTTCAGGTCCCATGACCAACAAATACAACAAAAGAAACACCCAGAGGTGCACTCCACTACCTGCTGCTTCTCCTTCCAGCTAAGGTCACAGTCCATATTAGCCACTCCTGCCACCTCCCATTATTTACTGCTTTGCTTAACAGTGCCTTGTGGCTGTTCTCTTTAGGTGGTGCCAGGCGGCGCCTGGGCCTTGTGGATGCTAGGCAAATGTCCCTCACTGCGCTGCACACGCAGCCCTGTGGCTTCACCATGCTCATCTTTTACTGCCACTGTGGTATTTTCACCGTAATTCTGGAAGGTGGTAGAAAGAAACATATTATCTCATTATTTGTAGCACTGGAAGTAAACATCGTGAAGGGCCCTTTTGATGCTTTCTTATAAGACTTTAGGGACTAACGGTGCTGCCGAGGAGTGGTGTGAGAGCTGCTAATGATCCTGCTCCTAGCTGCTGCTTCTTGGGTCCAGTTTTGGGTCCAGTCTGTCCATGTGCTGGAGGTGGGGGCTGCTTTGCCCTTGTATTGCTCACACATTTGATCTTTGATGGACACACATTCTGAGAGCCTGTGAGTGCACGTCCTACTGAAGGGGTCATCTTGAGAAAAGGGCTCACCAAGATAGTGGGCCCTTGCTCAGGGCAGCTTTGGGTGGTTCTTTGAGGACTAAAGTGAGAACTGTATTGGGGTATTGAGGCAGCTTAGAGCATCATTATTGGGAAAACTTGAAGAAATCATATTGAAGCTGCATGAGTGTGGTGTGCATGCCTGAAATTCCAGCTTCTTGGGAAAACAAAGGTTGAAGAACTCAGGTCCAAGGGCAGCCCAGATAAAAGCCTGAGATCTATGTGACTTAGTGGTAGAGTGCTGGCCTAGCATTCAGGAAGCCCTGGGTTCAATTCCTTAGTACCACATAAACAGAAAAGGGTGGAAGTGATAGAGTGCTAGCCTTGAGCAAAAGAAGCTCAGGGACAGTGCCCAGGGCCTGATTTCAAGCCCCAGGACTGGCAAAAAAAAAAAAAATGCCTGGGACCCAATCGGACAAACTAAAAGCAAAAGGACTGGGGCACGGCTCAAGAGGTAGAGTGTTAGGATCCATCAGACCATCCCTGGGGACCATGCAGAGGCAAGCAGGCACGAAGATTATAGAAGGTTTGTTAGAGGGCCATATCTCCCCCTGGAGAGGGAGCAAATGGCGTCTGCTCCCATCCAGGTGGGTAACTCTGGAGCAAGTGTTGTGTTTAGGTAGCTTGGGGTTGGGGGGGGCTGGGGAGGGGAGGAGGAGTGAGGGAGTGGCCAGCTGTATGGCGGGAACTCTTGTGGCAGGGAGGAGCTGAGGGCCAGAGACGGGGATAATACTAACATCGATTACCTGCCTAGTAAGCCCAAGGCACTGGATTTTCTTTGGCACTGCCAAAGAGAGAAACCAAGGCATTGGAGGACCAGCTGCTCAGATGGGTGTGTGAGTGAGGGCTGGAGTGTGTGCTACTAGAAGAGGGAGGTTTCATGAGTTGGAACTTCCCTCCTGTCCTCCTTCCTCTCCCGCAAGAAGTTGGGTCATTTATTTCTGCCGCAGTTTTCCCCTTGCCCTCGCTGGCTTTCCTAGAAGCCAGCAGCAGTGGGGAGAGGAAGATGGCAGGGTGGCGCGAGGCCTCTCCTCAGGTGTCTCTGTCCCCCACCTCCTGCTCACCATAGGTATTTGATAACACGCCTGCAGCCCTAGATGGCACCGTGGCCGCCGGCGATGAGATCACTGGCGTCAATGGCAGGTCAATCAAGGGGAAGACCAAGGTGGAGGTGGCGAAGATGATTCAGGAGGTGAAGGTGAGCCTTGCTGCCTGGGGCCCTCACCCGTGCCTTAGTTTCTCCCCATTTACTTCTCAGTAAACACTCATCATGCTCCTGAACAGGTGCTGGGCCTGGGTGAGAGTGTGGACGGGACCACCAGGGAGCTGGCATGCGGGCAAGCCAGGCTGTCCCTGGCACGGCTCAAGTAGAGGCTGAAAGCCCACAGGTCAAAAGTTGGCGGCCTGGAGCCAGGTGCTGGTGGCTCACACCTGTCATCCTAGCTACTCAGGAGGCTGAGATCTGAGGATCACGATTCAAAACCAGCCTGGGCAGGAAAGTTCGTGAGACTCTTATCTACAATAAACCACCAAAAAACCGGAAGTGGTGCTGTGGCTGGCTCCCTGAAGAGCTCAGGAACAGCGCCTAAGCCGAGTTCAAAAGCCCCATGACCGAAATAAAAAAAAAAAGTTGGTGGGCTGTAATGATGCCAGCTGGGCTTGGGTTGGTGGGCTGTAATGATGCCAGCTGGGCTTGGGTTGGTGGGCTGTAATGATGCCAGCTGGGCTTGGGCGGACACATCCCTTATTCCTGCAGGAGCTTCTGGGTCAGTGGTCCCCCTCCATTCAGACTCCCTAGGACCAGCTGGGCTTCTATGCCCACAGTCCTATGCCTCTGCCCTCTGCTCCCACTTGCTAGCTGCCCCCGAGGCCTTGCCAGTGCCCTGCCTCCCCTGCACAGCCGCCACGGCGTCCTGACAGCTGGATGAAAGCAGGCACCAGGCCCCCACCTCTAGTCTGGCAGCGAGCCTGCG
>NW_012267295.1:3564161-3577676 GCF_000151885.1 Dipodomys ordii | reverse complement strand
CGCTCTACCACTTGAGCCACAGCGCCACTTCGGCTTTTTTCTTTTTGCTTATGTGGTGCTGAGGAATTGAACCCAGGGCCTCATGCATGCAAGGCAAGCTCTCTACCACTGAGCCACCTTCCCAGCCCCTGCCCAGCCCTTGCATGCACCTCTAGTGCAGCCCTCACCGGGTGCTGGCACTGTTCCCATACTCTTGCCTCAGCTCTGTCCTTGTCCAGGAGGTGGCGCTGCCGCCCTTGGTTCCTGCCGTGTGCAGGCGCACTCACACATGCTCAGACACACGTGCGCACGTTATCTCCCTGGGGAGGCCAGTAGAGCACGCGTGCTGCGCCTACCTCACCAAACCCAAGCTTATAAATAGACTCGCTGTGCCCTGTACGCGGAGGGAGATATAAATACCTATATAAATTGTAGGCTCAGCCGGGCACGCTGGGCCTTATTGGCTGGGGAGGTGGGGGCGGGGCCTGAGCGTGTTCCAAATGGGGTAGCAAAGTGGCGGCTGCTATTTTTGTCCTGGTGTCTGTGAATCCTGTTACTGTAGTGGCCATGCATCGAGATGAAATTGGAACTGGCTGTTGTGTTTTTCCCCCCCCAAAACCTTGCAATTTCACCAGCTGTAAATAGAGTTTCTAAAACTGAAGCTGTCATGATGTCCCGTGACCCAGCTAAAAACTGCACAACACTTGCGTGGCCGTGCGCTTGGCTGGAGGGAGCCGGGCCCTAGAGACTGCAGGGTGGCAGGGCCTCCTGACGATGCCATGGTGCTCCCTTTCCCCTTACACCCGCCCTGCCCGCCCGCGGCCCCGGCCTCTGCCACACCCTCTCCCATGGCCGCTCACTGCCACGCCCCTGCCTCGCGTCTTTCTGGCCCTGGACACCCAAGGACAGGGCTCTGGACCTCCATGCCGTGGTAGCTCCCGGCAGAGTTGAGTAAACCCGTATGAAGCAGTGCTGCGGTGAGGACTCGCACGCGCCTCTCTGGTCCATCGCTGGCACCTCCCTGGCCCCCTCAGGCTGTGTAGGACGTGTGGGGCATCTTGGCTGTGGCTGGGACTCTGGGGTCCGCCCCTGGGGTTGTCCCTTCTGGCCTTGGGTCCCTTGAGAATGCTGATGCATCCCAGCCAGCCCACCTCCCCACTCATTTCACTGGGCATGCTCAGCTTTTGACACACTCCTGAGCCCAGCTGTAAGGGGCCAGCACGCCCTTTCCCCGCCGCGACGGTCCTTCCTGCTCTTCCCCGGCTCACCTCCTCTCCCTCCCGACAGATGGGCTCGTGAAGAGGCTGGAGGAGCTAGAGAGGACTGCAGAGCTGTACAGAGGTGGGTGGGTGGTGACCCAGCCTGGGCCAGGCAGTGCCAGTGTTGCCCAGTGCTGGCTCTGCCTCAGGAGCTTTGCCCCACAGAGGGCAGCCGTGGGGCTGTGGGAAGTGACTGTGGGCCTGGGGTCCAGTGAGGCCCTGGGGGTGGGGGGCGGAGGCAGGGTTGAGGCCCTGGGGGTGGGGGGCGGAGGCAGGGTTGAGGACCTGGGGGAAGGGAGGGGGTGGGGGTGGTGTGCCCCTGCCCATCCTGTCTTACTGGGTGTCTCCCACAGGGATGACAGAACACACCAAGAACCTCCTGCGGGCTTTTTACGAGCTGTCCCAGACACACCGGGGTAATGGCACCCCAAGCCTACCATGTGGCCCCAGGCCAGTTGCACCCCTGTCGGGGCTCAGCTCCCCCCCCCACCGCCCACCCAGTGGCAGGCCCTTCCCTGGCACGCTGGCCGCATGCGTGCTGAGACCGCCAGCCAGGTGCCAGGGTGGTACGGTGGGGACCAGGAGGGCATCGGGGGCCACCCCACCCCTCACACGGCCACGTTTGCGTGGCCTTCCTCATTTGGGGACGCATTCATGTCCCCCAAGTCCTGTGGCTGGGCCGGACAGCCACAGGGAGCCCCGTTCTTGAGGGGAGAGGAAGCCCAGGCTGGAAGTAGCCACGGCCTTTTTGAGGGGCGGAGCAGCCTGGGACAGCTTGCTGGGGTCTGGAGGGCAGCTTCCGGGCAAGGCTGTGGTCTCCTCTGTCCACATCGCCACATGTCCCCATGGATGTAGACCCCCATGCTGACCTGTCCCCCAGCCTGTCAGGCCCCCGCAAACCCCTGGCTTCTCCATTAGGGGGTCAAGTAGGGGCAGCCTTCAAGGCAAACTTGTCATGCAGCCTTTGGGGACGTGTTCTCTGTGATTGGGGTACGGGAGCCCCAGCCAGCAGCCAGCGAGGCTTTTGTGAAGTTTGCCGACGCCCACCGAAGCATTGAGAAGTTTGGCATTCGGCTACTGAAAACCATCAAGCCGGTGGGTCCCGTCGAGCGCATGCGTCGAGTGTGTCCATCTTCCGAGGGAGGGGAAGGCCGAGTGGTGTGCAGGGCAGAGTCCTGTGCTGCAGGCCAGGTGCGAGGTGGCGGTTGTGGCTTAATCACCCACATGTCGCCACCGGTGGGCCCTGCACCACCTGGGCGCGGTGCCAGCGCTGTCCTGCCACTGGGGCACTGCTTGCCTTTTCCCTCAACGAGACACGGGCATGGCTGGCAGGCGCACCTTTGGCTGACAGCTCGCATCCGTCCGTGGGTCCCCTGGCCACGCACGTCTGTGACGTCTGAGCGGGCCTCCCTCCCTCCCAGATGCTGACAGACCTGAACACGTACCTCCACAAAGCCATCCCCGACACGCGCCTCACCATCAAGAAGTACCTGGACGTGAAGTTTGAGTACCTGGTGAGTGGGCTGCGGGCTGAGCCCTCCACGCAGCTGGCCTGTGGCCGCCAGCCACACGGGGAGGCAGGGGTGGGGGTGGGGGGCCAGAGGCCAGATCTGCTCTCTCACGCACAGCCCCTTAGGGGTCTCGTCAAAAAGTGATCGCCGTAAGGCGTTGATGAGTCCTGGAGCCCTGTTGTGTGGTCTTAGGAGCTAAGGGAATGCCGTGCCGTGCCCCCGGGCACCCTTTGCGCTAGGCGCCTCAAACCGGCCAAGGGGCTTCCCAGGACAGCTGTGGTGGCCATGGAATCCCTAACACCCCCCCCCTTTGTGTTTGGCTATGCTGGGTGTGTTCTGCCACCTCCTTGGGCCTCCAGAGCATCTCTTAGGGGTTGGATGCCCTCACCCACCTGCTGCACCCTCCCTGGGCCTCCCTGTGCACTTGAGCTCTCTTGAGTGGTACCCAGCATGGCTGCTGCCCTCTGGATAGGCCAGGCTTCCTGGGTGGCCAGGGGGCAGCTGGGACATGCGGATGGCCATCCAGGAGCCCAGCCACTGACTGCCTGGCCGCCTCTGCCCCACAGTCATACTGCCTGAAGGTGAAGGAGATGGATGACGAGGAATACAGCTGCATCGTGAGTCCGCAGGGTGAAGGCCCCGCTGACGTGGGGGATTCTGGGGAAGATCCCGGGACCTTCTTGGTCTGCAAGGAATCTGGCTGAGATCAGGCCAGCCTAGGGGCACCTGGAACCTGGCTGAACTCTTGTTCGTGTAGTTGGAGGCACTCCATGATCCCCCAGCCTCTGGGCTTCAGTGCTGGCTAGCTTCCCCCGAGGCCCTCCCCGGGCTGTCCTGGGAGCCCCAAGTCCGCAAGGCTCCTGCAGGGGGAGCCACCCCATCACCCATCATGTGCCTTCCTGTCCTTTTTGCTCTCAGGATGGTCCTAAGGCCAGTGTTCATTTATTTAATACCATTGTAATGGGCTCAGTGTGGTGCCCTGTGAGCTGGGCCCGCCCCGCAGCCTTCCTGCTCCCCACCCCCATTCTGTCCTGACCCCAATGTGTCCCCTGTCCCAGGCCCTGGGGGAGCCCCTGTACCGAGTGAGCACCGGCAACTATGAGTACCGGCTGATCCTGCGCTGCCGCCAGGAGGCGCGCGCGCGCTTCTCCCAGATGCGCAAGGATGTGCTGGAGAAGATGGAGCTGCTGGACCAGAAGCACGGTGAGGGCCGCGAGCCAGCCTTTCCTGGGCTAGAGGTGGGAAAACAGCCCAAGGGGGGTAAAGTCTCCCCAAGGTCCCAGGGCCAGGGACTGGCAGGAGCTCATCCCCTTCCCATGTCCCGCCCTGGAGCCGCAGGTGGGGCGTAGGCCGCGCCCACCTCTGCCTCTACCCAGGCCAGGGCCAGGGAGGTGCCCGGGTAGGAAGACCGGAGAGGGGGTCCTGCAGCCACCTGAATGCCTTCGCCCCACCCCAGTCCAGGACATCGTGTTCCAGCTGCAGCGCTTCGTCTCCACCATGTCCAAGTACTATAATGACTGCTACGCCGTGCTGCGCGACGCCGACGTCTTCCCCATCGAGGTGGACCTGGCGCACACCTCGCTGGCCTACGGCCCCGACCAGGGCGAGCTCACCGATGGCGAGGATGAGGAGGACGAGGACACGGCCCAGGCCCCCCAGCAGCCCCGGGAGACGCGCGGGGCCGCCGGGCCTCTGGACAAGGGCGGAAGCTGGTGTGACTCCTGAGCGCTCCATGGGTCGGGCAGGGCAGTGGGAGGACCCCGCGGGAGGGGCAGCGGCTCTCCGCAGGGCAGGGCAGGGCAGGGCAGGGCAGGGCGGCATAAAGGCCTGCTGGCTCGGCTTGGGGCGCCTGCCTCCCTGCTCCTCTGTCCTCGCACAGCGAATCCGGGCTCCTGCCCAGGACAAGCCCCAGGGCCTCAGCCTGGGCCCTGGACGCCGGCCCTCACCCTTCCCACCTCCCCGGCCCGGCCTCAGGAAGGACAGGGCAGCGAGGAAGAGGGGCTGGGCCCGAGGTGCCGCTCCGTGTGCTCCGGCCTGCTGCGAGCGGGGCGGGTGGACGGCCAGGCTGGCCAGCCTCTCACGCACACCTCCAAGGCCTTTATTTATTTTGTTACTGGGCTCAGTCACTTCTGGAGAGGGCTGGGCACCGGGCTTCATTGAATAAACTCAAACCCAGATAGCCCGGCTCCGCGCAGTGGCCTCAGCCCCTCCCTCGCTCCCTCCCTGAGCAAGGGGGAGGGCACACCCCCCTCCTGTGAGTCTCACAGCCCCCTGGGGAGTGGCACCAGCTGCTGGGACAGGAGACCCCAAGAAGCCACGTGCTCAAGGCAGAGTGGGATCCGAACTCAGAACCCAAAGCCTTGTCACCTGACCCTACGAACCCATCTGGGCTGGATGTGGGAGAGATCTTTATCTGAGGTGGGCAGACACAGGGCCAGGGGCTCAGCCCCAGCTGCACCTGTACCCTCCGCCAGGGCCACAGGGCAGCTCTGGAGATGCCGCCCTGGGCTGTCCCAGGCCCTCTGCTCCTGCCAGAGAGAATGCGGGTGTCCTGTGGGGGAAAGGAGCAGAGTCCAAAATGGAGAAGCAGGCTTCTGCCTGGCAGCTGTAGACACGTGCTTCCGGGCAGGCTCGTAGTGGGGAGGGCTGGGCTGGCTGCGGGAGCTGCAGGCATCCCTGGAGTATACCCACTGGAGAACAGGTGCCGGGCATGGTGCTGAGCACCTGGCTCCCACATGCTCCCCCAGTGTTTCTCTTCAACCTGCCTGGGTGCGAAGGAGGCCTGGTCCCAAGTCAGACCACGGTCACGCACCCTTCTTTTTTTTTTTGAGGGGGGGGTCTGGTCATGGGGCCTGAACTCTGGGCCTGAGCACTGTTCCTCAGCTCTTCAGCTCAAGGCGAGTGCTCTACCACTTGAGCCACAGCGCCACCTCTGGCCTTTTCTGCTTATGTGGTGCAGCCTTCTTTCTTATCCAGAAGTGATCCCCCCTCCCCAGCCCCCCCTTCCCAGGGGGAGGGGCTGCCGATGCTGGAGGAGTCAGAAGCAATGTCTTTCAGCTGAGCTTTTATGAACTCGGGTTCCTGAGCATCCACCTTCCTCGAGGGGGGGGGAGCGCCTTGGGAGGATGGCCAAGGGGTCGACGAAGCCCACAGGTCTCCAGGAAGGACCGTTTGGCCAGGACCTCTGAGTGGGGAGCCACCTTCCCAAGCCCAGGGGCCAGCCCACCCAGCGCACTACACACACTCCTCATGGCCGGGCCTGGGCTCTGCCTCCGCCTCCAGTTCCGGGGACCCAGCGAGGGGGCTCAGCATCTCCAGTGCCTCCAGCCTGCTGGGCATCTCAGTGCTGGCAGGTGGTGGGTCAGAGTCCCCTTCAGCCTCCACCTCAGCCTCCTCCGTGTCACTGGCTCTGCCCTCGGAGGCTGGGCTGGCCGGGGCATCCTGAGAGCGGCGGCGGCGGAGGCAGCAGAAGGTGGCAGCTGCCATGAAGATTCCAGCCAGGGCCACCTCGGAGCCGGCCAGGTAGAAGATGATCGCGTAGTTCTTCAGTGCATCCACCAGGCGGCCTGGGAGGGGTGGTGCAGAGAGGTCAGGGGCCTGCCAGGGTTGGACCCCTCACCTGCAGATATGGGGTGCTCCTGATTTCGTAGGGTACACTGGTGACATTTCCTTGTCTATTTCTGTCTTGGGGAAACCTCACACGGATTCTGCCATTTGGGGCATCGTTGGTGATGTGAGGCTTTTGGTCAGGCAGCTCTTCAACGTGTGAAAGCCGCCGCACCCCCATTCACGCTCACAGTGGCCTGTGCCTGCCCGGCCTGTCCCGCCCTCCCGCCTGGCCGGCCTGTCCCGCCTGTCCTGCCCGGCCTGTCCCGCCTACCCGGCACTGTCCCTCAGCTCTTCAGCTCAAGGCGAGCGCTCTACCACTTGAGCCACAGCGCCACTTCTCTTTCTGTGTCTACCATCCTCCTGCCTCTCCCAGGGGGGCATGTGCACCCCGCACTGAACTCTGCACACGCTGGAGACAGACCTCAGCCCCTCACCTCAAACAGGACCCACTTCCTCCTCTTTCCTGAGGTTTCCCATCAGGTGCACACGTCCCTTCGTGCTTGGGACCATTCCCCCCCCTTCCCCCTCCCTCCCTCCCTCCCTCCCTCTCTCCCCTCCTTACCCCCCTCCTCTTTTACTGGGGAGCACATAGGACCTTATTCATGCTAAGCAGGCATTTTCCCAGTTCCTGGAAGTCACTTACCTGTAAATATTTTCCCCTAGGGTGTAGTTCCCCCTGGGGCTTTGCCCTCTCTCTAGGGACATTCTTATGGCTGCCCAAGCCAAGCTGTGGTCTCTGGGGCGGTCCCTGGTATCCCCGAGCCAGCCTCTAAGGGACACGGCCCTACGCATCCTGGATCCAGTCAGCTGTGGCTGCCTGTCCCTCCCCCACGCAACCCTGAGGGCTATGACACACCGCCATTCAGCCTGCAGCCATTCAGCCTGCAGCCTGGCCACCTGAGCCTGACCGCGCTCAGGCTCTGTTGTTTCACAGTAAGCAGCAACTCAGGCACACCCGTGTCCCCCATCTCCACCTTTCCAATTTTAGGTCCCTAAGCAGATCCCGTGTCTCCTCATACTGTGCCTTTCCCATTGGGATGCCCTCCCTGCCCTGAAAAGAGCGTGCCAGCAGTGGTGTGTGCAGGGAGAAGGGCACCAGGGCCTTTCTTCCCCAGCTGCCCATTGAACACCCCCACTTTGCTTGGAGCCCCCCGGGTTGACCCCCAAAGACACAGTCCCCGCCTTGTTGTGTGTGTGTGGAAGGGGCGGGGCAGGGGGGAGAGGAAGGAAGACACCAAAACATCGATACACTTTCAAGGTGTGGGCAGATCATGCTCTAACTCTAGGCCCACAGGTGTGCAAAACCTCCCGTGCCTGCTTCCTGTTCACCCCCACTTCACAAGGCCTTTGTGCCAACTGCTTGGGATGGCCCAGCGGGCCCACGCTATCTGTTCGTTTTTTCCTGGCATTTCCGTGGCTTTTCCATCTACACCCAGACTGTGCCTCAGGGAGGGGCTACGGACCGTGAAGGGGGCCCTGTCCGTCCCATCAAATGCTGCCCGGGGCAGGGAGGGGCTTCCCTTGGGGCGCACCGGCGGAGGGCGGTCCGATGAGCACGGCCACGGCCTCCACGAGCAGCACCAGGCCGAGCGCGCTGGGGAAGCGGGGCGCCCCCACGGTGGCCATGAGCACCTCGAACTGCAGCGCGCCCACCATGCCGTAGGAGAGGCCGAAGGCCACGCAGAAGGCCACGAGGGTGCCGTAGGAGCGGGCGTGCGCGCTGCTCAGGTCGGTGAGCCCGTTGGCGAGCAGGGCCAGGCTGAAGAGGTAGGGCACGTGGGGTCGCAGGCGCGCCAGGCCCGCCAGGGCCCCGCACGCCGGCCGCGCCACGATGTCCACGAAGCCCACGATGGACAGCAGGAAGGCGGCCTCGGCGTCGGGCACGCCCGAGTCCTTGGCGTAGTTCACCAGCAGGATGGCGGGCACGAAGAGGCCGAGCGCCATCAGGAACTTGGTGACCACGTACACGAGGAAGGCGCGGTCGGTGCACACGGCCACGTCCAGCAGGCGGCGGCGCGGGGCCCGGCCGGCAGGGGGCGCCGCGCGCGGGCGCGGCCCGGTGCCGTCCGCCGCCTCCGCCTCCTCCCCGCGCGCGTGCCCGACGCGGGGCGCGCGCGCGGGGCCCGGCGGCCGCATGACGGCCCCGCAGGCGCAGCAATGCAGCAGGAGGCCGCCGAACAGCAGGAAGCCGCCGCGCCAGCCGAAGCGCTCGAGCAGCAGCTGGCCGAGCGGCGACAGCGCCGACAGGAACACCGGGCTGCCCGCCGCCGCCAGCCCGTTGGCCAGAGGGCGCCGGCGCTCGAAGTACAGCCCCAGCATGATGAGCGACGGCTGGAAGTTGAGGGCCAGGCCCAGGCCTGCGGGGAGGGCGGGGCCGGGGCCTGAGTGCGGGACGGGACGGGGCGGACGGGGCAGATCGGGAGGATCGCGGAGGACCCAGAGGATTGGGGAGGATGGGGGAGGACGAGGAGGGTCGGAGAGGACAGGGAGGACCGTGGGGTGAGGAAGACCAGGAACGGTCCGGGAGGACGGAGAGGATTTGGGAGGACCAGGGAGGCTAGGGGAGGACGGAGAGGACAGAGAGGATCGGGGAGGACGGGGGAGGATGGGGCTGACGGGGAGGACAGGGGACCCCCGCCCGGCCCGCGCCGCCCCGGCCGCACCCGGCTCACCCGTGAGCACCCCGGCCGTCAGGTAGAGCTCCAGGAGGCGCGTGGCGAAGGAGGCCAGGGTGAGGCCCGCCGACGCCAGCAGCCCGCCCACCAGCATCACCGGGCGGCAGCCGAAGCGGGTCACGAGGATGCTGGACACGGGGCCTGCGTGCGGGACGGGGTCACCCGCGGGGCCGCGCCTCCCTCCCGAGAGCGCCGACGGCGGGGGAGGCGGGGGATCCCCGTCCATCTACCCGCGCGGACACCGCGCCCCGCCCCGGCCCCCGGGGGCGCAGGGAGCACACGGCCCCCCTTCCGGCCTCAGTTTCCCCCGCGGGTAAAGCCGCTGACCCGTGCCGTAGAGCATGGCCAGCATGATGGACGACACCCAGGCCGTGTCGCTGTAACCCGCGCCGAAGTCGCGCATGAGCGCGCGGAAGAAGACGCTGACGGCCTTGGGGAAGGCGTAGGCGAAGCCGGTGATCACGAAGCAGGCGGCCAGCACCACCCAGCCCCAGCCGCCGTCGGGAGGGCCCGCGCCCCGCCGCGGCCCAGCGCCCATCGCCGCCAACTCTGCTGGGGAAAAGGAGGGGGCCGCAAGGAGAGACCGGGGCTGGAGGTGGCAGGGGGTGGGGGTGGAGATGCAGAACTGCAAGGGGAAACTGAGGCCCAGGACTGACTACCCTCCAGAGCCTGGCTTAGGTAGTGGAAGCAGGAGGGGAAGTCAAGGGAGGAGGTGTACCCCGGTACCCCGAGTCTCCCCCACCTGTGGAGGCTGTGAGGGGTCGGGCGCAGCTCCCAGTGGGGCCTACTTGAGACCGGACTTCAGGACCGCTCCTTCTAGGGCGCTGCTCCTCTCAGGACCTAGTGATGGCAGGAGCAGCATGGGTGAGGGCGGGAGGCCAGCAACGCGATGTGCCCAGAGGTGGGGGGGGATTGCCAATGTCCCCACTGCACCCATGTCCCCAGAGACCCATGGGGGGGTCTCTAGACAACTGGAAATAGCAGGGCGATGCCAGCTTCCCTGGGCCCTGCCGTACTTTCCAACATCTCCTCAGGAGTGACTGAGGTGCTAAACCCTCACCACCACAGAGCGTGAAGTCTCAGAAGCCAGGGGACCCCAGGTCCAGCCATCCCTCCCCCAAGCTGCATGGCCCATCACCCCCTAGACCAGAGGAGAGGGCCGGATAGGTAGGGACCCCTGCCAGGGTACTGGGAGGGCCGCCCTCCACCCCAGGGCCCCCAGTCCCTCTGTCCACACAGTCTCACCGGCGGGCCTCCTGCTGGGGCTGGTGTGGGTAGGGATGGGGGGCTGGTTTGGGACCACCCCGCAGCCCTTGGGGTCTCCCAGCAGGGCAGTGCAAGGCCCACCGGCCCCAGGCTCTGGCCTTCTGCCCCCTCTCGCGGTGGTGTGAGGCCAGCGGCAAGGCGGGGTCCCCGGGAACCCATGCTTACCCGAGCCTGGCCGAGGGTTTGGGTGCCCGGTCCCCCATCTCCCAAGGCCGCCTCAGTCCCAGTGCAACTCCGTCCCCTTGCTTTCCCACGGCCGGCCAGGGATCAGCCGCTGGCCTGGTGCCCTCCCGGCCACCCCCCTCCCGCGGGAGTCGCGCCCCTCGCCCCACCCCTGCTAAGCAGCTTTTGCCCAGGAAGGGAGAAGGGGCTGGAGTGACCACAGCCCGGGCGGCTGGGTCTCTGCAGGGACAAGAGCCATGGAGACCCCTCTGCCTCCCGTACGGGGACCCAGGGCCCTGGCCAGAGGGTCCTGGTCTGGGGCCGGGGGCACAGCCCTGCCCTGGAGACCATGCCAGGCAAGATGGTGCCAGTCTGCCTCCCCCCCGCAACTCCCCCGCCACATTCCAGCAGGGACTCCTGGCTTCCCCGGATAAAGCTAATCCAGGACTGCGTCTGGAGCCCCGGGTGCAGAGAACAAAGGGCGCTGTGTCCCAGGCCAGCTGAGGGCACGCGGTGGTCCTGGCCGGGATGGTGCTCCACCCCTCCCTCCCTCAGGAGCAGGTGGAGATGGGGGCCGTGCAGCGTGAGGCCTCTGGGGTTCGGGATGAGGGGCGAGGGGCTGGGGGAGCGAGCACCCTGGGAACCCTCCATTCTCCATTGGGAGCCTGCACTCCAAGCCCCACTGTCCCCCCAACCCTCCATTCTCCATCGGGAATGTGCACCCCAAGCCCCACTGACCCCCAGTCAGACACCACAAGCCTACCGTTGCTTCCTTTATTTTTCCTTTACAAAAGTCCCAGGGGGAGCGCAAGGGCAGAGGTGGGGCTGGCAGGGCAGGAAGGGGGCAGGGAGCAGGAGGCCGGACCTCCCCCCACACCAGGAGAGGCCTAGCCCCTGGAAGGAAGACACTGCTGTCCCCCAAGTCCGCCTGCTGCATGCTGAAGAGCCCAGGTCCTTGCCCGGTAGCGGCTGAGGCCGGGGGCGCTGGGCATCGGCGGCTGGGCACCAGCGCCCTGCCATCTTGGATCTAAGGCGCGTGCGGCCTGGGCAGAGCTCAGGGAGGAGGCGGCTCAGCGGATGAGGGGGGCTGAGCGGTCATTGGTGACGGTGGGGCGCAGCTTCACGGTGGCAAAGGGGTTTGTGCCCCTGTGAGGGGAGGAGAGGCTGGGGTGAGACAGGGCAACTGGGCCCGCATCTGTAGCCCACCTCCCCCCTGCAAGGGGCCCCGCATCTGTAGCCCACCTCCCCCCTGCACGGGGCACCGGCTTCGCCCCACCTGCCTCCCACCCAGGGAAGGGCGCTCACCGAGGGAAGAGCTCTGGCGGGTGCTGCTCCCAGGCAGTGAGGGGCTGCAGAGAGGGGGAGGAGGGCGGGCGTGTGGGGAGGAGGGCAAGGGAGCCCCGGGGCCTCTCCACTGGGCTTTTGTTTTGCGCCAGTCCTGGGGTTTGAACTCAGGGCCTCAGCATGCTCCCTCCCCTCAGTTGTTCTTTGCCCAGGGCGAGTGCTCTACCACCTGAGCCACAGCACCACTTGTGGGTTTGTGGTGGTTAATGGTAAGTAAGAGTCTCATTGACTTTCTTGCTCCAGGTGGCTTTGAACCGCAATCCTTGGCTCTCAGCCTCCTGAGTAGCTAGGGTTACAGGCGTGAGCCACCGTGCCACCCTGGCGAGGTGGCGTCCAGCTCTGAGTTTCCAGGCTTAAGACATCTTTGGGTTCTGGAGAGGACCCGGCCTGGGCTTCCCGCCCCTCTAGGGTGCGGCCCCTGCCCACCGCCCCGGCAGCCGAGGCTCACCTTCACGTTGCTGACCGCCCCCGTGCTGCCCATGCTGCCCCTGCGGCTGCCGGGCAGAGGCGTGGGCACAGGGCTGGGGGCACGGCTGGGGACGCGGCTTGGGGTCCGGGAGCGGGACTGGCCATCCCAGTACTCGGGGGGCACCGTGGAGTTGCCCGGCTGGCCCAGGAGGTCATTGAGGCTGTGGCTTCCCCGGAGGGGGTAGGACCTGAGAGGAGGAAGCAGGGGTCCGGTGGGCTCAGTGCCACACAAACATCTGCCAGGCACTGAGCATCCCACAGCCTCCCCCCTGTATCTGGGCGGGGCCTGATCACCTAGGAAGGCCAGGGAGGGGCAGGGAGGACAGGGGAGTACACAGATAGGGGTGCCTGGCCCTGGCTGTCCAGGGTCTGTACCCCCAGGTACCTCCTCTCGTGGGCAGGGTCACCTCCCTGGGATCTGCGGCTGCCCATCAAGTACCTGGCAGGAAGCTCGTTCATCGGGTTTGGGGAGGTCATGGGGCTCGGGGGGCGCAGGGGGCTCGCAGGCGTCTCCTCCAAGGGCTTCACGTAGGCCTCAGGGAACCAGCCACTCCTGCAGGGCACAGGCGGGCCGCTGAGCCGGGAAAGCGACTCCTGGAACCCTGGCTACTCAGGAGGCTGAGCTCCGAGGATCTGGGTTTGAAGCCAGCCTGGATAGGAAAGCCCCTGAGCCTTATCTCCAGTGAACCACCGAAAGGCCAGAAGAGGAGCTGTGTCTAGAGTGGTAGAGCGCTGGCCCTGGCTGAGCAGGAGGCCCAGGGCTCAAGCCTCAGTACTGACATTGAAAACAAAAAAACCAACCCAGCTCCCGGAAGGCTCTTTTCATTTTGGTTTGGCTTTTTGGGGGGTGGGGTGGGGTGCCTGTCCTGGGCCTTGAACTTGGAGCCTGGGAGCTGTCCCTGAACGTTTTTGCTCAAGGCTGGCACCCGACCACTGGAGCCACAACTCCACTTCTGGCTTTTTGGTGCTTGATTGGAGAGAAGGGTCTCACAGACTTCCCTGCCCAGGGCTGGCTTCGAACCTCAATCCTCAGATCTCAGCCTCCTGAGTAGCTGGGATGACAGGCGTGAGCCACCAACCCTGGGTTCCTAGAGGTGCCCTGAAAGGGAGGGGCCATTTTAGCCTGGCTCACACCCATCTGCCCGGGAGCCAGAGATCTGCACAGTCTTTCCACACCCTCTCTCTCATCCCAAAGGCTCTTCAGGAACAGGTGTGGGTCAGTGGGGCCGGGGGAGGGGCCGG
>NW_012267295.1:3560669-3562606 GCF_000151885.1 Dipodomys ordii | reverse complement strand
CCTGGGCTTCCCCCGGTGGTTCTTCCTTGTGCTTTAGTGGGAGCAGCACCCCCACCCCTCCTTTGGGGGTGAGGACCATCCCAACTTCTTGGCTCAACTTTGACTCCCAAGAGCTGTGACCAGTGCCCAGCCCCAGGACTGACCCCCTGGGGTTTACCAATGGGAAGCTAAAGCAGAAGCCTCCCATGATGCTTCTGTGCTTCCCCAGCCAGCTATGTCCGAAACCCTTCAGCTTGTAACTCCCACAGCTGGTGACAGCTTGTGGGTTTGAGTCGTTTTCTAGGAGGCCTTTCAAATACAGCCTTCTGGGCGCACCCCACGGCCTGCCGAAGCCCCGGTTTTCTAGTATCGCTCTCCGATCTGCCTCTGAGTTCTTCCCAGGACAGGAGCTCAGGCTGACCAGGCTGGAGGCTTTAAATGGCGGCAGGTCACCTTCTCACATGCTCTCAACCCATCTGACATCTGAACCCCAGGCCCACCACCCCAGCCACCGAACCGCCTTCCCTGCCTGGAGTGGGCAGGGCTGATGGCCACGGCCGGGCCAGTCCTGAGCTGCCCTCCCCTCCTCCCACGGCGGGGTCACCGCCGGGCCCAGCCTTCTGAGTGGCGCTTCTGTAGGACGCTCAGCTCCCTCCATGGCCCTCCACAGCACTGTGTCCCTGGTCCCCGGTCCCAGTGCCAGCCTATGTCACCTTAGAACAGAAGCGCTTTCCTTTAAGCCACAGCACAGCATGGGTCCGAGGATCACTGGGTCCTTGTCTGAGCAAGGAAGGAGAGGAAGAGGAGGAGGAGGAGGAGGGAGAGAAGGAGGAAGGCTTTCTTCGGCTCTCCCTGGGCCAGGCCCCTAGGCCAGGCTCTGTGAACATTAGCGTGATGTGTGGTGATGCTGGGGGTCAGAGGTCAGTGCTGGCTCAGGGCCTCCCATCTAGAACCTGTGTGGCTCGTGGCACAAGCCTATTTTACACGCAGCCTCTGGTAAGTCCACCTTGCAGTGACTTCTCTGACCCCAGCAGTAGTCAGGTGTCACCATAAAGACTGGGGGAGGAGAGGAGCAGGGGAGGGAGAGAAGCGTTTCCCAGGCAAACCCGGTCCACACCAGCAGGGGGCTCAACTCTCAACCTGACATCCTTGTGCAGTGCCGGCCCTGCCAGCCCCACTGCCTTAGTTTGCACACAGGGAGGCCACGTTAGCCCCTATTCCTGAGACAGAATGGGAGCTCAGGCTTGTTATGAACAGAGAGGCCTAGAACCAAAGGGGTCCTCCCTGAGCCTCAGTGACTGCTGGACAAGACTGGGTTGAGCTTAGTCCGTACCCCCAAACCCCCACCTCCCAGTCAGCACCTGCACTTGAGCACCTGTAAGCCTACTCTACCCAGAGTGCGAACAGAGAAAGAGGAAAGACAGGAGGTGCTGAGGAGGGCCAAGGGACCACAGAAGAGCCACGTGACCACAAGAGCCACAACCACCCAGAGCACAACCTTGCACTTGAGGCAGGGCAGAGCAGGGAAAATGAGGCATGCCACAAGGCAGCCTCTGCATAAAGCAAATCCAGGAGCGTGATTGTCGCCCATCAACTTCCCTTAAGATTAAGGGGCCAAAGTTGTTTTAAGCGAAAATGGGAGGGGTAAGGATAAATATGATCGATATATATTTATGTATGGAAATGCCCAAACTAAACCCCTTTATATAATTAATATACATGAATTAAAAGGTGCATGCATTAAAAAAAAGAGAAAATGGGGCAGGATAGACTAGGGAAAATAAGGTGAATGGCAGCCAGGAATTTCAAACCAATGTATTTAGCAACAGAGAGCTATTCTCCTTGTTTTAACTCTCGCACTCCTTTTTTTTTGGGGGGGGGGTCCGGTCATGGGGCCTGAACTCTGGGCCTGGGCGCTGTCCTTCAGCTCTTCAGCTCAAGGCTAGCACTCTACCACT
>NW_012267295.1:3545483-3559294 GCF_000151885.1 Dipodomys ordii | reverse complement strand
GCTCAAGTGGTAGAGTGCTAGCCTTGAGCTGAAGAGCTGAAGGACAACGCCCAGGCCCAGAGTTCAGGCCTCACGACCAGACCAAAAAAAAAAAAAAAAAAAAGCCAGATGCTGGTAACTCACTTCTATCATCCTAGCAACACAGGAAGCTGAGATCTGAGGATCATAGTTCAAAGACAGCCCAGGCAGGAAAGTCCATGAGACTCTTATCTCCAATTAACCACCAGAAAACCAGAAGAGGAGCTATGGCTTAAAGTGGCAGAGCGCTAGCCTTGAGCAAAAGAGCTCAGGGACAGTGCCCATGCCCTAAGTTCAAGTCCTACAATCAATCAAACAGACAAACAACGAAGTAGGGTCTAGGAGGAGGGGCAGGGAGTTAGGATTTCTTTTTTGAAAAGATAATAGACATATAGTGGTCATGAGTTACATAAAAGGTAATATTTACAAGAGAGGTATAATAGTTATAAACCCCAAAGCACCAAGCAATACAGCAACCAAATATGGAAAGCAAAACCATTAGAAATCCAAGGAAATGAAGGAATTGGACTGACCCAGCAGATGGAGCAAGAACATTGAGATTTTTTTTTAATCCATGGCTAATAACTGAACAAACCTATTCATTAATGAACATGTAAATGCTGAGTATATGTATTCAGGATTTTTTTTTAAAGTTCATTCCTGCTAGGAATTTGGTTTAGTGGTAGACTGATTGCCTAGCAGGTATGAAGCCCTGGGTTTAATTCCTCAGTACCACATAAACAGATAAAGCTGGAAGTGGTGCTGTGGTAGAGTGCTAGCCTTGAGCAAAAAGAAGCTCAGGGACAATGTCCAGGTCCCTGAGTTCAAACCCCAGGACTGGCACCCCCCCAAAAAAAGTTCATTCCTGAATGAATTAATATGTCAATTAGTGAATCAGGCAAAACCAAAAGAATGAATGAATACCTGGGAAATACAAATAAACACAGAACTAGTCAGGTAGATTGGGTAGAGATGAAATTCTACAGAGATGGAGGAAGCAGTCTTGCGAGAGGGAAGAAGGGGAGAAGAGTCTGTGTGGGCAGGGCTCAGCTCGCTGCCCTCTGCCCCCCCATCCCCTCCACGCCCCAGCTCACCCGGCTGAAGAACTGCAGCAGGGTGTTGGAGAGCAGCAGGTGCTTCTCCGCCAGGAAGCGGTACCTGCGCTTCTCCTCCAGCTCGGCTGACCGTTGGCTCTCCGACACGAACGCCTGCATCTGCGCGTGCAGCCGGTTCACGCTCTCCTGTGGGGCAAGGTTGGGGTTGGGTGTGGGGGGGGCTGGGGTGGAAGGGGGGGCTGGCCAACCTCAGACCTGCCCTCCTCGCCTCCTGTGGCCACCCCAGTCCCCTGTACCTTCATCTCCCGCGCATTCTTGTCCCGATTGCGTTCCAGGCGCCACAGCTCAGACATGCACTTCTCCAGGTTGGCCGCTCGGTGGCGGTACTCGATCTCGTAGTGCTGGCGGCTATCCTGGGGTAAAGTGGAGGGACACGGAGGCCGGCACATCAGAGGGCTCTGGACATGGTTCCAGGGTTCAAAGCACAGGGTCGGGGACCAGGGAAAACCTGGGAATGTGGATAACCCAGGGCTGGTCTCAGTGTACCCGTCTGTCCAGCCCGACTCACCTTGATGTACTGCATGTCCAGCTTGGTGTTCTTCTCCATGTGCTGCAGCAGGTCTCCATGGAATGTCTGCACCTGTGTGGAGCGCAGATTGGGGTTGCTCAGGGTGGTGCCCTGTCCCCAGACCCCAGCGTCCTTGGCAGTTTCTGTTACAATGAAGTGTTTGGCCAGCCTCAGACAGAGATCCCCCCTGTCTCTGCTTCCTGTGTAGCTGGGATTAATCTCTAATCCCTAAATTGAGCTGCCTTGGCCCAGGGTACCAGCCTTGGCCTCCTTCCTGTTCTGTCTCCATCCTTTGAACCCCCAAATCTGGCCAATCTCTCTGCCCAGACCGTCTCCTACATGGCTGACTGCCCCAGCCTCTGGTTTGGTCCTAAGAAACACCCAGGTAGTGATGACCCTATTGGTCCTGAGAAAACATTGGCTGGCGTTATCTTTCTGGAAGTCTCTTTCACAGCAGAACCCAATAATCAGGACATCTTGCTGGCTGTTTTCTCACCTGAACCTCTTCCAGATTCCTCCCCCTGCTGCCACGCCTCCCTCTTCTAGGGTCACACAACCACCTCACTCACTGCGGGAGCACAGTAACCCTACTGAATAGAAGCCCAGTGACAAACATCTAGGAAATGAAATCATCCATGCCATTTATGACTTCAGAAATCAGATTGGCAGGAACGGATCTAGCCACAGGTAGATGAGAACCTTAGGCTGAGAAGAACCAAGCAGTGCAGAGGAAAAGAAAGGAATAAATAAATGGATATGGCATTCAACACCTGAAATGGAATATTAAAATAATCGCCAGCCTCTAGATCAATGACATCTCTATCAAAAAATCCTAGTGCTTGACAGTCTGACTATGCAACTGATACACACATGTAAACGATCTTCAGCAGGCAGTACAATTTTGAAGAACAAAGTTCTGTGCATCAAATACCTGATACCAGAAAATGAATCAGCTGGAGATGTGGCTCTGTGGGAAAGCACTCACCTAGCAAGTGCAAGGCCCTGAGTTCTAGCCCCAGTACTGCCAAAAAAAAAAAAAAAAGGAAAAGAAAAGAAACTGAATAAGCCAGGTACAATCTGGAAGATGGCAGTTCAAAGCCAGAGTGGGCAGAGAGAAGTCTAGGAGATTCCATGTCTAAAATAACCAGCAAAAGGTTAGGCTGTAGGCTCAGCTGAAGTGTAGAACACCAGCTGAGTAAGTGTCTGTGAGGCCCTGATTTTAAACCCTGGTGCTACAATCATCATCATCATCATCTCACAAGCTGAAGTCAGGTTTTGTTTTTTGTTTTTTTTTTGGTTGGTCGTGGGGATTGAACTCTGGGCTTGGGCACTGTCCCTCAGCTCTTCAGCTCAAGGCGAGCGCTCTACCACTTGAGCCACAGCGCCACTTCCAGTTTTCTAGTGGTTAATTGGAGATAAGAGTCTCACAGACTTTCCTGCCCGGCTGGCTTTGAACTGCAATCCTCAGATCTCAGCCTCTTGAGTAGCTAGGATGATAGGCGTGAGCCACCAGTGCCCGGCTGCTGAAGTCAGATTTTATCCCTTCTTTGTTTAAAATCTATGAATGGTTCTGTGTTCACCTGCCAGGTGAACAGCAGAACTGATCGCTGCCCAGGGCCCTGTTCTGTTTGTCACGCCCTCCACTCTCCCTCACTGACGCCCTGCAAGCCCATCTTTCCCTGCTGCTCCTCTGCCCACCCCCTGCTGGGCCCCTGGCTCTCCTCACCCATGCCCCGTTAGCCCTTTCTTTTTTTCTTTTTCTTTTGGTTCAATCATGGAGCTTGAACTCTGGTCCTGGGCACTATCTCTCAGCTCTTCAGCTCAAGACTAGCGCTCCACCGCTAGAGCCACAGCGCTACTTCAGGTTTTCTGTAGTTAATTGGAGATAAAGAGTCTCATGGACTTTTCCTGCCCGGGAAGGCTTTGAACAATGATCCTCAGATCTCAGCCTCCTGCGTAGCTAGGATGACAGGTGTGAGCCACCAGCGCCCAGCTCCCTTTAGCCCTTTCTCTGTCCCCTTTCTGGTAGCATTTCCCTCCAGCAACTGTTAAAAATCACTTACCCTGATGTTCCCCACCCCTACCCCTGCTCCATAGCTATCTTGAGTCTTCTATGGGAGAGGTCACTGACCCACTGGTCTGGATCCAGGACCCTGGGGGAGGGATCAAGAGCCCCTGCAGGCAAATCAGGGACACTTGGGGGGGGGGAGAGACCCGGCCGGGGCCTGGGCGGGAAGGAGCCTGGGTGGGGGGACCTCCAGTTTCTGGCACTGTTCTGGTACAGTTCTGGGGGCCCCCCACTGGTTGTCACAGCCAAGACATGGTATCTGGAGAGGGTGGCTCTCCTTACATCTGTCCCTGCCTAGCCCAGGTGTGCCACAAATAACACCACGACAGGAAGGCACAGCTCCCTCTGCAATGCCCAAGGACACTGGGGACACAACAGCACCCCAAAGTGGTCACAGAGGCCCCGGCCCAAGGGACCAGGGCACAGCGCTGCACGCGTGTGTGGGATGGATATTTTCTCTCCGTGAAACAGATGCCCACACCAAACAGTGTTTATGGTGTCCCCCAAGAGCATTCTGTCTTTAGGGTCCTCCCCCTGGTATAATTCTGAGCCTAGGAACGATCACATGGAAGTTCCTCCTAGGCCTTCCAGGCTGTCACCACCAGACCCTATTCCCACCTCTCCTGCCTGGCAGCAGGCTCTGGCTCCCTTCTGCCCCCCACTCTGTGCCCTGGAAGCCCCCCCCCCTTCTCTCCTCTCCTGTCTCCATCTTGCAGCTCAGAGCCACGCCCCTCCAGGCTCTGCAGCTACAGAGTAAACATGTCCCACCTTGCTGGGCATGGGTGGCTCACACCTGTCATCTTAGCTACTCAGGAGGCTGAGATCTGAGGATCATGGTTCAAAGCCAGCCCAGGGCAGGAAAAGTCTGTGAGACTCTTTATCTCCAATAAACCACTCAGAAAACTGGAAGTGGCGCTGTGGCTCAAAGTGGTAGAGTGCTCACCTTGAGCTGAAGAGCTGAGGGACAGTGCCCAGGCCCAGAGTTCAAGCCCCACTACTGACTAAAAAAGAAAAAACAAAAGTCCCACCTTGCAGATTGGTAAGGTGAAGTCTACCTTGTTTGTTACAGCCAAGATGTAGGGAGAGGGGGAGATACAGGGGAGGACTGATAGGTAAACTGAGGCATAGAGTCCAAAGGCACAAAGCAGGTAACTAGTGGAGCTGGGCTTGTGTATGGCGGGGGCTTGAACTCAGGGCTTTACAGTCTTGCTTAGCTTTTTTATTCAAGGCTGGTGCTCTACCACTAGAGCTGCAGCTCTGCTTCTGGCTTTTTGGTGGTTAATTGGAGATAAGAGCCTCACAACTTTCTTGCCCAGGCTGGCTTTGAACTGTGATCCTCACATCTCAGGCTCCTGAGTAGCTAGGATTACAGGTGGAAGCCATTGGTGCCTGGCTGGATCTGGGCTTTGAACTCAGGAACTCTCTTCTTTCTTTCTTTTCTTTTCCTTCCTTCCTTCCCTCCTTTCCTCCTTCCTTCCCTCCTTCTTTCTTTCTTTATTATTGTCGGTCCTGGGGCTTGAACTCTGGGTCTGAGTGCTGTCCTTGTACTCTTCAGCTCAAGGCTAGCACTCTACCACTTGAGCCACAGCGCCACTTCCAGTTTTCTGGTAGTTTATTGGAGATCAGAGTCTCACAGACTTTCCTGCCGGGGCTGGCTTTAAACTGAGATCCTCAGATCCCAGCCTCCTGAGTAGCTAGGATTACAGGTGTGAGCTGCGGGTGCCTGGCTGATCCTTGTTCTTCCCAGTCCCTCCCCCCCACCCCTGCCCCAAACCTTGCCCTGGATCCTAAGTGATGAACTAGATCTGAAAGACTCAGCTCCTCCTCTGTAAAATGGAAGGCCCTGAGTGTGCTGAAGGCCCCACTGAGCTACTACAGACCGTGTACCTGGGCAGACCCTGGGGAGGAGGGGCGGGGGAGGGCCGGGAAGGCTCCCTTGTTCTCCTGGAAATGGGCCCCAGATGCTTGAGTGGCCACCAGGCCTGGGGACGGACACTCACCACCACCTCCAGGTCTGAGTTCAAGTGCCGTTGTGTGTCGGACATTTGCACTAGGATCTCACCTGGAGGAAGAAGCTTCAGTGTGAGGAGCCGAGAAGCCGTGCCCGCCCTCCGCCTGCCCGCCCGCCAGCCTGAGGAACAAAGTCCGGGGACTTCCCACCTGCTCCACTGGAGCCTGGGTACTGGGCACAGCCCCTTCCGTGCTCAGGGAGTGGGGGAGGGGCTGTGGGTGTTGGGCTGCAGGCTTGAGTTGGGGGTGCCAGGCTTCTGAGAGGGACAGTGTGTATAAGGACCCCCCTCTGGGCTTTAGAATGTGAACAAATGTGGGGCTCCAGCCTTGAGCAGGTGAGAGCTTTAGGAGGATTGCTCCCCACCCCCAGCCCAAGACAGGGAGCCTGAAGTAGAGGGGTGCCTCACCCAGAATCTGAGAGGTAGAGCTTTGCAGGGCCTGCTCCCCAATTTTCTGGATGGCGCTGAAGTACACCTCGGCTGCCTCAGACAGAGCTGCAGGGAGAGAGTGGCCTCAGCCTCGAATGCTGAACCTCCCAGCCTCCCTGTCAAGACTCCTCCTTTGGTATGAGAGGATGTGGAGGGAGCGTGATGGGGATCTGTGTGTGTGTGTGTGTGTGTGTGTGCACCTTGGGCACTGTGTGCAGCTGTGGCATTGGTCAGGGGACAAGCAGGGACACAGGTTCCCTGGGGCCTGGCACAGAACAGGTCCCCCATTTGTATTTTGGGGGTGGGGGGACATGGGAGGAGCAGAGCACCGAGTGAGAGGCGAGAGCTGAAGACAGCTGGCGTGGGGTGTGGAGTTATCGGCTGGGACGCTGAGGGGAGCACTCACCGTGGAAGGCCCGCAGGTAGTTATTACCCAGGTACACCAGGTTCTCCAGGGCAGGGTTGAACTGTTCCATGATGCTCTGCGCCCAGGGGAGAGGAGGCCGGCCATGGCGGGAGCAGAAGGGAGGGAGGGGTGGTGGTACCCAGCCCCAGTGAGAAGTGGGGGCCCACCCCTCGGGAGCCCAGAATCCTCTCAGCTGCAGAGGCCTCCAGGACCATCTTTTGGGGACCCCTTCCCAGCCAGCTCGTGTTCACACCCCTGCCCCAGCCCTGGGTCCAGCTTTGCCCTGGCTGAACTCACAGGGCTTCTGCACCCAGCAGTGCAGGCAGACCTCACCCATCTCAAAGAAGACACCCCCTCCACACACCCCCCCAGGATCCAGGCTCCGGCTGGGTCACCCTGGCCACCCAGGGTCAGGGCCAGTTGGAAAGTATTAATGGGCGCTGCAGACAGAACCTCAGACTTAAGACTTGGCACTGAGCCTTGATTCAAATCCCAGTAGCACCTCTTCCTCCCTGGGTGACCTTGAACATGGGGTTCAAGCTCTCAGTTTTCTCATCTGCCCCACAGCACGGTTCATTTTCTACCTCACAAGTAGGGTGGCGTGAGGCTTGTGTGTGAGGGGGTCCTGCATACAAGGAGGCGCTTAATAAATGTGTCTACAGAGACTGTAACAGCTCCACTAGAGGTGAGGTGGGAAATGAGAGGCCCCCGTCCCAGCTCCTTTCCAAGGGGACCTGGTGGACTTTATGCTCTGCTCTGTGGGTCTTTAAGCCACAACTGCCCTGGTTCCCCTGGCTGGGTCTGCCTGGGGGTGGGGGCAAGGATGGCCACTGCCCCCAGGAATGCCCGCCCAAGGCCCAAAGCTCAGTCCATCCCGGCCCCCTTCCAGCAGCCCCGGCTCGCGGGCCGTCTGTTCTCCTGGCTGGGCCCCGCATGCTCACCTTGTAGATGGCCATGGTGGATCTGTAGAACTGGTCCATCTCGGGGGCCATGGGCAGCTGAGCTGGCACTGAGGAGGCGGAGGCCGGGCTGGGAGCCCCAGGGAGCAAGGTGGCTGCAAGTGTGCGCTGCCGCCCTGGGCCTGGCCTGGAAGGAGGCAGCTGCTTAATTATTCACCAGGCGGGATGTCAATGTGATCTGGGGCGTAACCAGACCCAGCCGGGGGGAGGCCTGTGACGCAGGCGGCTCGGGTGACCGGCTTTCAATTATTTACCCCTGTCTTGCAGAGGCTGGTGGTGGGCACTGGTGGCTGTGCCGCTCTCTCTGGGGGACCCTGTTTTGCTGTCTGCCTCTCCAGGGCCCTGGCAGTCCCTGTCCCCAGGCTCTGGGCCTCCTCGCAGCAGGAGCATCTGCACAGGTGACCTCACGTGGGGACACCTGGCTGTGTCCAGGCCCATGCTGGGGATGGAGCCCAGGGCCTCACGGATGCTAGGCAAGGGCTCACCGCCGAGCTCCACCCCTAGCCCAGTGGAAAGCGGCCCGCGGGGCAGGGGCAGAGTGTGGCCGTGCTCATCTGCTCCCGCGAGCATGGAGCCCCGCTTCCCTCTGGACTTGCTTGGGGCAGGTGGGCCTGCCAGCCACCTCTGGCCATCTTCCAGCTGCCCCAGGGAGACTGGGCGCAGGGATGGGATACCAGAACACCCTGAGGGTGGGGGACGGAGAGCTGGAGCCGAGGGGGCACCCGCCCCATAAAGTACACCGCACAGGGCCACCTGAGTCAGAATAATTTATTTCACATTTCGGGGTGGCCCCTCCTGTTCTCACAGCACGTGGGCAGGGAAGTGAGCTGGCAGGAGTGACCTTTGGGAGCTGGGCAGCTCTAGGGGTGGGGTGCTGGGGTGTGCAGAGGGCAAAGTTGAATGGGACACCCCACTCCTGGAGCCTGGGTTTCTGTAAGTGGTGGGGCAGTGACTCCCCATTTCTCTGGCCCCTACCACCAGGGAAGGGGGTAGATTGGGTGGGCTGGCCTCCAGGCCAGGCGGGGTGGGGTTCCCCTGGTTTTTAGTCCCTCAGGCAAGTCAGGAAAGGGGCTGAGGGGGGCCTGAAGTGACAAGGCGGGGGGGGGGCTGGCCCCCGGATGCAGCCGCCGGCCCCTGGTGATCATGGAGCTGCGGGCCGGCTCTGCGGCCCCGGGCCCGCGGTGGGTCGGGGGCTCAAGGAGCGAGCAGCAGCTGGACCAGCTTCTGGAACTGCTCCCGCTGCTCGTAGATGTACACCTCCGTCTCCCACAGAGCGTTCACCAGCACAGCGTCGCTGACCTCATCCAGCATGATGTCCATCCCCAGCTGGGGGTTCAATCTGTGCGAACCAAGGAGCCGGGCTCACCAGGGGGCCCGGCCTGGGGGCCAACGGATCCCACCAGGCCTGAGCCTCACCTGAAGTACTGGATGTCAACCATCTCGCACCAGGCCCGGGCCCGGTCCACGGCCCGGCCATCTGGATCTGTGCACTGGTGAGAAGCAGCCTCTGTGAGCCCCGCCCAGCACTGGCCTGTCCCCACCGGGCTCCACCCACCATCAGGGTGACTCTGGGCCTCGGTGATGCCCAGCTGAGCAGTCAGAGGGGCAGGGCCTGCGCGGCACACACAGCTCACTGGGGTATGGGGGGGGCAGTGACACCTCCCCCTGTGGCTTTAGTCCACGTACACCTGGCTCTCTCAAGAGATGAACGGGTAAAGATGGTTTGAAGAACCCCACCAAGGGCATTGCTGAGGGACAGGCCCAGCCCGGAGACATTAGGAGGCTGGACAGAGCCCCACTGTCACCCATGAGGATGGGGGGGTGATAGCCTGGGGGAGGCCCCAACTCACACAGTCCACCACCATCTTGCCCAATTCCTTGGCCCCGAAAACGGTCTTGGCCAGTTCCCAGGGGTTGCTGGGCCGGAAGACATCCACACAGGTCACCGGCACCTGCGGGGACCTCCCTGTCCCCAAGGAGACAACGATGGACAGTTTCTTCACCTTGCTCCCCTGGCCCTGTGGTGAGCAGGACAGGGTCAAAGGGGACCTCCCATGGGGGACACAGGGGAGGCAGAAGGGACCTCCCACAGGAGCACAGGGGGGTCAGAGAGGACCTCCCCCAGAGGGCAGTGGGGGGCAGTGGGAGGTCAAGGCGGGCACTAGGAAGGGCACGTGGCCCTGGGGGAGGGGGTCTGGCAGTGTGTCTGAGTGCAGACTCTTGCAGACAAGCTGGTGTGGGTATCATGGCTATCTCTGGGCCCAGCACCTGTGTACCACAGGCCTCACAGGGCCACCCTCAGGGAGAAGGGCAGCCATGGCAGGCAGGGAAGAGCAGATTCGGGATCTGTATCAGTGTTTTACAGGCTGCCTTGCTCTACCATGATGGCTCTGAGAGGCTGCCAGCCCTTCCCGGGTCCTCTGAGCCCTGCACACAGACAGCCACCGGCATCCAGGCTTTGTAGAGGGCCTGGCCCCAGCTACAGTCTGTCCAGGAGACATGCGCCCTGGCCGTCCGCTGGCAGCGGGCATGCACTGGGCCTCGGAATGCCTGGTTCCCAGGGCTGCGGGCACCCGTGGGCGGCAGAAGGGCCACCGGGCTTCCCGGTGCAGAGGATGTCTGCCCTGTGCAGACATGCCCAGCCCGGGGCTGCACGGTTCTCACCTTGCGGATCATGTCCTGGTTGAACTCATGGATCTCGGTCATAGCGTCCAGTGTGGGGTTGTTGGCCAGCAGCCCGCCGTCCAGGAAGCGCCCGTTGGGCCGGAAGTAGGTAGGGGCTGCCCCACTGCTCCGCGCCGCCCGCCATACCAGCTGGTCTAGGGGAAGGGGGAGGGGACCAGGTTGGCACAAGAGCTGGTATAAGGCCTGTGCCCTTCAGATCTCAGGGTGCAAGTGTGGGGTGTAGGGACAGGTGCCCTACATCCCAGTGAAGGTGGGGTGTCAGTGGGGCCCAGGAGCCCCCAGCAATGCTTGTCCTCAGCCAATCAGGACGGGGGGGGTTGAGACTACCCGATGCCCCTCCGCGACTCGCATCCATCACCCGCATCCACGTAAGCATTAAACATGGTTTGAACCTGAGGGGTGGGTTGGCGGCTTTAGGTTAACATTCTGAGTGAAGCGAGGCTCCCGAACGGCCTCTGGTGCCTCATAGTTCCGGAAGAGGTGGAGCTCGGCAGGCTGCCTGTCCGACAGCGTCCCAGTCAGCATCACCCTGGGGAGAAGGAGCGAGGCGCTGACTGGCCACCTGGTCCACGCTCCCCACCACCTGGCAGAGCTGCCACCCACACGGTGCCGGGATTCTCCAGACTGTCCTTCCCGGTGTCTGTAGCACTGGTAGTCAGCCCATGGAGGTGATTTGGCCAAAAGCGCCACATTTCCCACAGGTTTATGCTTACACCCAAAAACCCACTTCGGGGAATTTGTCCTGAGCAATCACATGTATGCAAGACAGGCTGCCATTTCCTAAGTAAACAGCGCCAGGGGTGTTCACACACACCTGTAATCCCAGCACTCTGAAGGGAGAGCAGGAAGACTGAGGCAAGCCTGAGCTGTTCCACGGTGAGATCCTGTCTCAAAAACACCCAAAACCAAACCAGAGCAAACCACTAAAAAATAGCTGGGGTGTCCATCAGCAGGCCAGTGCAATACCCCGAGGCCATCTGCCCGATGGGCTCGGAGCCCTCATAGAATGGCTGTGGATATGTTTACATACTGACAGGGAGTGGACTCTGGGACAGTTAGTAGGCCACCATTTACTCAAAACCGAAACAACATATGTTCCTGTTTACACAGCCAGAGGGCAACTCTGAAGGGACGTTGGCACCAGGCAGCATGGACGGCTTTGGGGAAGGGCACGCGGGGGGACTTTTGAGACCTTTTCAACAGCCTACTGAGAAGCCTCCTCCTGATCCTGAGACACAGGCACCTAAACATTGAGGAGTGCCCTGGAGAGAAGCTAGTATGTGTTATGTCCCAGCTCCTTAAAACCTGAAAATTCCACCCTGGATAAAGTCTGTCCTAAAGGAACAATCCGGACCACAATGGCGGCTTCGGGTGCAAGGCTATTCTTTGCCCTGTGATTTATTAGAGTGAAAATCTAGCTGGAACAGAAGGGTAAGGAAACAATAAAACACTTTACAGCCATTCAAAATTATGCTTACAGAGTAAACCAGAAATGAACTTGTTATATTGTAAAGAAAAATACAGAGGAAGGGAAACAACCCTGAACAAAGGATTTTCTCCACTTATGTGAATACTGTGGGAAGATTATTTCAACAGTGCTCCCGTTGAGAAAAACTGCAATGCTACATGTATTTTTAATCTTAAAAGCATGAGATCTGACAAGATAGAAAAGAGCAGGAAAAACTGAGAATAAGCAAGAACTCAGCCCCATCTCTAACCAGAGGCAAAGTACAAACCACAGAAACCTTGAACTTCAGGGGGTCTCTAGGGCAAGGGGGACCAGGTCAAAGTCCAGGACCCTTCAGAGGAGAGGGTCTGGCGGGAGCCCTTTCCCATGCTGTGTTGGGGATCCTCAGTGTGTAGCTTCTAGCATCAGGATAAAGATGGACTGGAAAGAAATCACCCTTCCAGACCCTGGGACTATAAGGAAAGCTGTCCTGGCCCTGGGAAGACACAAACCTCAGAAAACATTGACTATACTAGCCCTCATGCACAGGGAGTCAAGACTCACATCATCTGGGGGTAAGGCTCTGAACCTCCAGGACAGCGGTTTAGTGGAAGCGGCCTAGCCGTTAGTGTCCAGTGTCTGGAACAGGTCACTCTCTTGATCAAGGAAGCCCATTCTGGCCTTCACAGAATCTGCATGTATTATTCTCAACACTAAGGAGCAGCACTTAGTTAAAAATAACAAAAAGTGTACACACAATGAAATAAACTACCATGAGTGAGAATGAGCTCAAACCACAGAAACAGCACAATATATCTACAGAGCCTTCAGATAGCGGAGGTTGTAAATTAAGATGACTACACGGCGATACTCATAATGTTTAAAGCTATCAAGCTAAGCTTGATAAAATTTTAAGGGGATAAGAGGTTGTAAATGCTGACACATGCATGAAATAGGACGATCACAGTCCAATACTACTAGCCTAGGCAAAAGTCTAAGATGCTATCTGAAAACCAAACTAAAATAAAAAAAGGACTGGGGGCATGGCTCAAGTGGTAGAGTGCTTTCCTGGCAAGGATGAGGCCCCGAGGTCAAACCTCAGAACCACCAAAATGGGGGGTGAGGGACTACCAATAATGACCTGAGCCAGGCACCAGGGCTCACACCTATAATGCTAGCTATTCAGGAGGCTGGAATCTGAGGATCATGGTTTGAAGCCAACCCAGGCAAAAAGTCCATGAGACTCTTATCTCAAATTAACTATCAGAAAACCAGAAGTGGAGCAATGGCTCAAAGTGGAAGAGTGCTAGCCTTGAATATAAAAGCTCAGGGACAGTACCCAGGCTCTGAGTTCAAGTCCCACAACCAACAACAGCAACAAAAAAGACCTGAAAGATTTGAAGAAGAACCCGAGTACTTTTTTTTTGGAGGGGGGGCGGTTGTGGGGCTTGAACTCTGGGCCTGGGTGCTGTCCCTTAGCTCTTCAGTTCAAGTCAAGCACTCTACCACTTGAGCCACAGCATCACTTCTGGTTTTCTGGTGGTTAATTGGAGATAGGAGTCTCACCAACATTCCTACCGGGGCTGGCTTTGAACCTCGATCCTCAGATCTCAGCCTCCTGAGTAGCTAGGATTACAGGAATGAGCCACTGGTACCTGAGTACTTTTTTTTTTTTTTTTGCTGGTCATGGGGCCTGAACTCTGGGCCTGGGCACTGTCCCTCAGCCCTTCAGCTCAAGGCGAGTGCTCTACCACTGGAGCCACAGCACCACTTCTGGCTTTTTTTCTTTTTGCTTATGTGGTGCTGAGGAATCGAACCTAGGGCCTCATGCATGTGAGGCAAGCACTCTACCACTGAGCCACCTTCCCAGCCCACCTGAGTACTTTTGAGACTGAAAAATATCAATACATACAATAATAAAGAACTCAATGGATGTGTTAAATGAAAAATTAGATAACGCTAAAGAGAGAATTCATGAGTTGGAAAATAGGTAAAAAGAAATTATCCAGAAAAAGAATAAAAAATGATAGAGAAATACAATGACAGAAAAGGTAAGTTAAAAGACATTGAGAGGGGCTGGGAAGGTGGCTCAGTGGTAGAGCGCTTGCCTTGCATGCATGAGGCCCTGGGTTCGATTCCTCAGCACCACATAAGCAAAAAGAAAAAA
>NW_012267295.1:3536681-3543603 GCF_000151885.1 Dipodomys ordii | reverse complement strand
CCCCGTGAGGCAGTAAGTCCCAGGCCAGAGCTGCCACCCTGGCAGTGGAAAGTGGCTTCCACCTGTGTGAGAAGATGAGCCATGTGACTTCACAACCCCCTTCCAAAGTGCCCAGGAGACCCGTGGCTCACGCCTGTCATCCTAGCTATTCAAAAGGCTGCACCAGTGCCTCATGCTTGTAATCCTAGCTACTCAGGAGGCTGAGATCTGAGGATCTCGGTTCAAACCCAGCCCTGGCAGGAAAGTCCATGAGACTCTTACCTCCAATAAACCACTAAAAAACTGGAAGTAACACTGTGGCTCAAGCGGTGGAGTGCTCGCCTTGAGCTGAAGAGCGTAGGGACAGCGCCCAAACCCAGAGTTCAAGTCCCACGACCGACAAAAAAAAAAAAAGGCTGAGATCTGAGGATTGCAGGTCAATGTCAGCCCAGGCAGAAATATCTATGAGACTCTTATCTCTAACTAACCACTAAAAAGCTAGACTGGAGGCAGAGCACCAACCCTGAGAGAAAAACTAATCTAGAGTTCAAACCCATGGGCTGGGAATGTGGCTCAGTAGTAGAGCGCTTGCCTAGCATGCATGAAACTCTGGGTTTCATTCTTCAGTACCACATACACAAAAAGCCAGAAGTGGTGCTGTGGCTCAAGTGATAGAGTGCCAGCCTTGAGCAAAAGAAGCTCAGAGACAGTGCCCAGGCCCTGAGTTCAAGCCCCAGGACTGGCAAAAAAAAAGAAAGAGAGAAAAAAGAAGAGTTCAAACCTCAATACCCATGCATAAGTGTGCGTGTACACACACATGCACACACACACACACGCACGCACGCACACACGCACGCACGCACACACACACAGAGCACCCTGGAGTCTAAAGACCTGGAGAGAGGCTCGGGAAGACCCTGCTGCAGGCCTCCAGGGGTTGGTCACCAGGCTGCAGGTTTCGAAGGTCCTTGGAGAACATGGGAGCGGCCCTGCTGCCTGCACTGGGCAGGGCTGACCCGAGTGTCCTGCCAGCCAGCACCCCAGCTCCACTCCACAAAGGAGACACCACTTGGCTGGCCTGTCTCTGGCCGATAAACCAAGCGCCTGTCACCTGTGCTGGGCTGCACGAAAGGAGACGAGTGGACAGCCACTGTGATGGGCTGGGGGGCTGGGGCCTCTCTGGCCTGAGCAAGCCCGTGGGTGAGCCCTGAGGCTTGGGCTCCGGTGTTCTGACTCAGGGGCTCCCTCAGGCGAGCAGGTGGTGAGCTCCACAGGGTTGGCTGGAGTGGGGCAGGGGATGAGGCCCCGGCACATGAACACCCCCTAAACTAGCTTTGCCCTCTGAGTCAGTCTGTACAACCTGGGACCCCAGCACCCCAAGGACCCATGAAGGGCCAAGGTGCTGCCCTACATCCTTACCCAACTTCACGCAAAGCTCTGCAGAGGCACTTGGTCCTCAGAGGTCTGAGCCCACCCCGTCACCCCTCCCCCCAGGGATACTCACTGTGCAGAATGGCCAGGGCCAGGATGCCCCCCGTGCTGGTCCCTGCCACCCAGTCAAAGAGGTCCTTGGTGGCCATGCCGGAGGCCTTCTCGATGGCGATGAGGAGCTGGATGATGACCAGGCCTTTCACGCCCCCTCCATCCAGGCAGAGCAGGTGATCATGGCTGCAGGGAGGACAGCGCGGGGAGCCCAGGGCGGGGGGCGGGGGTCCCGTGATGACTCGGCACCCCTGCCCCCCACACTCGCAGCTAATGTCCCCCAGCATCTCTACTGTAGTGGATGCCAGCAAAGCCGGCCAGGCCTGCGTGGGGCCAGTGTGCTAGTGGGGAGTGGGTGGGGTGAAGGGAAAAGGTAGGAGGGCAATGGCACAGCTCCAGGTCAGTTCTAGGCCTGCCCCAAAGCAGGTGCTGAGCAAAGTCTGTTAGAAGGAAATGGGAGAGGGGGGCGGGGGCGGGGGGAGGCTCCCTGCAGCTGGGTCAGGTTGGGGGAGAGGGCTTTCCATTTGGGAGATAAGGGAGGTTGGAAGGTCTGTGTGCCAGGGCCCTGCAATGTGGGGGACATGGGCGTTAGCTCACTCTGTGCTGCCCCGTGCCCACCTGTGTGAGTGGAGGAATGAAGGCCACAAGCGAGGAGACTGGCACAAAGTCACATCCTCCTGCCGGCCCCCGAGGCGCAGGCGCCTGCCCTCTCTGGTCAGGCTTGAGGGGCCGCCTTCCTTCGGGTCCCTTCTCATCTTTCCCTCTCAGTTTGACTTGCTGTCTACAAACTCCCCAAAGTCAGCGGGCCCCTCGGGTGCAGCTGCCCTGTCCCCCTGGGTTCAGAGCTGTCTATGAACACCGGCCCTTGGTTCACCTGCTTCTCTCTGCCCTCACCTCCACTAGCCAGGGGCCAGCTCTGCTCTAACAGCAAGATGGTGTCATCAAGTGAGGGGGATTTCTGCAGTCAGGTGGCAAGTCCCTGTCCTGGCATTCACAGGGTCTGTGCCTAAAGGGACAGGCTTGGGCAAAGGGGGTCCTTGCAATGCGCATGCTGATAGGAAATACCCTGCTTGGGAGTGAAAGTGGTCTGCCCTGTGCTCTGGACCCTCTCCCACTTCCAGTCACTGGGGCTCAAAGTCCACAGAGAGAGACCGCGGGAGAGGAGAACCAGAGTTTTGGGGCCAAAACTACAAATGAATTCATTTCTCCATTCACATACAGAGTAGGCCATTCTCCTAATTGGGTGAGGGTGGGGGGGGAGAGGAGTGCTCAGATTCAGACCTAGGGCTCAGAGGCTCCAGTAACAGACTTGGCAAAAGGACTTGAGTGTCCACACACTGGCGCCCCCCAGGGCCTCCCCCATGGGCCTGGGGACACAACTCGGGAAACAACTCATCTGTGGAGGGAGAAAGATAAATGAGGAAGCCATGGGGAGCCAAGAGACAGTGCTGGAATCTGCAGAGGGGTCGGGAGGATGCTCCAACTATGTTCTGGTCAGGGAAGAGGGCCACACGATGGCAGTGCCCTAAGGCTGCTGTGTGAGCCCGCACTGCCTGAAGGAATGATTACGTCATCACAGGCCGCAGGACCGGAAGGAAAGCTGCCTCACTAGGCAGGGTGGGACAAGGGACACCAAGGGAGGCGTCCATACCGGCCTGGCCCTGGCCTTGGCTCCACTTACGTCCGCTTCTCGTCCCTCATGGAGCTCAAGATGAATGCTGGCTTCCGGGCCCGGGAGATGGGCAAGAGGTCCTGCAGCTCTGCGGGGCACAGGGCAGGGCACGCTGCACATCCCATGGATCCTTAGACACCAGTAGAGCTGTGCCCCACTAGCTGTCTCTCCCTGTGCCCTGCCCCTCTGCTTCCTGCCCCAGGGCCCATGGGCCCCCCTGGGAATGACCCCGGCCCTGGCTCCCCAGCACACAGCCCCTCCCACCTCCTCCTGAAACTCTGCTCCAGTGCCCGGCGACTCAGTGCGCAAGCGCTGCCCAGTGCAGACCTGGCTGCTCTCAGCTCCCCGGGGCATCACAGCTATTGCTGCCAACGTGCTAGCAGGCCCCAGACGTGCTCCGAGACCCATCAGAAGGGCTTAGTGCGGACAAGGCTGAGGACTGGACTCCAAGAATGAAGGGCACATCCCCCCCATCCTTTGTCCTGGCCCCAGGTCTGAAAACTTCCTTGGTGGCCTGGGGGTTCAGTTGCACCCACTCATCCTCTCCATCCAGTCGTCCTCTGGACGTAAGGCCCACCCCCTCCCAACAAGCAGCGCAACCCCACACGTCCGTCCGCGCGTGCGTGCCCGGCACGTGACTGACAGCCCACGCGATGGTGCAGGAACTAGAGGCAGGCAGTACGGCAGGCAGGCAGGAGCAAGGCAGTGTCCCCCCAACCCAGGACATGGCCAAGGAGCAGGCAGGGTCAGCAGGAGGCTAGCCAGGAGGGGTAGTGCGGGGGTGGGGGGGAGGTGCGTGTGCCTGGAGGTACAACTGAGGAAAGGAGAGGGGACCAGGGCTGAGGCTTTGTGGGCAGGGCTGGGCTCAGTGGCTTTCCTAGGCCCAAGCATTACCCTTCTGCCGCCATGCCCCAGGCCCACTGTCCAGCCTGGCTTAGAAGACTGCCTGCCTGTAAAATGGAGAGAGAAAGATGGGGTGCTGGGGGCAGTGGGGATGGAGGGTGCTGTGCTGGAGGGACTGGGATCTGCCTCCACCATGGCTAGCAGGTCAGCTCACCAACCATAGGTTCCGGCTGCCTTTGGAGCAGGGGCTCCCCTCCCCAACAGCCTAGGCTCCTGGTGAGCCAGACTCCAGAAGGCCAGAGCAGGGGTCCAGTCTCCTCTGGGGCTGTCTCCAAGGGTACCAAGGCCCATGAGGACAAATGCTGGTTACTGACCAAACCAGCACGGGGTAGACTGGGGCTCTCACACAGGACAGACTCAGTAAGACAGGGGTGGAAGCCCAAGGACCAGAATCCCCCCAGGGGACAAGAGATGGTGAATGTCACAGGTAACACGGGCCCCAGACTGAGTCCAGAGCACCCTGCTGGGGACTCCAGCCAGAGTCTGCCCAGGGCTTGGCTGTCCAGGTTGGCTTACAGCTCTTCCCCTTCGTCTCTCGCTCCCTTCAACTCCTCCCATCCTTGGATCCAATTCTTCCTCTCCAGTGGGGGTTGCTGGGGCCAGGCTTGGGCCCTGTGGGGGGGGGGGGGGGGGGGGGGGGGGGGGGGGGGGGGGCAGAGGCCTACCTAGGTTGTTTAAGCTGATCTCTGGGGGCTGAGCTCTCTCCAGGGAGAAGGGGTGAGGCAATGCTGCAGAGCCCTGAGCCGCAGGGACCTCTGGGATGCCTGGGACGCGGTAGTCAGCCCCCACGGTTTTCAGCAGGGCCAAGAGCGCCTTCCTGGTGACCACTTGTCGTGGTGTGGGAAGGAGAAATGGCAACAAGGAAGTGAGGTCCCTCCCTCCACACAGGAGCCCTGCCTCACTGCCCGGCCGCCTGGCCGTGCAGGAGCCGCCCGTGGGGTGTGCTGAGTGCCAGGCTGTGAGGCTCCACGCGTCTCTCAGCACTGGGGTGGGGAGTGTCAGGGATGGACCACAGGGTAGGACAGAAGGAAGGCAGAGTCACCTGCCCCATTATTTTGGGGTTTCCCTCTTTCCTTCTAATGTAATCAAGGAGGCAGGGCAACCATCTTCATGGTGAGCAGTTCTCAAAACCTCCATGGGACATTTCCTTTCAGAGTTTGAAAGGGACAAGGTAGCAGCCTTCCACTTGTCCACCCGTGACCTTTTCCCTTCTCTGCAGGGACAACTCTGAGCCAAGGGCCTGAGCACAATGAGAGCAGACGGCAGGAGCAGGGAGGGCAGTGGACCACCTAGGTTGTTTAAACTGATGGTGGGGGGCCGAGCTCTCTCCAGGGAGAAGGGGCAAGGTTGCAGGTCAGACCTCTACAAAAACCTCACAGGTCCCTAAAGCCCTCCAGAGGGGGCTCCAGGTCCCTGTAAAGACAACCTGCCGCCTCCTGCACTATACAGGCTCAGTGCGCAGGGGTGTAGCGCATGCACGTGTGTGTCTATGCACATGCACATGTCTGTCTGTGCACATGAAGGCATGCAAAGGTGTGTGCAGGCATGCTCACGTGTCTGTGCACTAAGGGCATGCGAAGGTGTTACAGGCATGCACACACCCATCCTGCACATGCCAAGGCCATTCTCCTGCTGCTCATCCTAATCGTGCCCCCATGGGGAATCTGAACCCCCAGGGGCTGCATGGGGAAGGACCCAGTTGGTCAGCCCTTGGTGAGCCTGCCTTAGGGGAAGGACGCTCCCTCTTGGGGCCCCACATGCTCCTGGCCACCCTCAGCAGAGAGCAGTGGTGGTCAGCACAGGGCACTGGCACCTAATGGCTGAGCAGTCCGTCCTCAGTCTCTGCCCCTGTCCCTGCCCAACTCCAGTCCCAGGTAGCAAAGTACATACTTTTGCTGATCTTGGAAGCTATTAATGCAGGAGTCTCCCCGAAGTCATTTGGGACGTCCACCTCTGCTCCAAACACAATGAGGGCCTTGACCAAGTCTAAGTTGTCATTCTGTTGGGGAAAGAGGGAGGACAACATGTGACAGCTCATCAAATAATGTAGGAGGGATCTCCCGAGCACAGAGACATTGGGGTCTCTGACCCCACTTCCAGGGAATCTGGTATTCCATAGCCTGCAGTTTGATGACTAGTGTCCTGACCAGGGGGTTTCAGAGCCCACATAGAAATGGGAGGGTCACCAGGCTCCTCTAGAAGCTCCTATGTGCTTCCAGGAGCCCTGGGATGCTAAGGAATTAGCTGCTGCAGCTCTCAGGGAAAGCCCATCCGGTCCAGGGAAACAGAGCCAATGCCTGGCCCAATGGCTGCCTTCTGGGGGTAGTTTCTATCTTTCTGGAGAACTTTCATTTAAATCTCTAGGGCCAAGCAGCAGGGTGGGAAGCCTGCACAGGACAAACCGACTGGCAACTGGAAACCAAAGCTCTGTTCTCATCATGTTCCCTCCCAGGACCCCATTTCCCTGCCTGGAGAATGCAGCAGTGATGTGTGAAGTGGGTTCCCAAACATTCTTCACATTTATGAAGATGCACACGGGATCCAGTAAAGCGCACATTTCCATCGCTCATTTCATGCTCTTTGGGGTTTCCTTTTACATATGGTTCCTTTTACATACATTGTCACTTGTGCAGCAGTGACAATGACTTCCACAGAAGTTTAAGGACATTTCAAAGTAGAACAGCTTGAAGATGCAATTGACCACCTAAATGGAGAGGGGGCTGAAGAATGGCTCAAAAGCTGTGAAGAAAGCAGGCACATGCAGAGGAGCAGCACACAGGAAATGGTGCACTATACACGCAGCCCTCCAGCTGCTCTAATCACTGCAACCACAGCCCTCCAGCTGCTCTAATCACTGCACCCACAGCCCTCCAGCTGCTCTAATCA
>NW_012267295.1:3510427-3535565 GCF_000151885.1 Dipodomys ordii | reverse complement strand
AAAAAAAATTCCATCTCCAAAATAAACCAGCAAAAAGCTAGGCTGAAGACATGGCTCAAGTAGTAGAGCACTTGCTGAGAAAGCTGAATAAGAGTGTGAGGACCTGAATTCAGACCCCAGTTCCAATAGAAAAAAGAAAAAAACCCACTAGTATTCTTTGCCCATGGTTTCAACTAACCGTAAGGATTTCAGGAAACTTGCATATTGCCATGATTAGCTTGACATCGTCCTCAACTTTATAAAGGTTTTTTTTCTTTCTCTCTTTTTTCTCAAAGCTAGCACTCTACTACTTGAGCCACAGGCTCTACTTCAGGCTTTTTGGTGCTTAATTGGAGAGAAGGGTCTCATGCACTTTCCTGCCTGAGTTGGCTTTGAATTTCAGTCCTCAGATCTCAGCCTCCCAAGTAGCTAGGCTTAGAGAGGCATGAGCCGCTAGTACCTGGCCTAATTAAGATGAGGAGGTTGGAAACTCAAGCTTTCTATGACTAGGTTGAGCACCCCTTACCTGAACCCTGGGACTCCACAGTCATTGTGGATTTCAGATATTCAGACAAGGTTGCCCAATGGATGAAGCATATGCAAAGGATTCGGAAATTCAAACCTGTGAGATGACAGTGGTCCTGGCCCGCATTTTGGATCAGAGCTACCCAATCTGTACTACATATCCACGCAGGCCATTCAGAGGCCAATACTTGGTGCACTGATGTTTTCCAGGGACAACACCAAAGCATGATGGGTAAAGGTCCATGTAATACAGAAGAGGCACCAGTGGGCACTCACATGACAAAGAACACAAAGTAGCCAGTCAAGCTACTCAGGAGGCTGAGATCTGAGGACTGAAATTCAAAGCCAGCCTAGATAGATAAATTTGTGAGACTATTGTCTCTAAATAACCAGCAAAAAGCCAGAAGCAGGGCTATGGCTCAAGTAGTAGAGTACCAGCCTTGAATGAAAAAGCCAAACAAGAGTGTGAGGCCCTGAGGTCAAGCCCTAGCACCAGCATACACACAAAAGCCTGTACAAAACAAAACCCCAATTATTCACAGAAGTATCCATGGACTGATTGAACCAAAGTTGGAGAACTGACTACTGAAGGGTCCAGTCAGGACAACTATGTATGCTCCAGTCTTCATTATAGTCTGAGCATCCTGGGCAGCAATGTCTCTGCTACAGTTAGAACCTTTGGTAGGAATAAGATGTTTCAAATCCATCCTGACTTGTCTTTTGGTCTTGGGTGTCTGTCCATCCTCCTTCTCTGATACTTGCTCATCAATGTCTGCCATGTGGCATCGCCACCTCCTGTGAACTGATGTAACAGCCCCTGCATTTAATACGTGCACATACTTTCTGAACAGACTGCCAGGGCTTCACGGGCCAGTGAGAAGCCAGCAGATGTCCCAGCCCACTGGGACGCCTGCTGTGTAGGGGGCCCTATGGTTCCCAGGGAGATGAGATGTGTCAAGGCGGCGGCCCTGGCCTCTATGAGACACCCGCCCCCGACCAGGCACTGGTGTCCTACCAGGTGGTGAGTTCTACCTCGAGCTACCAAGTGCCACCATTACTCTTCTCCATCTTCCAGATGGAGGAAAGCAAGGCAGCCAGATGGCGAGCCATGATGTGTCCAAGGCAGACATGTCCATCTGCAGCCAGGGCCATTTGTTCTCTGACATGATTTAAGGGGGAAATGGGCTGGGGGCACAGAGAAGAAAAGATACTGGAAACCTCTCTTCGTGCTGAGGGAGGACACGGAAGGCTTCCTGGGGAGGAGGCAGAGGTCTGAACTGAGCCTTGGAAGGGAAGCAGGAGCGGAGGAGAGGCGTGGCGAGGCCTTCCTGTACCCCACCACACGGCAGCCCGGCAGGCCTGGGCAGGGAGGACAGAGGCGGACTCACAGACATGGCCAGGTGCAGCGGGGTGTTGCCGTTCTCGCCGCGGGCGCCCGCGTTGGCCCCGTAGGTCAGCAGCACCATGACGCAGTCGAAGCGGTTGCGCATCACGGCCACGTGCAGAGCTGTGTTCCCCGAGGCGCTGGTGCTCTCCACCTCACAGCCCCGCTTCAGCAGCATGCGCGCCATCTGGGGAGTGGCCAGGCCCCGTCAGCATGACGCTCGAGGGAGCAGCCATGGCCCACGATGCCTGGGCTATCACTTCCTCCCTGAGTGGCCTTCAGCCATGAGCCCTCTAGAAAGCTCTAGCAACGGGAGAGGAGCCTGGGGCAGGCCTCCGTTCTGGGGTATCCCTGGACCCTGACTCCCTACGTCCTCAGTACCCTGGGACAAACAGCTGAAAGATGATTCTCTGAGCTTCTGGTCCTTTCCTGGAGCTAACGACCCCATCCATCTCTGCGAGGCCCCCTTGGCCCTGTCCCAGAAGCACCCCACTCCTTGTGACCGCCCCCCCCGGGAGGGGCCACGCTCAGGGATCACTTTTCAAGGGCCCTGGCACCTACATCCCTACTCCCCAGCAACCTTCCAACCACAGGACTGTGGGGGACACAGCTGAGCCTCTCCTCCGGCTATGGCGGCCTGGACAGGACATGGCTGCTGGGGCACTGTCCTCTCTGTGAAGTAGGGCGTGTCTAGCTCACTGCGGGGAAGAGGCAGCCATGATAAGGAAGCAGAGGCAGGCAGACTCCTCCCTTCTGGTATGGGCCACAGAACAGCAAGATGGATCATGGGGGGCACTGGTGCAGAATCTTCTCATGTGCTACCCTGCTGGTGTCAAACACCTCTAACAACTGGTACCTGCCAGCAAGCAGCAGAGCAATGCCAGCCCCTCAACTATTCTCCTCAGGCTCATCAGCCCACTACCAGACCTGCCCTCAGTGTGGCCGCCTTCCTGCAGGCACCAGGGAGGCAGCTCTGGGCTGGGTCTGCCCCTCCCACCCGCAGACTCCGCCTACCTCAGCGTTCTTGGCCCAGTGGAGGGGGCTGGCTCCATAGCGAGGGTCTTTGCTGTGGATCTGGTTGCTGTCCATGCTGATAATCATTTCAGCACACCTGAGGGGGAAAAGGGGAGGGGAAGAAGAGGAGGAGGAAGAGATGGAGTTAGCCTGGGTTTCTGACCCCAAGTTCTATAACCCCTTACTGATTAGGGAGTTCACCTACAAACAAAGGTACAACCAAACCCACTAGCTACCTTGGCAAAGTTTTCTAGAAGAGCACACCAAAGCTAAGGCCACAGAGGGCAAAAGAAACAAATGAAAATATACTGAACTGCAGGCACTGGTGGCTCACGCCTGTATTCCTAGCTACTCAGGAGCCTGAGATCTGAGGACAGCCGTTCAAAGTCAGCCTGGGCAGAAAAGGCCGAGTGAGACTCTTATCTCCAATAAACCACCAGAAAAACCAGAAGTGGCACTGTGGCTCAAGTGGTAGATCGCTAGCCTTGAGCTGAAGAGTTGAGGGCCAGCACCCAGACCCAGAGTTCAAGCCCCACAACTGACAAAAAGAAAAAAGAAAATATACTGAACTAACAGGCTGCTGCACAGTGAATGAATCAACAAAAGAGAAACACAACCTATACACTAGGGACAAAAATTTTACAAATCAAAGGGCTGGGAAGGTGGTAGAGCGCTTGCCTTGCATGCATGAGGCCCTGGGTTCGATTCCTCAGCATCACATAAGCAGAAAAAGCCAGAAGTGGTGCTGTGGCTCAAGTGGTAGAGCGCTAGCCTTGAGCTGAAGAGCTGAGGGACAGTGCCCAGGCCCAGAGTTGAAGCCCCACGACTGACCAAAAAAAAATCAGGAAATGGAGATGTGGCTCAAGTGGTAGATTGCTAGCCTTGAGCAAAAATGCTCAGAGACAGAGCCCAGGCCCTAAGTTTAATCCCCAGGAGACACACACACACACACACACACACACACACACACACACACACACACACACAGACATCATTCAAAGATGGCATACAAATGGCCACCACATACAAGGCATCTTCTGTGGTCCGAGCCAGGCACACCAAAACCACTACAAGATGTCCGCTCACAGCTGGGCTTGGGCTCAGCCCCACAGAGCCGTCCTGGGCCAGCTGCCTATGCACCCCCTCCCCCAGCCCCAAGTGCCCTCCATCTCAGCTCATCTGTCTGATCATCTGTCCCCTTCCTCGTAGGCAGGACTATCACGTGAGGACAGACACAGACCCAGGTCTTGTCAAGGTCAGCTGAGTTGAGGGACAAAGCAGAGGGACACCAGCCTGCGAACACAGGCAATTCCCAGAGCAGGGCTAGGCTGGCTACTATGTGGAGACACTAGCACCACCCTGCTGGCACTCAGATGCCCCGTGCTCTCCCATCTCCAGAGAGGACAGCCGGGGGAGAGAGGGGAGGTGGCTGAGCGCGCTGAGGAGCAAGGCTCCCTCGGAGCGGCCTGCAGCAGCGTGTGTGGCTTCTGCATGCAGATCACCCATGGCTTGTGGCACTCGGGTTGCCTGACACTGGGGCTGTTGGTGTTTACTGTAACCAGTCAAGTCCCTCTGAAAGTTCTAGTTCATTAGGGCGTGGGAGAATGAAGGAAAGACTGTCCATGCTGGGACCAGCCTATGAGGGGACAGCAGTGTCCTGTGGGTGCAGACCAGGGGGAGGGGCTTGCAGGAGGGTGTCTGTGGTCTCCCCTCCACACGTGGTACCTGACGTTTACGCTCACTGGCTGGTGCTCCACCAACTGAGCCATACCTCCAATCCTGTCCTTCATTCTTGAGACATTCTATGTTGTAATAAGCCATCTCCAATCACACCCTCCTGTATACACACCCCACACAGTGAAGAACTGAAAACCAGGGTTCCAAGTCTGGGACCTGGGAGGGACGGGAGTGGTGATACAGCTTGTCAGGAAAGCACATGTGCCTGAGCGGACAGGGCTCTGGCCACCTTGGCAAGTGTCCTTGGGCTTCAAGCCAGGCAGGCACAGAAGCTCTGAAGCACTGAAGACCCCTGGAGGGGGTTTGCGTGTGGTGTAGAGGAGAGCTCCACAAGGAAAGAGGAGGGGACCGAGGGGACGACCAGGCTGAGAGGCCCATCTCCTCTGGCTGAGGGAGTCCACGGTCAGTTAAGGTGCACTGACAAAGCTTCAGCCTGGCTGACCTTGAGGACAGAGCCCCAGCGGCCCCACAACTCTTCACCAGCACACGGTGGGCGCCAGGCCTGCACCCAGGGCTCGGGGCGGGCGGAGGCTCACCCCTTCTGGGAGAACTTCATGGCGGTGTGGATCGGGTAGCCGCCCGGCCCCATCACGTTGCAGCGGGCATTGCACAGCAGCAGCACGCGGACCATCTCCTGCTTCCCCATCTGGCAGGCCAGGTGCAGCGGGGTCAGCCCCTGGTTATTCACCTGGTTCAGGCCCGAGGAGGCGTTCTTGCCCAGGAGCTGACAAAACAACCCAAAACAGCATGGTGGGTGGGAGCCCAAGACAAGGAACCCTTCTCCAGCACACTGAGCCACCTGCGCTGGGGACCACGTGGATGCTGACAAGAAGGCCAAGAAGAACAACAGACCAGGTGCCAGTGGCTCAAGAGGCTGAGGGCTGAAACCAACCTGGGCAGGAAAGTCTGTAAGCCTTTCCAATGAACCAGCAAAAGCCAGGAGTGAAGGTGTGGTTCAAGTGGTAAAGTATCAGCCTTGAGTGAAAAAGCCAAGGGACAGGACTCAGGCCCTAAGCTCAAACCCCAGGACCGGTGCGTGTGCACATGCACACTCACGTGACATGCATGCATGCATGCACATGCACAAACACACACACACACAAAGTTTACATTATTTTTTGGTTTGTTGAGGCAAGAGTCACTGAGTACAAGGTAGGGACCCCTTTTCTGGAAAACCTGATGGCCAGGTAGAGAGGAAAAACCTTTGAAAGGACCTGCACATTCTGTACCACAAAGCATAACCTGAGTTCTGCTTTTTCCTTTCAATAGAATAAATACATGAAGTAGCTTTTTAAAAGTATCACTTCATCTACTTGCCCATTGTTTTTTTTTTTTTTTTGTTGGTCGTGGGGCTTGAACTCTGGGCCTGGGCGCTGTCCCTCAGCTCTTCAGCTCAAGGCGAGCGCTCTACCACTTGAGCTACAGCGCCACTTCCTTTCTGGTGGTTTATTGGAAATAGGAGTCTCACGGTCTTTCCTGCCCAGGCTGGCTTTGAACCGCGATCCTCAGATCTCAGCCTCCTGAGTAGCTAGGATTACAGGTGTGAGCCACCAGCGCCCGGCTTGTTTTTTTTTTTTTTTAATTTCTCTGTCCTACCTTGTATTCATATACTGTTTTGTAGAATGGGAACTTCTTTGTACAACTACTTAAAGATAATAATAAAAAAAATAAAATAAGATTAAAAAATAGATTCCTCTGTCCTAAAAATAAAAAATTAACATGAGCATCTCTGGCACCAGGGCCCACAGGAGCCAGTGGGGTGTTGGTTTGGCTTGGTAAGTTCCTGTTGGTTGGGTAGGTTGGGTAGGGGTCCCGCAGCCCCCAGGAAGGGGCTGGCTACCGTGCTTGAAGCCTGGCCTAGGGCCTGGCACTGGGCCGTGCTGGCTCAGTGGTGCCTGGGGAAGCTGATGGTTTTGAGCTGCCCTGAGGTTAGTCTGTTGAGCTGAAAGACACCGTGGCTGTCAGAGCAGGGGCCAATGATACGTCCCCAGATAGGGGTCAGAAGGGCAAAGGGAGAGTGCACCCTCCAGGGAGGAACTCAGCCTTCAATGATCAATGGGAGACAAGGAAAGGCCTAGGATGACTCGTGAGTGCAGGGCGCACGGGTGGCATGGTCCACACCAGCCTCAGCCCTGGCCCTGCTTACCTGCAGCACCTGGGAGTTGTCACCCTGCACGGCGTAATGGAAGGCCGTCTCCCCCTTGTTGTCCGTGACGTCCATCTGGGCATGGCAGTATTGCACCAGCTCCACCAGGATCTCCCCATTCCCCTTGCGGCAGGCCAGGTGCAAGGGGGTGCAGCCCTCCTCGTTCTCTGTGTTGTTGGCACAGCTGTGACAGAGGGGCAGGGTGGTCAGGATGGGCAGGTGAGAAACCCAAGTGCATGCTGGGAGATTCCCACCTCCCAGCATGGCTGAGTCACGACTCATTTGGACCTGGGCTCAGTACCACACTGCAATGAGTGGAGGGGGACAAAGGACACAGAAATCTCACGCACTCAACCTCCCTAGGCTCCAATGGCCTTCTCTACTGTGCCCACCATGATGGCTCTAGCAAGGAACAGGCCTGCTACAAGCCAAGACCTGGGGGCATCGTGGGAGATACACACACACACACCCGTGGCCCAGACGGCCGGGCCGCCCACCTGATGATGCGGCTGTGGTGGAAGCACTCTCGGATGCCCAGCTCCACCGCCAGGTGAGCGGCCGACCAGCTGGGGTGGTTGCGGATGAGGTCGGTCAGCTGCTGCAGGACATCCACCTGCAGGACCTGCGTGGAGCTCTCATAGAAGGGCGGCAGCTGGGATGAGTACTGCTGGAAGTTCACCTGAGCATCGGCCTCTGACTCCAGCTGGAAAAGCCTGGACAGGAGAGGAGGACTCCAAGCTGAACCCCATGGGGCTCTCAGCCCACAGCCCAGCTCAGTCAGGAGCCTTGGACCCCCCCCCCAAAATAGGACACTGCTGTTCCAGGCTGAAGCCTGCCTCTCTTCCCTCCAACACACAGCCTATGTGGAGTTGACCTTGACTTCTCTGTTTGAAAAGTGTCTCTTTCTCCTTCCTTTTTCCCCTCCCTCCCTCACTTCCTCTACTTCTCCCTCTCTCCCTCTCTCTCTCTTCCCCTGCTTTCATATGTTACCCAACCAAATCCCTGCTATGTCCTTTTCCTAATTGGACTGTCACATCTGAGAGCCCCAGCTTAAAGTCTCTGGCCTCTTGTACATGGTCAAAATCAAACAAGGTCAAGCCAGTGCTGGTGGCTCTCTCCTATAATCCTAGTGACTTAAGAGACTGAGTTCTGAGGATCATGGTTCAAAGTTAGCCTGGGCATGGGCTGGGAAGGTGGCTCAGTGGTAGAGCGCTTGCCTTGCATGCCTGAGGCCCTGGGTTCGATTCCTCAGCACCACATAAGCAAAGAGAAAAAAGCCGGAAGTGGCGCTGTGGCTCAAGTGGTAGAGCGCTAGCCTTGAGCTGACGAGCTCAGGGACAGCGCCCAGGCCCAGAGTTCAGGCTCCACGACCGGACCCAAAAAAAAAAAAAAAAAAAGTTAGCCTGGGCAACAAAGTCTATGAGACTCTTTTATATCCAACTAATCACCAAAAAGCCAGAAGTGGAGGTGTGATTCAAGTGGTAGAGTATCAGCCTTGAGCAGATAAAGCTCAGGGACAGCACCCAGGTCCTGAGTTTAAGCCCTCTATGACCCATGTATGCGCACCTGTGTGTGCACACGTGTGCACGCGCACATACACACACACACACACACACCACAATTGCATTTTGTAAGGCCAGCGGGGCCTGAGCCTCCAGAGACACTGAGGGTGTCTAGCACATGTCCAAAGGGTAGATGACAGAGAGGAAAAGGGTATGGTATGGGCACACATCGATGCTTATCTGGCCAGCTCCACCAGCCTACTCCACCCTGGCCCTGAAGCTGGCCCAGGCCCTTGGCGCTGGCCTAGACTCTTACCATGTCCTGCAGGCATGCCTAGGCAGACACAGCTCTGCCAGCCCTGTGAGGACAGTCACAGGTCACCTTACAGGGCCCTCTCAGCCTCCTCCACCCTTCCCACATCCCTCCATCCGCCTGGGTCAACACCTAGGCGGGAAACAACTTAGGCTGTGCTTCCTAAGCCCTCCATAGAGACCTGCCTCTCCAATCCCAAGCCCTCAGATGGGCCCCAGAAGCCACGTAGCACCTCCAGTGAGCTACTAGGAGGATCCAAAGGATAGAGACGTGTATGTATGTGTATGTGCACATGCACGCCCACGCGCATGCACCTGTGTGTATCTATGTGTACGTGTCTGTGTGTAATGTGTATGTGTGTATCTGTGTCTGTTTCTGTGTGTATGTCTGTGTGTATCTATGTGTTTGTATATGTGTCTCTCTATGTGTATGATGTATGTGGTGTGTGTGTGTATCTATGTGTTTGTATATGTGTCTCTCTATGTGTATGATATATGTGGTGTGTGTGTGTATCTATGTGTTTGTATATGTGTCTCTCTATGTGTATGATGTATGTGGTGTGTGTGTATCTATGTGTTTCTCTATGTGTATGATGTATGTGGTGAGTGTGTGTGTGTATCTATGTGTTTGTATATGTGTCTCTCTATGTGTATGATGTATGTGGTGTGTGTGTGTGTGTGTGTGTGTGTGTGTGTGTGTGTGTCATGGCTGACCACCACCCACCGGAAGCCGTTCTGTGAGTTCTTAGGGCTGATCAGGATGCAGTCCCAGGTGCGATTGGGAACATTCTGGAACAGGATCAGCTGCCCTTCCTCCCGAAGGCGCTCACTCAGGGTGTAGTCGACGATGGCCACCTCCTTCACGCGGTATGGGTTGGAGAACAAGTTGGTGACACTGCTGAGGGTATTCACCAGGCGGCCGAAGAACTGCATCCTCTGTGGGGTGGGGGGCCCCACTGCCCGTACCTCCGTCTGCAAGACAGTGGGGTCTCGGGTGAGCTGGGCGGGGTCTCCCATGCACACCTCTGTGGGCAGCCAGGTCTTGTGCAGGCACCTCTGCAATGCTCCTCATTCTGGGCCTGCAGGGAGCTGAAAAAGGAAGGCGAGAAGGAGGGAGGGAGGGAGGAAGGAAGACAGGGAGGGAGGGATGGAAGGAAGGAGGGAGGGAGGGAGGGAGGGAGGAAGGGAGAGAAGGAAGAAGGGAGGGAGAGAGAGAAAGGAGCCCGAGTGTGAGGTCAGAAGGCTGAGAGGAGCTGGGCTGCCTCCTGCCCCCTGCCTCCGTGTCCCTGTCAGATCACACTCCCTCGTGGGTGCACCATAGGAGCCAGCAGCAGTGAACACGCACCATGGCACTAAGGCCCTGGCAGGTGGACGGCTTCTAGCCACACCAAGCAGTGACCGTCATTCCAACTAACAACACCCCCCCAGGGGAAAGGGACAGCGAGCAACCATCTCACCCTTTGCTTCCCACTGACTCTGGGAGAAGCCCAGGGCGTTGCCATGGGCGGCGGGGCTGCTGAGGCCTCTGGGGGTGGGGGATAGTTTACACTGCAAAAAGTACTGTTTCTGCTGTGTGTGCGCGCACTAAACAAGCTCCCTACCCCTGAGCTACATCCAGCCCCCCAAACCTGCTATCTTATTAGTTTCTGAGTTCCCAGAAAGCACACTGACTCCCTAAGGCACAGCCACAAATCCTGGTGCCAACCGGATGCCATCAGGCCACCTGCTGACGGGGCAGGCAGCGCTGAGGACGCTGATGTCTCTGATGAACATGGGCTTCACTGCCTGCAGAGGTTTGGCCTTGGAGACAAGGGAGATTAATGTATTTTTTTTGGGGGGGGGGGTCCGGTCATGGGGCCTGAACTCTGGGCCTGGGCACTGTCCCTCAGCTCTTCAGCTCAAGGCTAGCGCTCTACCACTTGAGCCATAACACCACTTCCGGCTTTTTTGTTTTTGCGTATTTGGTGCTGAGGAATTGAACCCAGGGCCTCATGCATGCAAGGCAAGTGCTCTACCACTGAGCCACCTTCCTAACCCAAGACAAGGGAGATAAAATAAAATAAAATAAAATGAAATAAAGACTAGGAGACTACAGAGGGAGCTTAATAAAGGAGAGAAAGAGCCTTTAGTGCGATGTGCTCAGGGGAGGAGCATGAAAACCCCACAAATATGGATTTCCCACGTTACAAACTGCATGGGTTCAGTAGCATGACCTGCCCCCCTGGCTGGCTGTGTGCGCCTGCGCAGGGTGCTCTCACAGTGAGAGCACCGTCCTCCAGCCCTCAGCCTCACAGCATGGCTGCACCACCCTCCCGGAGCACACTTCGTAACAATGCGAGCTCCACTCTCCTGGTCATTATCCAGCCACATTGCAGCACTACCCTCCTGGTTGTTACTTAGCAGCGCTGGGTGCACTGCCCTCCCAGGAGTTACTTAGTAGGTAGCTCATTATCACATGACTGTCATGGTACTTGCACAGTGTTCAAGCAGCCCCTGTGTAACTTAATGACAGCCTCCAAACACTCGAGGGGTAACACCGACCGTGTGGACGTGCAGAGGAGCCCCAAGGGCTGAATGCACAGTGTGCGCTTGCAGGTGTCCCCTGAAACTACTGCAGTTACATCACAACACACCTGCCCACCCCCCTTTGGGCTGAGCTCAGCACTCCATGGGATCACATCAGCGAATTCTCACAGAACCACAGGAGGCATGTGTGCAGCGAGCACAGTGCAGACCTGGGGCCAGACCAGGTTCAAATCCCGGCTCACCATTTGCTAGCTGTGTGACCTTAGGCACAAGTTACTTCATCTCCCTGAGTTTCAGTTCCTAACCTGTAACATCAGGAACCAAAACAGTGCCTGGAAGTGGCACCCAGCAGAGGGCAGATGGCCAGTAGGTGGCAGTTGGCTTTACCACCCTTTTACTGGTAAGGAAATGGGGCCTGCGGAACCTCAACAGCACAGCTCTGAAGCTATTCTTGCTGAAGCTTTGGAAAATCCTTCCTTTTAGGATTGGTTGGAGGTGTGGTGGGAGAAGGCGCAGCTCTCAGGGGCTTTGGGGACAAGGATGGGATCAAGGGCTCCCAGGAGCTCAGGGTTAGGGACGAGACTTGCCAGCAGGCTCCAGAGGCCTCACACAAAGGTCCCTGCCCAGGAGGCTGAGGCCTCTCCTCAGAGGCTGGGCCCACAGCCCGCGCACCTCCCTCCCCCACACCCCACCCCTAACAGGCCTCCCTCCACCCGGAGTCACTGGCATGACACCATGACGCAGGAGGCCCTGGCACAAGCCCACTGGGGACCCACACAGCAGCTGCGATGTCACGAGGAGAAGCAAGGGAACAAACACCTCTGGCCACATCCTGGAACTCACAGCACGGCCAAGGAGGAAGGCAGCCAGCAGGGAGAGCCGCCTCAGGCCTCTCCTTCTCCTGGCATCTCTCTCCACCCTGCCAGCCCAGGCGAGACTTCACTGCGTCCCTTCCCTTCCGAGGACAACCCCCACCCGGCCTCTCCCACCTGACCTCCCCTCTGCCTCTCCTCTGACCTTCCCATGACCTTCCCCTGATCTCACAGCCATCTGACACAGTCAGTACCCAGGGAAGCCATGGGCCCCTCCAGATGCCAATGGCACCTCCATGGGTGAGGCTGGGGGTTTGTGACCCCTCAGAGCCTAGACTGCTTTTTGGTTTAGGGGCCATCTAGTGTCTGTGGGGGCAGAGGCTCTCCTGACGGGGTGGAGGGCAGGAAGAATGCTAGCATCCCCACTTGACAGTCGGAGGCCAGGGGGACCTCAACATGAGGTTCCAAAGGGCAAATGAATGTGGGACACATTCCCAGCTACTTGGGAGGAGACTGGGAGGACTGAAGGTGGAGATCAACCCTGGAAGAAGTGAGTGAGATCCTATCTCAACCAACAAGCCAGGCATAGTGGTACATGCCTGTGGTTCTATCTATGAGCGAGCCATAGTTAGGAGATCGTGGTTCGGGATGGCACTGGGTAAGACACTGCAAACGATAGCTGAGCAAAAGGGACTGGAGGCAAGGCTCAAATTGTTAGAGGAACTCCCTCGCAAGCAGGAGGCCCTGGGATCAAACCTCAGTGCTGAAAACTAGTGAAAGGTTGATATCCACCAACAAAAGCCTCTTATGAGGCAAGAGGGAGACTCGGTTAGGACCAGACCTGAGCCAAGGTCCCTAGAAGGGGTTGCTGGCTTCCAGCCCTGCCAGGGGGACACAGAGGACATGGGAAGATGGGGGACACACTTCCTAGGAGAATGGCGGCTGAGAGCAGGGATGCAGAGCAGAGAGAGCGGTGGGGAGGGGAGAGGTCCTGGCAGAGGAGAGCCCTGTCTGTGTGGATGGGAAGCAGAAAGGGGCTTCTCCTCCTCCTCCTCGGCCCTGGGGGCCCTGGGTGGGCATGGAGGAGCTACCCCTCTGGAGGTCTTCTCCTATACCAGGAAGGGAGCTGTGTTCTGTGCTCCCAGGACTGTGGGACTGGAATGGATGCCATCCTCCAGGCCCACTCTCCCGAGGGCTCAGAGCACTGCACTCCCCCGCCCCCCCCCTGCCCAATTTCTGTACTAGGCAGGGCGGCCAGGCCTCTCCCAGCTCACCAGTGACCCTCTAGGCCTGCTGTGCACAGGGACGGCTGGACAGTGTCGCCCTGCTGACACATCCAATGAGTCCCCATCCCTCCAGAGTGGCCCATCCCTCCAACCCCCACATCTCCCCCTCTCCCCCCTGCCCAGGTCCCCTGGGCAGCCACAGGGTACCAGTGCCCCAGGCCTTGGCTCCAAACACAGCACTCCTCTCCGGGGGTGCTTCCACACAGTGGCAGCCCCCTCTCGTCCTGCAGGCTCAGTCTGGGGACCACCTCCTCCCCAGGCCCTCCCCGGGCCTTGGCCCCCATGCCAGCCAGCCACCCACCCACCTGGGGGAAACCCTTTCTCCCGCTGGGCACAAGGCTTCGGAGGAGACCCCTCCCCAGTCAGCTCTGCCAAGTTCATTTCATGGACATCAGCGCTCGGCCCTGCTGAGCTCGCCCCTGTCCTGCAGGGGAAGGCCTCAGGCCCGGCTTTCTCCTTGGCAGGCTGCAGCAGAGACAGGACAGCCGTCAGAGCGCGTGCCAGGACAGACATCGGCGCTGGCCACGTGGAGCTCCAGGGCCGCGCGTGGACACACAAGAGGTGCCCACGATGACAAGTGAGCCTCGGGCCCCCACCGCCCAGCTCAGGACAGGACGGCAGCGACCGTCCCCAGCAGCGGGACCCTGACACCCAGGCGGCCAGCGCTTCCTGTCACCCCATCACAAACTGGGCTGAGGACACAGCACAGGGCCAGTGTGTCTCCACGTCCTTCCTGGTGCAGTCACACGCAGGCCACCCTCCCTCACAGGACCACCACCGCTGCTGGACAGCACGCGACCCCGCCTCTGTCATCCGCCTCCCCCTCCCAGCCACGGCGCAGTGGGGTCGGGCACAGTCCTTGCCTTCCCCAGCATGGGGGTGTGGGCAGCGAGGCCCAGGCCTGGAAGCGGGGTGTCCTGCCTGCCCTCTGAACCGCACAGGCAAAGGCCTTGCACATAGCAAGTGCTCGTTAGCATGACGGAAGCTGGGACGAGGAGGGAGGGGGTCAGTCACGTGCTATGCAAGCCTCTGCACCTCCCTGCACACCATCCTCCACCTGCTGCCTCCACCCCGCACCTGCCCAGCACCAGCCGCCTGGGGCATTCCCGGCATACTGTGTCCTCCAACACCACCACTGCACCGAGGGAGACTGAGGCATAAGCAGGCCTGGTAACCTCCAGGATCTGGGCCAGGGAAGCTGGCAGCCGGAGCCGCAGTGTTCTGTGCTCAGACTGGACTTTCAGTCTCGGGTTACCCAATGCAAGGCCTCCATCTACAACCACACTGCGGTTCACCCAGCCAACCCTGGACCAGCACACAGGGGGACAAAATGCCCAGGAGGGCTGCCAGGGCTCTCGAGGACTCAGCCGAGCCAGCAGAGGGTTGCCAGAGGGCTCCTTAGCTGCTGGCATGGAAACTGGTGGTCTGTTGCATGACTCATTCAGCAAATATTTACCAAGTGCCAACTGTAGCAGGCACTGCTCTAATACCAAGGACAAAACCCTGCCCCCTGGAGCTCAGACTGAAGACAGGACTGTAAATAACAAGAAGGAAGAGAGCAGAACATATCCATAGACTATAGATGTCAATTAGAGAAGAGACACGGGAAGTGTGGAGGTAGAGACTGAAGTTTTAGGGTGACCAGGGAAGCCCTCATCAAGAACCAACAGGAAGGGAAGGTGAAAGTCTACTGGTTACCTAAAGAGCTTTCTAGGCAGAGGGAAGAGCAAGTGCAAAGGATGTGGGGCTGGACCAAGCCAGGTGAGTCCAGAGACAGCATGGAAGCCAATGAGATCAGATCTTGTGCACTAAGAGCAGCCACTGCAGGGCTTGGAACAAAGGAGTGACACTTTAACAGAATAACACTTGCTGGTGTGCAATATGGAAGACAGGCATCAAGAATAAACTCACAGCTGGGTGAAGCAGCTCACACCTGTAATCCCAGCTACACAGGAGGCCTAAGTCACAGGATCTTGGTCAAGGCCAGTCTAAGCAAAAGGTATGAGGCCCTATCTGAAAAATAAACTTTAAAGCAAAAAGTGCTGGAGGTATGACTCAAGTAGAGTACTTGCCTAGCAAGCATAGGTTTGTGAGTTCAAACCCAGTATTTCCATGTTCAGAGGCTTATATTTGCAATCCTTGCTACGCCAGAGGCAAAAACAGGGCCATTGTGGTTTGTCATCCTGGACAAAAAAAGTCCATGAGACTCCATCTCAGCCAATGCCCGAGAACAGTGGTACATACTTACCATTCCAGTAGCAAAACAAAGTACAAATAAGAGGAACATAGTCCAGGTCAGCAAAGGCATAAAGCCAGAACTTATCATAAAAATAACCAAACCAAAAAAAAAAATAACCAAAGTAAAAAGGGGGCTGGAAGTGTAGCTCAAGTGGTAGAACACTGGCTTAGCAAATGAGAGGCCCTGAGTTCAAGATCCCAGTACCAACAGAATAATCATCACCTTGCAATTTTGGTCTGAGCCAATCAAAGAATATTACTGTCATTTCTGAAAATGGGAACAAAAGTGGGAGGAGGGTCAGATTGTCCTAACTTATATAACTGTAATCCCTCTATAAAAATGCTGAAATTTTTTTTTTAGAAAGATTGAGCTGGGCTCACAGACTGCTTTGGTTTTTGTTTTGTTTTGTTGTTGTTCTTGTTTTAGTCAGTGTCGTGGGGCTTGAACTCAGGGCCTGGCCTTTGTCCCTGAGCTCTTTTGCTTGAGGTTAATGCTCTACCACTTTCAGCTACAGCTCCACTGCTGGTTTTTGAGTAACTAATTGGAGATAAGAGTCTCACAGGGACTTTTCTGCCCAGGATGGCTTTGAATAGCAATCCTCAGATCTCAGCCTCTGGAGTAGCTAGAATTACAGGTGTAAGCCACCAGCTCACTGCAGGAGCTCATTTTTTAATATTTGTACATTTGAAATGTGCAAGTCTGAGGGCCTGAGTAAACAACTAGATTTATGAATCTGTCATCTGGAGGACAGGTCTAAACTGACTGGAGATAAAAATTTGAGAGTAGCCAGGCGCCAGTGGCTCACGCCTGTAATCCTATCTACTCAGGAGGCTGAGATCTGAGGATTGCAGTTCAAAGCCAGCCTGGGCAGGAAAGTCCATGAGACTCTTATCTCCAATAAACCACTAGAAAACCAAAGTGGCGCTGTGGCCCAGGCGGTAAAGCGCTTGCCTTGAGCTGAAGAGCACAGGGACAGTGTGTAGGCCCAGAGTTCAAACCCCATGACTGACCAAAAAAAAAAAAAAATTGAGAGTAGCCGGGTGCTGGTAGATCACATCTATAAGCCTAGCTACCAAAGAGGCTGAGATCTGAGGATTGTGGCTCAAAGCTAGCCTGGCAGGAAAGTCCGTGAGACTCTTATCTCCAACAAACAACCAGAAAACCGGAAGTGGCGCTGTGGCTCAAGTGGCAGAGCACTGGGCTTTTGTTGAAGAGTTGAGGGACAGTACCCAGGCTGAGAGAGTCATTGGGCCACAGCCTTAGCTCAGTGGCAGGGTGCTTGCCTAGCATGCATAAGGCCCTGGGTTTGATCTCTAGGACCAAATCAAAAGGACTGCAAAGCGCTAAATGAACATCCGAGAACTGAATGAGATCACCAGCAAATGCGGCTGGATCAGACAGCAGCATTTAAGGCGCTGCCCTGTAAAATCCACCTACAAAAGACAAAGACCCCGCTCTCCCAGGGAGACGCCCTCTATAAATACAGACCCAGAGCAGGTGTATGTATATGTATGTGTGCGTGCACCTACACACAGTGCATAGATTCCTCCTTTCTGTACTCCTTTGTCACATCATTCTGCTGAATGAAAAGAAAACCCCTTTCTAGGATACTCAAAAGAGTAGGGAGAAACCAACACTCTGAACATGGAAAACCCAAAGTGCGGTAGAACTGTCACCCAAGCTCCAGTGCCTGTCACACTGACATAACTGGTCACTGGTGGCTCACGCCTGTAATCCTAGCTACTCAGGCGGCTGAGATCTGAGGATCACAGTTTAAAGCCAGCCTGGGCAGGAAAGTCCCAGAGACTCTTATCTTCAATAAACCAACAGAAAACCAGAAGTGGCACTGTGGTAGAGCACTAGCCTTGAGCAAAAGAGCTCAGGCGCAGCACCCAGGCCCAGAGTTTAACCTCTACGACCAAAAAAAAAAAAAAGGAAAAGGAGAAAGTGTCCTAACATGAGGCATCAACTATTCCTTGCCTACCAACTGGGCACGGCAACTATCACTGCCCAGTATGGAGAAAATCAAGTTGTAATGGTGAGCTCAGAAAAAAATCCAAACTGGACATCCTAAGTTAGGTTTCTGCCAAGTGCAGGGCCTCTCCAAACATCCAATCAAACCTTTAAACTAAGGACCCTCTACACCATTCGGCTCCAACTGCATCAGCTGCACCTTAGACAAGTAATTCACTTGCCCTCTCTTCCTCCTGTTAAAGGGGATAACACTGGCTATGTCAAGAGTAGCCAAGAACATTAGAGCCAATTAACACTTGTTCAATGGAAAATGAATGAGCAGTAAAAATAACTAATTCAAAAGAGCCTGTCAGGCAAAGTGGCTCACACCTGCAAACTTAGCTTGGGAGGCTGACATCACAATGAACTCAGATGGCCCAAGGGACAAAAAAACTCGTAAGACTATCTCACTAGGCACCAGGGCCTCATGTCTGTAATCCTAGCTACTTGGGAGGCTGAGAGCTGAGAATCATATTTCAAAGAAAGACTGGGCAGAAAAGTCTACGAGACTCTTATCTTCAATTAACCAGCAAAAAGGAAGAGGTAGAGCCGTTGTTCAAGTAGTAGAGTGCAAACCTGAGTAAAAAAAGCCAAGCCAAGCAAGAGTGCAAGATCTAAGCTCAAGATGCAGTACTGGTAAAAAAAAAAAAAAAAAAAAGATGAATAATAGCAACAGCAAACATAAAAGAGCCTACCTGGCTCCAGTGGCTCATCTTACTGAGGGGGGAAAAAAGTGAGAGCGCATTTCAAAAATAATCAGGGGCTGGGAAGGTGGCTCAGTGGTAGAGTGCTTGCCTTGTATGCTAGGCACATGCCTAGCAAGCTTGGAAGCCTTGAAATGTGAGCACGAATACTGTCCTGTCCAGAAAAGAACCTAGGGCTGGGAATGTGGCCTAGTGGTAGAGTGCTTGCCTAGCATGTATGAAGTCCGGGGTTGGAATCCTCAGTACCACATACACAGAAGTGTATGTGGCCAGAAGTGGCACTGTGACTCAAGTGGTAGAGGGCTAGCCTTGAGCAAAAGAACCCCAGGACAGTGCCCAGGCCCTGAGTTCAAAACCCAGGACTAGCAAAACAAACTCTGAAGCCTGATTTATGGGATGCAATTAATGAATAAACAATCAAATGAAAGATGAAACCATGCCTTTCTCTCCTCATCCCATCATCCTTTCTGTTTCCATTCCTTTCTGCCTTGCCTGTGACTTAGCAACCAAGCCCTGCATGTATGTGTGCAGGTCCCTGTCCGGTCATCAACGTTTAACCTTGTACATTTTTCTCTACCGAACCTCAAGGCACCTGAGTGGGCAGGAAACAGTTCCCCTGACAGATGAGGAAACTGAGACCTGGACACAACATAGCCTCCGGACTCCAGGAAGATTCTAAGGCAAAGTCAATAACCAACACAGCTCAGGCCAAGCCAAACCTGCCAAACATCCTGCAGGGCTGGTAAGAGGGCAGGGGAGGGAAAGGTCCCGGAGCTTAGCGGGAGGGAGGAGGGGGAGCTATTTGTTTGGGGTCATGTGGGAAGCCCATTGAAAAAAAAGGGCACAGAACCCAGGGCTGCGCCCTCCCTGTCCCCCACCCGCGCCCCGGCCCAGCCGTGCGGTTACCGGGTCACTCGCTCGGGTCGTCGCCAGCGTCCAAGCTATCTGTGGGAACAGAGGGGCCAGGCTGGGGCTGGGGGCCGCCGGGGTGGCCGAAGGTGGGGGGGGGCATGTGGAGGCCACACCGCAGACGGCAAGCGGAGGCATGGGTTAAAAACGGGGCCCAGGGGGGACAGCGGGCGGGGTGCGCGGCCCGGGCAGAAGCAGCGGGTCCCAGGTGAAGGCTGGTCTGGGAAGTGGGGGGACCGAGGGGAAAGACGGCCCAGGCTGGGCCTGGCGGGGGGACACAGCGGTCACGGGATGGGAGTTGGGGACGCTGGGGGAGAGGTCAGGACAGGAGCAAGGGGTACACAGGGGTCACGGAGGACCTGCCTCAGAACCGAAGACACCAGCAAGGTACAAGGTAGGGCCCGAGCAGAGACATCCGGTCGAGGGGAGCCGGACTCTGGGACGGCCACCCAGGCCCCGCCCCCCCTCCGCCGTCACTCACCTCGGCTGGCTCAGCCCTGGTACTTCCTCCTACTTCCGCAAATAAATACGTCCCCAACCACGTGAGGGCTCAGCTGCCGCTCTTCGCCAATCATCAGAGTCCATGCTCCAGACCGTCGCTGTGGCCCCGCCCCCGACCCACGTGCCTGGCGCACGAGGATCGGCGGGGGCAGTGTTTCGCCATCTTGTATAACCGCCCAATGAAAAGGGCTTCCAGTCTCCGAGGGCGGGGCTAGGAGAGCGACAGGAGCCAATCGTCGGAGGCTGTGGGGGGCCATGTCTGAGTGGGGCGGAAGTTCCTTGTGACGGCCTGTTGACAGACATGTTGGTGAAGGGCAGGAGTCTGGTACGAGTGCTCTCTGCCCTCCTAAAACCGCCTTAATGACAGCGCATAAAGATAAAAATAAAAGCCAACAAAGGCAGAAGGCATAACAGGGAGGAACCTGCTTCCATTTTTCCCAGATACTTCAAAGCTAGGCTTGCCAGATGTGTCCTTTTTTTTTAAAGGCCTCTAGTTGAATTTGAATTTCAAGTAAATAGCCAATAATACAGTTTTTTAAAAATTTCTTTATTGAGATTAAGTGATCACTTTTTTTGGGGGGGGGTCAGTTGTGGGGTCTGAACTCTGGGCCTGGGCGCTGTCCCTCAGCTCTTCAGCTCAAGGCTAGTGCTCTACCACTTGAGCCACAGCACCACTTCCAGCTTTTTCTGCTAATGTGGTGCTGAGGAATTGAATCCAGGGCCTCATGCATGCAAGGCAAGCGCTTTACCACTGAGCCACCTTCCCAGCCCTAGTGATCACATTTTTAATCTAAGTAAAATAGTGCTAACAAATGCTCATCACTGGCAATCATATCTAAAGATGATCTCAGGAATACTCATCAATTTCTGGATATATTTGGGCATTTTTAGTAGGAACTTGAGCAAATGAATTCTGAACCTGAGAGGGTACAGTAATACAACTGAGATAAGTTAGTTCTGCGCCTATCTAGAGTGGAATTTCAATAGGTAGCAGATTAATAATGCTGATAGTGTGCATTGGAGAGAAGCCAGGAGATGAGATTTTAGTCACATGGTTGACGTGACAGAGCAGGCCAATTCACCAGATCTAGTTGACCTTTACTTTCCCTAAGGATACCGTACCCAGGGATGGATGCATGTGTTACACTGCTATCTGTCCAAGTAAGATGCTGGTGTCATTCTAGTCAGCCAATACCTTCCAGGCTTCGGGCCACCAATGGGGACTATCCTGAGATCTTTAGTTACAAATCTACAGGGTGGAGCCAGATGACTTAATACTTGTAATCCCAGGCCTCAGGAGACTGAGGCTGGAGAATCACAAGTTTCGGATTAGTCTGGGCTATGCAGCAAGACTCAGTCTCAAAAGTAATAATAATAAAAAAGGGAAGGGTGGGGAAGGGAAAGGGAAACTGAAAGGGAACGGAGGGAAAGGGAAAGGGGCAAGAAAAGGAAAGGATCTGAGCACGAGTGTCTCACATCTATAATCCTAGCTACTCTGGAGATCTGAGGATCATGGTTCAAGCCAGCCTGGGCAGGAAAGTCTATGAGACTCTTATCTCCAATTAACTACCAGGAAACCAAACCAGAAGTGGAGCGGTGGCTCAAAGTGGTAGAGCACTAGCTTTAAACAGAAAAGCTCAATGGGCTGGGAAGGTAGCTCAGCGGTAGAGTGCTGCCTTGCATGCCTGAGGCCCTGGGTTCGATTCCTCAGCACCACATAAGCAAAAAGAAAAAAGCCGGAAGTGGCGCTGTGGCTCCAGTGGTAGAGTGCTAGCCTTGAGCTGAAGAGCTGAGGGACAGCGCCCAGACCCAGAGTTCAGGCCCCATGACTGGCAAAAAAAACAAACAGAAAAGCTCAAGGACAGCACCCAGGCCCTGAGTTCAAGCCCCAGTACCAGCACAACACACACACACACACACACACACACACAAACAGAGTGGATTTTTGTCTTAAACACTTCTGATGAGGCATCCTGGGACCATCTTCTTTCCTTGTTTGTTTTTGTCAGTCATAGGGCTTGAACTCAGAGCCTGAGCACTGTCCCTGAACTTTTTTGCTCAAGGCCAGAGCTCTACCACTTTGAATCATAGCACCATTTCTGTTTTGTCTGGTGGTTAATTGGAGAGGAATCTCCCAGACTTTCTTTCCCAGGCTGGCTTTGAACCCTGATCCTCAGATCTCAGCCTCCTGAGTAGATAGGTTTATAGACATGAGCCACTGGCACCCATCAGGACCATCTTATCAGAGTTTTGGGGCTGTATGTGAATGGCTGTGTTTCACCATTGTTGTGAATGTAGAGAATTAGAGGGTGATAGATACTGTGGAATAGAAGCAGGGATGAGACTCAGGGAAGGGTTGCCATTTTTGTACATGATCCTAAGAGCTCAGCCACTGGTGCCTGGCTAGATTTTATTTGTTATGGTACTGGGGACTGAACCCACAGCCTCACACATACTACGAAAGTATCCTACCCCTGAACTACACACCTCTAGTAGCTGCAGGTTTAGAGTGGACCGAAGCGGGGGCCGTTTAGATAAAGACATGATAGAGCCAAAGGAGGGAGCCAGAAGGACAAGCTGGAGACCAGTGATGCCCGGGGACACGTCACAAGAACACAGGCGTGTTTTATCTCAGGAAAAGCAAGGGGTACTGAGGCTGGAACAGAGTGAGAAAGTAAGGATGTGCTAGGCCATGGGGCTAAAGGAATGAGGGGAAGGGAGAGAGTATAAAATATTGTGGACTGTTTTAAGATCTGTTTGACTTTCACTCCCAGGGTACGAGGAGCCATGGAAGGTTTCCTAGCAAAGGAGTATGTATTGGGTATATATTGCATCAGAACATGTTTGTTCTGTGAGAGCAGAGGGTAAGGGCTAGGCAGAGGGCAGAAGCCAGGGAGGAGCGAGACTGTGGTACAACCACCTTTCCATTGAATTATCAGAGCAAGGGAATCATTCCAAGCCGGGCATAGTGATACACATCTGTGATCCAGGTACTCAGGAGGCAGAGGTATGAGGATGTTGGTCTAAGGCTGGAGAATGAGGAAGATCTTATTGAAAACTGAACTAAAGCAAAAAGATATGAGAGCATTAAAAATGAGGAAGAGGAGGAAGAGGAAGAGGAGGAGGAGGAGGAGGAGGAGGAACAAAATTGTTCATCCCCCTGTCCCTACTGAGAATGAACCCAGGGCCTCACACTTATTAAGCAAGTGTTTTACTTGAGCCTCACACACTTTTATATATATGGGTTGTTTTTTTTTGAGAAAAAGTCTTTGTAACTTTTCCCAGACAGGCATTAAACTCTCTCCTTCCACCTCCACCTTTGGAATAGCTGGGATTATGGCTATGTACATGATCTTGTAAATGAAGTGGGTTTGTTGTTGCTATTTTTTTAATAGAGCCATACCAGCTATTTATGTTTTTATCCTTTCGACAATGGCACAGTTGAATAGTCATGACACTAGCTGTTTGATATGCAAAGCCTGAAATATTTCTACAATCCTAGTCATTTGCAGGAAGAATGTTTACCAACGCCTGCTCTTAAATTAGGTTCCTACCTATGTGCATCTGATCATGTAAAATAACACTTACCAAAGTGAACTCCAGGAAATGGAAAAAAAGAGTTTTTTTTCTTTGTTGCTGTTTTTGTTTCCTTTTCTTTTTTGTCTTATTTATCTGTCTCTTAGGGGAGGATAAGGGGGGCACAGAAAGGGAGGGACAAAGGATACTGTGTTGAAAATGAACTATCCAACCTGTGGATGGGGAAGGGAGGGAAAAATAGGGAGAGAGCAAGGGAAGGGTGACATTGTCCAAAAAGAAATGCATTTGTTACATGACTTATATAACTGTAACCTCTCTGTATATCACCTTTATATTAACAATTAAAAAAATTAGGTTTTGAAGGTTGAATAGGAGTTTTCCAACTAACTTTCCAGTAAGAACTTTCCAGGTGGGAGAAATCATGTGAGGAAAGGTCAACATCAAGAGACTGCCTGGGTTGTTTGGGGAAGTGCAAGGGACTGAACATGGCTGGAAACTTCCATGTGAGCGGGTGGGCAGCCAGGATTGGGACCTTAGTGTGCAGGCAGCAGGAGCTTTGGCAGGGGGACAAGGCAGGAAGCCATGTGGAAAAGTCTCTCTGCTGCTTGGGAGGGGTTACTGCAGGGCACAGAGCTGAAGAGGCAGCTGTATGGGATAGACCCCATGATGTGGCTTCTGAAGCCATGGGGCAAGCCCTGGCCAGGAAGGAAGCAAACGCAGGTGACTTCCTGCTGAGGCAGCAGCACGTGCCTTCCCCATGCCTGGGGAAAAGCCATCCTGGCTAGGAAAGGTGGGACTTCCTGTTGTTCCCCCACCCACCCCTGCCCCTTTCCATGCTGAAGGGCTCAGTTCAACTGTCTGTGGGGCCAGAAGCCAGAGCAGAACCTGTGTCCTGACACGCAGGTGGGCAGATCACACAGAGGTACGGCGCATGGGCAGTGGTCAGGCAGTGTCTTGTGTCTCAGGATGAGGTTGTTCAGCAGGTCTTGGGGATCAGAGTGTACAAGGCCTTTGCTACTCAACTGAAGCCCGCTGTGACAAGTACTGGAGACCAAGAGGAAAGGGTTATTTGAGCCAGGAACACCTAGCTACTCAGGAGGCTGAGAACTGAGGATGGAGGTTCAAAGCCAGCCCAGGCAGGAAAGTCCATGAGATTCTTATCTTTAGCCAGCAAAAAGCCAGAAGTGGAGCTGTGGCTCAGATCAGGAGGTAAAGGGCTAGCGTTAAGTGAAAAAGCTCCGGGCCAGTGCTTGGGCCCTCAGTTCACGCCCCAGTACCAGCACAAAAAGAAAAGGGGGGAAAAAGAAGAAGAAAGCAGACAAATATGTCATGATTTCAGGCATGCTATGCTCTGAGAGCGCATGTCACCACACACCTCCAGTCACCAAGGCGGTAGTGTTAGGAGCTGTGGTCCTTGGGAGATGCTTAGGCCCTGAGGTTCTGCCATCACCAGTGGGATATCAGAGGTTGATGGAGCCTGATTGCCTCCTGTGTCCTTAACACCAAGGCTGCCGGCTTCTTGGGCCTCCCAGCCTCCAGAACTGTAAACACTAAGTTTCTGTTTGCAAATTACCCAATCTAAAGGAGTTAAGGCAGCCTGAAGGACTGAGATGATATCTATAATCCATGAAATTAGAGTAGGCCCTGTTCTCAATTGTATCAGGTAGTATAGGTCAGGGAATGGTGCAGTAACAAATAGTCCCTCAAGCGCATTGGAGCAGCAACTTTACAAATAAACTTGCTCCTTTTCTACCTTGATGTGTTCTCAAATACTTTTCTGGGACAACATCAGGAACTGGATACCGAAGGGCCAGGCAGAGGCCTCCTCCCTTTTGGAGACCTCCTCCCTGGATCATGGCCAGGAGGGAGGAACTAGAATATTTGCAGCAGTCCCACAGGACTTCCACATGGATTGGTTCTCTTGAGAATGACAGACACAGCATACTTGATCAACAAGAAGACGTGGTCCCTGGCAGTCTTCAGCAGCAAGGTTCTTTTTTTTTTTTTTTTGG
>NW_012267295.1:3503534-3507472 GCF_000151885.1 Dipodomys ordii | reverse complement strand
AGATCTCAGCCTCCTGAGTAGCTAGGATGACAGGCATGAGCCACTGGCACCCAGCTATGTTAATTATTATTAATTACCAATAAGAAAAAACTTGTATGAGCCTATAGTGGGCAGAGGTTCTTAGAAAGTTCCAGAAGGTGCTGGAAGGTTCTTTTGGTATGGCTCCCATCCAGTAAAGGGAATCACAGAAATGGGGGAGATGGCCCAGTGCTGGATGGCTGCCATGATGGGGGGAGGGAAGTCTGAGGGTCCCAGGGTCAGGGCCACCAGAGGATATCCCCCTGGAGGGCCATCCACCCCTCCTGTCACCATGCTGGGAAGGAACTCGGGGCCCCTCAAATGCCAAGAGGTCCACAGAGTTACATCCCCAGGACCCCTCCTCCGTAGGGAGGCAGTCTCCCCAAGCTGGCCTGCCATCTTCCCAGAGGAGGGCGGGAGAGGGCCCACTACCACACAGGCGGCCTTCATCTGAGAGTCTAGTTTGGTTTCGGTGATTGAAAAACCACTGGCCTAGTCCTGTGCTCAGTCTGAGGCTAGGCAAGAGGAGTGTTCCCAGCCCTGGGGTCAGCCAGGAGCTGGCTGAGCTGCTGAGCTCAGCTTGCATCCAGCCTGTCCCTGCTCCTGGGCACTCGTCACAGAGTCGGAGCCCCCTGGGGAGCTGGCTGGGCCCTGCTGGGTGGTCTGACACCCCCACCCCTACCCAGGCTGGTGAACCAGGGATGCAACAGGCTGTGCAGACAGAAGGCGGGGCCTCTCCAGAAACTGGAAACAAGGAACCTCCCTTGGTGGCAGGTGAGGTCTCTGACTTGGTGTGACTCAAGTCACTCACCCATGGGGCGAGCAGGTTTTATGGAAGGAGTGTCACTCGCTCATCTCTGTCTAATCCAATATTATTGATCTTTCATTATATGTTAAGCACGGTGCCAAAGCCTTGTAGGTGTGAACTCATGGCATTGTTCCACATATTGGGGAACAGGCACTACAGGCAAGTCTACAGAGCAGGAGGGGGGGAGGGGAGGGGATGGGAGAGGGAGAGGGAGAGGGGAAGGGAGAAGGAGAGGGAGAGGGAGAGAGAGAGATGAGAGGTTGAAGGCTGGGCCAGAAGCTACACCCAAGGTGAACTTGATGGTCTCTACTTTCAAGTTTTTGTCCTTGGTGGTGGTTCTAGGGTTTGAGCTCAGGGCCTTTGCACTTGGTAGAGAGGCATTCTACCACTGGGCAATGTCCCCCCCAGACAGCACATGTTTTCTTTTGAATCATGATATAGTTTCTAATTTTAAAAAAATTTAAAGAAAAAAATTAGTCATTTTGTGTGTGTATGTATGTGTGTGTGTGTGTGTGTTTGAATTCAGGTTCTTACACTCTTGCTTGGCTTTTTCATTCAAGGCTTGTGCTCTACCACTTGAGCCACAGCTCCACTTCTGGCTTTTTGTGGGTTAATTGGAGATAAGAGTTTCATGGGCTTTCCTGCCTAGGCTGACTTTGAACCATGATCCTCAGATCTCAGCCTGTTTAGTAGCTACGATTACCCTAATCAGTGAGTTAAAATCTATTATCACCAGTTATATGGATGCTAAAACTGTCCTGAATTTGGCCAATGGGAGTTCCTTCAATCTAGAGAGCCCCCTACCGTGTGTGTATGTGTGTGTGTGTGTGTGTGTGTGTGTGTGTGTGTGTATTGGTTGTGGGGTCTTGAACTCTGGGCCTGGATGCTGTCCCTGAACTCTTCAGCTCAAGGTGAGCACTCTACCACTTGAGCCACAGCACCACTTCCCGTTTTCTGGTGGTGAATTGGAAACAAGAGTCTCATGGACTTTCCTGACTGAGGAACCATGTTCCTCAGATCCTCCTGAGTAGCTAGGATTACAGGCATGAGCCACCAGCACCCAGTTTGACCTCAGCTCTTGAGAAGCCTGGAAATAAGGCTGGAGATAACTCAACTGAAGTTTCTAGAATGGAGAATTTTAATACACCAAGAGGTGCCTTGCGTGGCTCTCTTAGCTGTGCAAGCTGATGACAGAATGCAATTGGTTTCAGTGCTTTCTCTTGCACTCAAGACTTTTCTCTAATTGGATCAACATCTGGTTACCTGCAACACAAGTGAGCCATCACATACAACATCCAAGGCCTTAGTGGCTTGTTCCTGTCATCCTCGCTACATAGGAGTTCTGAGGACTGGAGGGCTTGTTTGAAACCAACTTGGGCAGCAAAGTCCACAAAGCTCCAACTCCAAATAACCAGCAAAAAGCAAGGCTGGTGGTATGGTTCACGTGGTAGAGCACCAGTCAAGCAAGTACGAAAAGCAAGAAAGAGGCCCTGAGTTCAAAGCCTAGCCTGGCAAAATTAAAAAAGCAAAAATCCACTATCATGGGGATAGATGTAGCAATGCCTGATGGACCAAAGCCCAGAGGCCTGAAAGCCTACCATGAGCACTGACATGAAATTAACCTTCACAAGGGAGGAAGCCTTTCCATCCTGCACATGCGCAGTAGAGAAAGATCCGCAGAAGCAATTTTTCTGGGGTGATGATGCTTCAGGCAGCAAGAACAGCCACAGCAAAGACAAAAGAATGAACTGCAGCCCTCCCCATCTTGCCTTCAAAGCCACTTTTCTAGGGTGAGAGCCCCCAGCCATTGGGTCCAGCCTTCCCATTGTGCTGCCATGCTCCCCTGGTTAGAATGCACCCCCAAACCTCTGGATCAGAACCAGAATCTGAGTCGAACACAACACAAGGTCCCACAGTCACAAAGCAAGTAGTAAGCAAATGCACATACTGTATAGACATACAAGGGTGACAAGACTAAATGTCAGGGATCAAGACTCTGTTAGCCAGGAAGGTCAGGAAAGGCCTGCCATCAGCAGTGACATCTGAGCTGACCTGAAAGATAAGACGGAGGCCAGGAGATCCGGGCAAAAGTGGCTCACGCTTAGCTACTCAGGAGATTGAGACCTTAGCCAGGTGCTGGTGGCTCCCGCCTGTCATCCTAGCTACTCAGGAGGCTGAGATCTGAGGATCCAGGTTCGAAGCCAGCCCGGGCAAGAAAGTCCGTGAGACCTGAATACCGGAAGTGGCGCTGTGGCTCAAGTGGTAGAGCGCTCGCTTTGAGCTGCAGCGCAGAGGGACAGCGCCCAGGCCCAGAGTTCAAGCCCCACGACCGACCACAAACAAAGACAAAACAAAACCCGAAGCCTTTAGACGCCGGAGTGGAGCTGGAGGCGGGCCTGGAGGGGCTCGGTGGTCCTTCCCCGAGGCAGGCTTTGAGCCGCGGAGGTGGTGTGGCGACGGGGAAGGCGGCAGAGACGGGGCTGGATTGGGGCCCATCTGTGCCCAGCCCCCGTCGGACCCGCACGGGGGGCGCAGCCGTCGCCGCGGAGATACGAATCCGGGGCTCACTGGCACGAAATGCCATTTAAAATCACGGGACTGGAGGAGGGCACCCGGACGGAGGGGGGAGGTCGAGAGGAGGAGAGGCCCGGGACCGTCGACAACACCCACGCGGCGCCCGCGCGCCGTGACGTGAGCGCGCGCAGCGACCGCGGGGGACCGGCGCCGAGAACCCGGCGGGTGGCCGAGAAGGCTGTGGTCCCGGAGGCGGGGCCTGGGCGGAGGCGGGGCCTGTGTGGGCGGGGCCTGCGCGGAGGCGGGGCCTGTCTGGGGGCGGGACTCATGCACCGAGCGGCCGTTTAGGGGCCCGGGGAGGGGGGGGCCGGTGGCCGGGGCGGTGACGTCACCGCATGACTGGGTTTTTATGAATGAAAGGAATCCTGTGAGTGAGTAATTCCGGGAAGCTCGCCTTACAACTCGCGCGGCTCCGGCCCCTCGCCGCCCGCCCCACAGCAAAACTCGGCTCGGCGCTCCCCGAACCCCGCGGTTCGCACCGGAGGAGAGACCGAGCGGAGCTGCGGGCGGGGACAGCCGCGGGGACGGGCGCGGGAGC
>NW_012267295.1:3476856-3503394 GCF_000151885.1 Dipodomys ordii | reverse complement strand
CATTTCTCTTCGGGAGGCTGCACATCCTCTGCGATGAGTAAGCCATTCATAGTAATGATCTTTCTCTGGGAAGGCTGTTCACATCCTTCACCCTGTTTCCTGTTGAGTCTCTTAGGCTGGTTTGAAGCCAGCCTAAGCAGAAAAGTCTGAGAGACTCTTATCTCCAATTTACTAGCAAAAACCATGAAGTGGAGAAGTGGCTCAAATGGTAAAGTGTTATCCTTGAGTAAAAGAAGTCAAATGAAAGCACAAGGCCTAAGGTCAAGCCCAGTACTAGCATGAGTGCAAGCACACACACACACACACAGGTCCTGCCGGGGCGTGCGTGCGAGCGTCCCCGCGCTCCCCGGAGGCCGCCCCCCGCGTGCCCGTGTGTCCACAGGGCCCCGAGTCCCGGAGGCTGCACCCCGCGGTCACTGGGCCTGGGCACCCTCGCCGCCGCCAGCGGGGACCGTCACCAGCCGGACCGCCCGGCTCTGGCTCTGTCTGGAGTTTCCCAGGGCTGTAGCCGAGTGACCCCAGGGCTCGTCCCCGCCCAGAGCCAGCAGAGTAGAGGTATTAAACAAAAAATCATCCGCAGCTTGGCCGGGGGTGAGGTGAGGAGCCGCCCCTTCACCAGGTCTGGGTCACCCGGGGTTTCTCACTCCTGGGGAGAAGAATTCCTGGGGGGCAGGGGGCAGTTCTTCCCAGAGCTGACCATGCTCTTCATCTCAGGAGAAAAAGGAAGAGCCAGGAAATCCCCCACCCCCACCACTGCCTCAAGAGGAAGGATCCCAGCTCCTCTGCGGGCGGGCGGGCGCACCGGCGCACCTGCTGGGTGGTGGAGAATAGGTGGGGCTGGTTGCCACCCTCCTGGGAGTTTCAGTTCACAGGTGGGACTAGTTAGACTGGACCTACCCCAGGACTGTGGGACTCGGGACCCCGGAGTCTGGTGGAGAACTGGGTCAGCTGGCAGCGGTGGACCAGGCAGGGACAGCAGGCAGTGGGAATCTGTGATCTTCCTGTTCTGGGCAGGGCAGGACGGACCTAGTCCCCTGTACCTAGGAGTCGTGTGCAAAGTGCAGGCCTGTGGATGGGCTGTGGCGGAACCCCACTGTCCAGGCTGCTACTTGGTCCGGTCCTGTCGTTCCCAGAGGGCTACCAAGTCACAGGAGGGGGCGATTGATCTGGCTAGAGTGGCGATCCAGTGATCTTAGAACTTTGAGCCTGTGAGCTCTGCTAGGGCAGTTGGGACCCCCAGTGTCCCTTATCTACAGGAGGAAGTTGGCAGCCTTCTGGGTGGCTGACAGAATGGCAGCCAGTGTACACAGCCTATTTTCCAGAACTGTGGGAAAGCAGGACTTGTGCACGTGTGCATGCGTGCGACACACACACACACACACACACACACACACGGAATTTGAGTAAAGGGGGAGGGGGAGAGGGTTGGGCCACAAGAGCATAGGAACCAGGCAGGCCCATCCACAAACCTGGGCAGGAAACATCTCCCAGTGGGGCCAGGGGTCAGGAGATGAGGGGAAATGGCTAGCTGGCTCAGTCACACATGGAAAGTTAGCACTGAAAGGCTCAACCTCCCTTTGGATCCCTCCCAGGCCATCGGTGTGGTCCCCTCAGAGGCTTGGGGCTTTTGTTTTTTTTTTGTTTTTTTTTTTTTGTCAGTCGTGGGGCTTGAACTCGGGGCATGGGTGCTGTCCCTTAGTTCTTCAGCTCAAGGCTAGCGCTCTATCACTTGAGCCACAGCACCACTTCCGGTTTTCTGATGGTTTATTGGAGATAAGAGTCTCACAGAGTTTCTTGCCCAGGCTGGCTTTGAACTGCGATCCTCAGATCTCAGCCTCTTGAGTAGCTAAGATTATAGGTGTGAGCCACTGGTGCCCGGCCAGAGGCTTGTTTTTAACTTTTTAATTTTTAAGATTTGAACTCAGAGCCTTGTGCTTGCTAAGGAGATACTCTGCCATTTGAACCACAGGCCTCTTGAATGATGCTTTCGGCCTTTCATTGCACTTAGGCCTCTGTGGCAGGCCAGGTGCTCAGGATACGATGGATAACCAGATAACCAGATCCAGAGCCGGACCTCTGGGAGGTGGGAGGAGCCACAGGGATACATGCAAAGCCCCAGCTGACAAGGATAGCAGGCATGAAGGGGAAGTCAGTTTGGCTTAAAAGTGCATGGCAGGGCTCTGGCTTAGCCAGAGCAATCATGGAAGGCTTCCCTAGGGAGGCATCCAGTGAGAAGTCTGGTGGCTTGGTGACTGTCCATGAAGCCCTTGAGGACAGGGATGTGATTCCTTGTTGGGCCTCTTTGGGCCCAGCACAGAGACTGACATACAGTAGGTCTTGGATGTTTGATGACTGAAGAAGTGAGCACAGGCTGGGTAGCATTGAAGATCTTCATGACATGTGGAGAAAGAGCTGGAAACAGAGGTGGGAAGCCTGGGCACAGGCTGTAGGATTCTTGCAGGAGTTCCCCAGAGTGAGCTAGTCCTGCAGGGCCCCCCACACACACCTATTTTTTGGGTAGCAGTAATCAGGAAATCCACTGTCTGCTCGCTCATTTGTTGGTGGTCGGAGGAGGGAGGCAGGGAGAACAGTAGAGGCCCAGGATTCCTCTGGGAGCTGGTGAGGAGGCTGGCAGCACAGGGTCTTTTAAGCAAGCCAAACATGGTCAGCTTTGTGTCAGAAGTGATCTTCTGACTTTCTTGGGGTTTTGGAGGTGGAGGCAGACAAGACTAGAGGCCAGTGAGGAGGCCACCGTGGTCCTCGTGCAGCTGAAAGAGGAAGTGGTCTCTGGCTTTGCGAGTGGAGAAGCAGGATGGTCAGGACTGATAGTAGGGGTGTTTGTGTTCCCATGCCCCTGCCTCCAGGAAGCCTTCCTGATTTCCTCCCCCTTCTCCCAGGGCCTGTGCTCTGCTGGTGGTTTTAGAGCTCCATGTGCCAGAATCTGACCCTTTTAACTCACAGCTGTTATTGCTGGGTGGTGTCTTAGGCTCAGGGAGGCTTGGCATGCCGGGAATGATGTACCTGCAGTCACAGTGAGTGTATGGGTAGCAGAACCAGGCCTAGAACCCCAGGCCTTGAGTCTCTGCGCTGCTCTGTTCTTCCAGCCTTGTTTCCTTCCAGCAGGCAGGGAGGAGGCGTCCCAGCCGGCACTAGCTGCCAAAATCTAGGCAAACACATTTTTTCCCTCTGTCCTCACCAAGCAAGAGTGAGTGGCTTGGCCCAGCAGCCAGAAAGGAACCCAGGCCAGCAGGAAGGGCTGGGGAGGGGAAGGGGGGGCCAGTGTCTGCAGGACATCTTTGGCCTGGACTGAGGGGCCAGAGAGGGGGATAACAGGAGGGACAGGACCATGACTGGGCAGCTCCGCCCCCCCCTCCCCAGGAGTGAGCACACCTCTAGGCTTTGAAAACTTGTTAGAAAGCTTGAGCCTAGAGGTCAGCTATGCTGGCTCAGGAGGGAAGGAGCTGGGAAGCGGGGGGGGGGGGGGTCTCAGGACCCAGCCGAAGAGGCCTCTTGGCTGGCTTCCAGGAGCCCTGGCTGGAGGCCCAAAACCCAAGGTGAGGGGACGTCCCCTCTGGTGCCAGGCCCTCTGGCACTGGCTGGAAGCTGAGCAGGGACATTCCTGGGCAGAGGGGCCTCGCTGGCTTCCAGGACGCTGCTGCCAGGGGGAAGGGGAAAGTCTAGGTTTCACAGGGGAGCATACAGGACAGAAGGAAGAGTAACCCACCAGTCCCACCTCTCAGGCCTCTGGCTGTGTTGAGGATTGAGCCAGTGTCCAGGCTCCATGGATAGAAACCAGAGTTATGTTGAGAAAGATGGGAGAGACTGTCTCTTAGACTGAGGGGCTGTGTCTCACCAGGAGTAAGTGCTGTGGTTGATTAGTGATGTCTGTGCCGGTGGAGTAGGAGATGTGCTGGGAGTCAGAGCACAGGTAATCCCGACCCAGTCCACGCTGACTGGGTTTTGGATATGAATGCTATTAGGGTCACCACACTTCTGGGGGCCACTACTGGGGAGTGGACGCAAGGCCCCGTGCTTGCTAGGCAGGTGCTCTACCATGCGAGCCCTTTTTTTAATGTTGCTTCTTTTCAAGGTAGAATCTCTATCCCAGGGCTGGCCTGGGCTGCCATCTTACTTGTGTTCCCAGTGTTGCTAAGGATGACAGGCCTGTGCTGCTGTGCCCAGCCCTTGTTCCCCCATAGCTGGGGATGGAGTCTTGTGTGTGTGTGTATGTGTTCTGGGGCTTGAACTCAGGGCCCAACGGCTGCCCCTGAGTATTTTTATGCTCAAGTCTTAGCATTCTATTGAGCCACAGCCCCACCTCTGGCTTTTTGCAGGTAAGTCTCACGGACTTTCCTGCCTGGGCTAGCTTTGAGCCATGATCCTCAGATCTCAGCTTCCTGAGCCACCAGCACCCAGGCTGCAACCTTTTCACCCAGGCTGGCTTGAACCACAATCGCTCATCTCCATTTCCAACTAGCTAGGATTATAGGCTTGAACCCCACTTTACAAGTAAGACCAGGACCTGGACAGGACAGCTGACTTGAGAGGGACCAGGGTGCTGCATCAGGCACAGCATCTAGTACTCAGAATCCAGCACCCAGCAGGCTATCAGTGGACCTGTGCCGAGAGAGGCACGGGGTGAGGAAACAGTCCAGAGCAAGGGTGCTGCCAGGGCCACACTGGGATGCAGCATGTCGTTCTGTGTGACCTCAGTCCTGGGCTTTGCTCCTGTTGGCTGTGTGACCTTTGCCCTCTGTCTAGACTTCTCTGGATATATGTGTCATCAGGGAGACCCGGAGGATGACAGTGTGGAGGGATCAAGACGCAGCCCTGCACCTTTATAGGTATTAACAATTTCTCCCTATTGGCAGAGCAGCAGCGACTCAGCTACTGTGTGACTTCAGGCAAGAGGTACCCCTCTCTGGTGCCCTCTTTGATAGTGTAAGGAGGTATGGCCAGAGGCCTCTAAGGGCCTTCCTTGCAGTGACGGCCAGCTGGAGATGCGGAGTTGGAGAAAGACCAGTGCTGGCGGAGGGCCTGACACCTCCTGGACAGACACTGCAGGCCTAATAACCTCTGGATGATCACCGACCTCTAGCTTATACCACATAAAACTGCTAGCGGCAGACACTGATCCCATCCTACAGATGGGACAGTGGAGGCCCAGGGGAGCCAAGTGACCCAGCCATGGTCACACAGCCTGGGGAGAACAGAGACAGGACTCAGACTCCAGCTGGTCTCCTAAGCCAGTGCTGCCTCCAGGGACCCAAAGTCACTATTTTCTCTCCACTAGGTTGGCTCTGGAGCTCAGTTGGGGCACTGACCAACTGGGTGACCCTGTCAAGGAATTCACCCCACCCCACCCCCTGCCTGTTCTCTGTTCTCTTGCCCCTGCCCTGTGGCCTCAAGTACCCAGGGCTGACTCAGCTGTCTAGACGGACGGCTGGCAAGGAAACAGACCATTACCTCCCCTGGTGGAGGTCAGGGAGGGCTTCCTGGAGGAGACATCTGTGCCAGGCGAAAGATGAGCAGGAGTGACACGCAAAGTGAGGGAGGAAAGGAGAAGTGTCTGAAGGTAGGAGGTGACCCAGAGGAAAGAATGCAGGGAGGGGCAGCTGGAGGGAAGCGAAAGGCATTCCTTATGGCAGGAATGCAGAAGGTAGTGGAGGCGGGGTGTTGGGCAACAGGTGGCATCCAAGCCCTGGACGCCCAGGCCTACCTGGAGTACAGCCTGGCTGTCTGACCTCTGCTCTCAGGGGAGTAGGGAGCAGGGGAGGTAGCTCTCTGGCTGGGGAAAGATCTGGCAGTTGGCGTGTGGAGGAACAGGCCAAGGTGGCCCTGCAGGGTGTGGCTGGTGGCCTGTAAGCACCTCCAGGTGGAGTCTGGGAAGTCAGGGCAGCCAGGAGGGCCGTGGCTTTGCTGAGGAGGAACAGAGTAGGACATAGATCTGCCATGAACAGCTAGGTAGGAAGCTACGGCCTGAGCTCCGCAGGGGATGGAGACAGGCAGGCAGGGAAACAGAGGCCCAGGTGTTCAGCACTTTGGGCTGCGGTTCAGAGGCCTCCTCTATGAAGTGGACCCGCAGCCCACCCAGGATCTGCACGTGACAGCCAGAGGGGCCAGTCCTCACCTGGGACTCCCGCTGAAGCTTTTCCCCGCTACACAAGAAGACTGTTGGGTTTTGCTGTTTTAGTTTTATCTTGCAGCACTAGGGTTTGAACTCAGGACCTGGCACTTGCTAGGTAAATGTTCTACCCTTGAGCCATGTCCCCCAGACCCTGTTGTTTCATTTTTTTAAAATTTATTGTTATAAAGGTGCTGTACAAAGGGGTTACAAAGTACATAAGTCAGGTAAAGAGTACATCTTCTTGGGCTGGGAAAGTGGCTTAGTGGTAGAGTGCTTACCTAGCATGTATGAAGCCCTAGGTTGTTGTTGTTTTGTTTTTTGGGGGTCTGATTGGGGGGCCTGAACTCTGGGCCTGGGCGCTATCCCTCAGCTCTTCAGCTCAAGGCTAGCGCTCTACCACTGGAGCCACAGCGCCACTTCCGGCTTTTTTCTTTTTGCTTATGTGGTGCTGAGGAATCGAATCCAGGGCCTCACGCATGCAAGGTAAGCGCTCTGCCACTGAGCCACCTTCCCAGCCCCTTAGGTTTGATTCCTTAGTACCACATAGAAAGAAAAAGCCAGAAGTGGTGCTGTGGCTCAAATGGCAAGAATGCTAGCTTTGAGCAAATGAAGCTCAGGGACAGAGCCTCGGCCGAGTTCAAGCCCCAGGACTGGCAAAAAAAAAAAAAAGTATATTTTCTTTTTAGACAATGTCACCCCTTCTCTCCCTCTCTCCTAGTTTTTTCTCTACCATCTCCACCGACAAGTTGTATAATTTGTTTTCAACATAGTGTCTGGTGAGTATGACTGCTGCATTTATTCGCCTTTTGTCCCTCCATTTCTGTTCTTGTTGTTGTTATTTGTCAGTCATGGGGCTTGAACTCAGGGTTTGGATGCTGTCCCTCAGCTCTTCAGCTCAAGGCTAGTGCTCTACCACTTGAGCCACAGCGCCACTTCCAGTTTTCTGGTGGTTAATTGTAGATAAGGGTCTCACAGACTTTCCTGCCCTGGCTGGCTTTGAACCATAATCCTCAGATCTCAGCCTCCTGAGTAGCTGGGATTACAGGTGTGAGCCACCAGCACCTGGCTGTTGTTTAGGTTTTGAGACAGGATCTTGCTGTGTAGCCCAAGCTGGCCTTGAACTCACAATTGTCTTGTCTCAGCCTCTTGAGCGCTGAGGTTACAGGCCTGGGCTACCACAAAGTGGCTCTTAAGCCTCTCCCAGCGCCAGTGCTTTAGCAGCTGCCTCTGCCAAGGGGCCTCTTTTACATTGACAACTTACTGTCTGTCCCTATCCTTTCATCTCAACTGCCAGCCCTGCTCTATGGGCCAGATGAAGCACCGGACTGTCCCCACGTTTGCCCGAGTACTCTGAGAATTCTACTAACACTGGAGCCCCTGCCCTGGTCAGGCAGTCTAATCCTGGGTAGCAGCAAGCATGGAACATGTATGTGAGCAGTAATGTGGCAGGAGATTCTAGGGAACATGAGAGTAGAAGAGGGACTGGACGGAGTTCAGAGGCAAACTTTGAGCCTGATGCTTAAAGTCTCAAAATAGTCCTTAGGGATCATTTAATTCGCATTTCTCTTCGGGAGGCTGCACATCCTCTGCGATGAGTAAGCCATTCATAGTAATGATCTTTCTCTGGGAAGGCTGTTCACATCCTTCACCCTGTTTCCTGTTGAGTCTCTTAGGCTGGTTTGAAGCCAGCCTAAGCAGAAAAGTCTGAGAGACTCTTATCTCCAATTTACTAGCAAAAACCATGAAGTGGAGAAGTGGCTCAAATGGTAAAGTGTTATCCTTGAGTAAAAGAAGTCAAATGAAAGCACAAGGCCTAAGGTCAAGCCCAGTACTAGCATGAGTGCAAGCACACACACACACACACATGCAAACTTAGAGACTAGCCTGAGAACAAGAATGAGGGGCCGAGAGAGTGACCTGCTCAAAAACCCTGAGGAGGGGCACAGGCTGAGGTCTCTGAGATCGAGGAGGGCATGGCTGGAAGAGCCAGAGGAGCCAGGCAGGTGCTGTAGCCAGAAGGGCGAGTTCTGGGGGCACTATGGGACCTTGCAGTGGCTGTGAGGACTTGGTTTACTCCAACTTAACAAGGGAGTCATAAAAGGGTCTCAAGATTGGCACCACATGATCTGATGGACAGCCAAAGGCTCTGGGTCATCCTGGGGAAAGGAAGGCATGGCCCTCTCAGAGGCACAGGTATATGGGGCACCGGGTCTGTGTGCTCTCTAGCCCTCCAGATGTTGCTATGAGAGTAAGAACAGTAAAGAGCATCAGGTGCACAGCCATGAGGCTGGAATGCCCATTTCAGGAGGCCACTGCGGCTGAGTGCTGGTGGCTCACACCTGTGATCCTAGCTACTCAGGAGGCTGAGAATTGAGGATCACGGTTTGAAGCCAGCCTGGGCAGGAAAGTCCATGAGACTCGGGGAGGGGGGGCCCGGGAGAGAAGCTGTGACTCAAGTGATAAAGCACCAGCCATGAACAGGCCCTGAGTTCAAGCTCCAGTACCAGCACCCTAAAAAAAAAAAAGGCCACTATGCTGGACCCTTGTGTTAGAAGGAAAGTGCCCTTGAATGCCAAGGTGTGTGGAGCTTGGATTTTACTGTGGATAGAGGGAAAAATAACCGAATGAACCAAAGTGACCTGAGCTCTGTTCTCCCCTCTAGGTCTTCAGACCCGAAGACTGTGCAAACATGTCCGTGGATCCCCTGTCCAGCAAAGCCCTGAAGGTGAGCCGTCTCCGGGGGCCCCAGTGCCTCCCTCCCCCCCTCCCCCCCACCCCGGGCCTCCACACCCCAACTTCCTCTTCCCTTCCCGGAATCCCGAGGGTGGTTCAGACCAGGCGGACCCAAGGCAGGTCCCTTCCCTCCCGCCTCGGCCGGCTTCCCCATTCCAAGGTGCTTTCCGAGGCTGGACGAGCCGCGGGGCGCCCTGGGGGTGACCTCTGACCCCAAGTTGGGCTGCTTTCCCCTTTCTGGATTCCTGCTCCCTGAGAACCAAATCCAGCACCGTCGAGGCGACCGAGGGGGCGACCCCCGGGGGACACGGCGGGCGGGGGGGGGGGAGGAGGCGGTGCCCGGCACGGCTGCGCCCGGGCCCAGGCCCCGCGGGCGGGAGGCAGTGCGGGCCTCAGTTTCCCCGCGCCCGCAGGTCAAGCGCGAGCTGAGCGAGAACACGCCGCACCTGTCGGACGAGGCGCTGATGGGGCTGTCGGTGCGCGAGCTGAACCGGAACCTGCGCGGGCTCTCGGCCGAGGAGGTGACGCGGCTCAAGCAGCGGCGCCGCACGCTCAAGAACCGCGGCTACGCCGCCAGCTGCCGCGTGAAGCGCGTGTGCCAGAAGGAGGAGCTGCAGAAGCAGAAGTCGGAGCTGGAGCGCGAGGTGGACAAGCTGGCGCGCGAGAACGCCGCCATGCGCCTGGAGCTCGACGCGCTGCGCGGCAAGTGCGAGGCGCTGCAGGGCTTCGCGCGCTCCGTGGCCGCGTCCCGCGGGCCCGCCACGCTCGTGGCGCCCGCCAGCGTCATCACCATCGTCAAATCCGCGCCCGGCCCCGCCCCCAGCGCAGGCCCCGCCCCCTGCTCCTAGTGCCCGGCCCCTCCCCTCCCCAGGCCACGCCCCCACACCCCGCTCCTTTCCCAAGTGCCTACAGGTCCCGCATCGCTGCGGTCACACATTCTATTTCTGGGCTCTGTCTTCCTCTTGCAAGACCCCCTACCCCGCCCCCCGACTCGGACCTATTAGCCCTGGGGAAGGGCAATTTGGCTTGGAGGGTGGGATATCCGGGGCCACGGTTCTCTTTGGACTGAATTCAGCCCTCTCAGACGGGGAGGAATGGGATTTGCAGCCGCTCTGGAGGAGCTGTCTGTCTGGAAAAGGGAAAGCACGTCTCATTTCGGAACCGGCTCTCATTGTGCCAATACACCCTCCCAGTCCTCCCAGAACTCACTTGTGGGGCTGTCATGCTGGGAAGCTACACTGGAAGACACCTCCCACATCTGCTCTGGGCCTGGGACAGCTGACTTTCCAAAGCCAGGAGAGGCCTTCATATGGCCAGTGGAGCCCAGTGGAGATGGGGAAGCTGTCAGATGGGCCAGTGCCCAAGGCCACATGGATCAGTGATGGAGCTAGAACCCAAAGCTTGGCTTTTTCACTGCTGTCCTAAGATTCCAGCCCTGGATTTCAAGGGGACAATAGACAGGGCCTGAAATCATTTGGAAAGATCCTTTTTGGCCGGGAGACTCCGTAAGGCAGGGGAAGAGAAGCCGAAGGAGAGAGAAGGTGACACAGAGAGAGGAGTGGGAAGGAGCTGGTTTGGCTTATCCTAGGGCTCTCCCTGTAGGCAGGGTGCCCTGGACCTGGCCAGCCAAAGAGAAAAGGAACAATGGAGGTGACCACCGTGGCATTCTGGGAAACGGGGTGGGTACAGATCCTGCGGTTCCCAAAGCTGAGATTAGGGGTCTTTGGGCTTCAGAATCCCCCCAGAACCCTTGAATATCCACTGTAGTGGGGGCTGGCCACTGCCATTGATTGCCACTCTCCTGGGGAGCCCAGCCCCTCCCCAATACTGTGTACAAGCTGCCCAGTCCCGCTGTTTTATTTATTGCACAAATCTAAGTTATTCTCCCCAGCCAGAGCCCAGTTCCTGCTCTGAGGGAAGTGGCATGGGCTCTGAGCTGGACTTTATATTTTATATCTGCAAAGAAATCACATTTATCTTATATTTACAGAAAGCCAGATGGTGACAACAACAAAGAACTTATTTTTAAAAATTGCCCGGCCCCCAGAAGTTATTTATTTTCTGACTTACAGTGAGCCAGTTATCTATCTTGTGCATTTTGTAGACTTTCTGAATAAAGTCAAGCTCTCTTTCCAGAGAAGTGTGTCCTGGACTCTGTTGTATTCTGAGTGAGCTACCCAAGATGCCCCAGCCAGGATCTTCCGTGGGTGGGAGGCTGAGCGGGTCACTAGCTCTTGCAGCAGGGTGGGTAGAGGGTGGAACCGGGAAACTGTCCTTCCCTGGAGCCTCCATGCAGAGAAAAAGTTCTAGATTCAGAATAATCTTTCCAGCACTTTCTCCAGCCAAGTTAGAAATTGTTTCTCCATGTTCTAGAAGGGTCAGGAAGGTAGGGACAGGAATAGCTTCCTGGATTGGAGCCTGCAGACCTATCTTAATCCTGAGCTGACTCTGTCAACCCTCTGCCAGGGCTCCTGCACTGTCCTCCCACCCAAGAAGTGGATTTGGTCAGGGGCATCAAGGTTTGAACTTAAGTGTGTCTTTTCTTTAGTTGTGGAACTTGGGTAACTTTTTGCATCCTCAGTTTACACATCTAAAACTGAAGGTGCTCTATTTATTTTTTGGTGCTGGTCCTGGGGCTTGAACTCAGGGTCTGGGTGCTCTACCTGTGCTTCTTTTTCTTTTTCTTAGTCATGGGGCTTGAATTCTGGGCCTGGGTGCTGTCCCTGAGCTCTTCAGCTCAAGGTGCGCGCTCTACCACTTGAGCCTCCTTCCCAGCCCACCTGTGCTTCTTTTGTTCAAGGCTAATGCTCTACCACTTGAGCCACAGATCCATTTCCAGTTTTTTTTTTTTTTAGTAGTTTAGTGGAGATAAGGGTATCATAGTTTCCTGCCAGGGCTGGCTTCCATCTGCCATCCTTAGGTCTCAGTCTCCTGAGCAACTAGGATTACAGGCATGAGCCACCAATGCCCAGCAAGGAGCTATATATAAAATAGCAGAATAAATGTTTAGGTCTAACAGGCCTAGAGGACCATATGTGTGGCTGGGCAGAGAGATGGCAGGCTGGAGAAGTGTCAGGATTGGAGTGTGGGGAAGGGCCAAACCACGTGGCTTGACTGAATCTGAAGGGCTTTTTCCCTCTCAGGTTGAGACTCTGCCAGGACCCAGTCCTGAAATGCTGAGCTCAGGCTGGAGGCGTAAGCAGCAGGAGGCTCTTGGACTATTTACCTCTAGGTTACAGGCTGGCTAGGAATTTCCCCCACCCACACTACATTCCTGAGCACTAGGTCAGCAGCTGGCCAGGCCCCAGAAAAGCATGCAAGCTGAGAGCAGGTGCCCACAGTCCAATATACCCCCAGACCCCTGGCCTTGAGGGTCCCAGGACAGGGGATGGGCTCAGGGATGCAAGAAGAGAGCCAGAGGAGTCTCTTCTCCCCTGTGGGAAATGCCAGCAGCAGACCCCATGTGCACACCAGTTCCTGGCCAGTCTAATGGGGACCTGGAATGGGAGTTTGGTCCAAAGCAATGTGAACATCTCTCATTGGTTCCACATCATCTACAGGGAGAGGATGGAGACCCCTGCCCAGTACCACCACACACCCTCCCGGTCTTCAATATGAAGGAACAGAAAGGCAGGAAAAGAACCTCACCGGCAGGCAGAAGAAATTTCAATAAATCTATATTATCTTATAGATATACATCTTCCTCACTTCATGTGTTCAATTGTCACGCATCCAAAATGTCACAGAGACCAAAATAGAGTGCTTTCTGGTGGAACTCATGGCAGTCATACGACGAGATACAAAACTAGGGACTCTGTCTTCTCATACATCATACGGTTAATTTTTCAAGTATTTTTTATGTACAAAGAGCTACTCTATCTGGAAAAAAAAAGAGAGAGAAGGTAGGTTATGCATCCTAGGAAGGGGGAGGACAGGGGTGTCCGGCACAGGTTACCATCCGGCCCCCACATCCCCAGAGACTACTGACTCACTGCCACGGGGCTCCCTCCAGTCTGTCCACACATGCGGGCAAGAGCCAGGGTGGGAGAAGACTGAGGGGGGCAGAAATCAGCAACACACTTTGGCCTGGAAGAAAGGAAAACCCATCAGAGAAACAGACTTGAGAAAGCAAACGTGGGAGGAAGCTGGGGCTGCTCCCGGAACAGCCTGCATCTGCCAGTGCCTTCCTGGTAGCTTGGGACCAGCTGGCCAGCACCCGCCCCCCCCCCCCCCCCCCTGCCTCCATGGGGCCTGGAGCTGGCCTCTGGGCTACAAGGAGGGCAGGAGGCTGAGAAGGCTTCTGAGGTGCCACTGCCCCCACAGGCCCTCCTCACAGATCCCAGGAGCCTGGTCATTCCAGGAGGGACCAAAAGCAGGTTTCTAGTGAAGGCCACAAGCAGGGAGCAGCCTCCTCTCTCTACTCCATCCACTTCTCCAGGCTACTGCAGCCCAAATGCAGGACTCTGCCTGCAGAACAGGGGCCTTGGGGGCTCTTTCTGGGACAGTGGCTGGCATAAGCTCTGTCTGCCTGGGGACTCCGGCCTTCAAGGAGGCGCCAGGTATATGGGGTGGAAGGGACAACGGGAGGGAACAGGAGAACCCAGCCACTCCTGAGGCCTGTCAAGGGCACCTGGCCCAGTGCTGCAGGATCCTGAGTGCCAGCAACTACAAGACACCCAAAGGGCATGTCTGGGGCAGACTGGGAGCTAGGAAGGGAGCTTTCATGTGTGACTAAGGCACAGAAGAGACGGGCTAGGGGCCAGACAAGGCAGAACACCAGGCCCTGTGTGGACAGGGGACCTGGAAGGCGTCTGGGACCGCCCTTCCCACCTCTGGCCCCCTGCAGCATGGCCATCCCTCCTGGCCTCCCTGGGGGCTGATGTGAAATGTGGAAATTTAAACCTTCCCTGTGCAAACAGGAAGGGGCAGCCCCAGGGAGAGGCTAGGACCGCTCTAACCAGGAAGGGGGAGGGGGGGTCGACATCCCCTGAGTGAGGAGCAGCCAGGAAGCCGGGGCTCTGCCCCAGACTCCATCAAGAGCAGAACCCATGAGATAGGGCAGTGCAGGCTGCTGACCGTTCTTGCCAGGCCAGGAGTTGGGCAGAGTGGCCACAGTGAGGACAGCCAGGAGCCCAGTGCCTCCTGCTTCACCAAGCAAAGGGCCTGGAGGATGAGACCTATCTAGTGGGACCCCAGGGTCTGGCTGTGATCCTTGCAGCATGCCAGGCAGTCCCAGATCAGGAGGAGGGGTCCAGAGTGTCCACACCCCCTCCTCCTGCCTGGAGAGGCAAATCTAGCATTGGACAAAGGTGGGTAAGGGAGGGGAGCAGGTAGGGAAGAGCCCAGTTGGGGTATTGCACGGTATGGGGGGCTGGGCCGGGCCCTAGGGCCTCAGCTCTCCTGGGGAGTGGCTTAGAAGACTGAGGCCACTGGTCCACACACAGACATTTGGATGTGAGCATGGCTGGTCCTGGCGTGCCTTGGCCCATGACAGGCTGCGGGTGAGTGGCATCGAGACCAGTGTCTTCTGCCCTTGGCCCTGTCTGTGTACATACTCCTGAAGGCCAGGAGAGCCAGGCTGTCCCACAGGCAGGCAGCATCATCCGCCTGCTCTTCTGGAAGTGATATGTGAGGGTTTCTGGTCCAATAAATAAAGGGCAATGGCAAAGCCGCACCAGTTGCCTCCTGGTCTGTGAGGCCAGGGGAGGGCACAGCTGCCCCTGGCACAGCGCCAGTCCTTCCCCACCTGCGCCCTGCCTAGAACTCATCGTCAGAGCTGAGCAGGAGAGTCTTCTCATTGTCTCGGGCACCGCTGAGGCTGTGGGAACGCGAGAGGCTGTGGGCACCACCCCGCCAGGTGGGCCCAGGCTCTAGTGTGGACTGCTGTGTGTACTGCTGGTATGCGGGTGAGAAGTTGTGGATGGCATCCTGCACGATGTCGTGCGGGTTCATGGTCTCCTTGAGGCTGCTGGAGATGCTCTTCATTGGGGCGCATCGGCCTGTAGAGAGGAGGCAGGGGTGGGGTGAATGTCAAGAGAGCAGGAAGGCTGCTCATCCCTTGCCCCTCATTCGGGGACAAACCCTTACACCAAGGCTGTCATTCAGCCGTACCCTCCTGGGACAGAGATCAGATCCAGGACATGGAAAGGGGCAGGACAGAACTGTCTCCCTGGAGAACAGCCAGGGAGCCTGGGGTGCTATGGGGGAGAGGCTGCATGTGAGGAAGCAGAGATCAATGACCACTAGGAGCTGGGGTGTACGGATGGGAAGGGAGCTGGGTGGTGACTAACAAGCTACAAACAATGTACCTGGAATGTCTCCCCACAGCTCCTACCTAAGGAGTACCCCCCGCTGTGGGGGGCACGGCCCCTCAGGATTGAGCCAGCCCACTGGCTTTCCCTCCGAGAGGGCGAGTGCTCCCTGTCCCACTGGGCCTCCTCCCAATTCCCTCCATCCACTCATTGCACAAGCTCAGAAAGGCAAATGGCCACTAAGCCACGCTGGAAGAGGTCAGCTCAGCTCTGGACCGGGACGTCTGCCTCAGACCTGAGTCTCTGTCCTCTGTGTTCTCTGCTATGGAAGCATTGATATACCTCCTACTATCCCTTTAAGGGGCACTGTGCCCAAGAACAGAGCAGGGAAGGTTCTAGAATGAGAGACCAGGCAAAGCAGGCAAGCTCTGTAAAGTGCTCTGGGCAAGCAGGTGCTCTGGGCTCTCCCACCCCAGGATGCCTGTGGGGAGACAGGGACACAGGGGTACACCAAGGCATGCTAGTGAGTGACCAGAATGACGTGCAGGATAATGTACAGACAGACAAGAGAGCAGGACCTACCGTAAGGGCCGTATGTTGGCACTGCCCTCGGCCAAACCCAGGGCATATGTGGGGCAAAGGGGTGAGGAAAGAAGCCAGAGAGATAGAGAAGATAAGAGACAACTGAGTGAACCTCCGGAGCCCTCCCCCAGGTTAAGATGACACCACAGACCCTTCCAGCCCCTCCCCCTCCCCACCCCCCTCTGGCTGCCTCAAGGCCTGTGGGACATCTGTGTGGGGATGACCCCTGTCCCAGTGCTCAGGCTAACAGTCTTCCTGTTAGGGTGGGAGTTTCACTTCTACATCTAAGCCAGACCCCCACCCTGACTGCAGCTGCCCAGACCTCACTACACCTGCAGTCAAGGAAACAGGCTGGGATCAGCAGAGCTAGCTTTGCCTAATTTGAGGCTGGGGGGGAGGGCACCTCTGTGGAAGGGTGGGTCGGGAAGGCAGGGCAGGCCAGCAGCAGCTTGCCCTGCTAGGCCACGCTGTTTCTTCCTTGGCAGCTATATCTGGAGCAGTGTGTGGAAAGATGGCCTCGAATGGCAGCAGTGAGCCTCCACCAAGCCCCTAAGGTATGGAAATGGTTTTATGCCACAGCCTGGCCTGCTCCTTGGGATAGCCTGGCTCCAGGCCAAGGGTGATGTTCCCACGGGCACAGGCTCTGTCAGACAGACCAAGTCCAGTGGGCATGGACTCCATACTGGGCAAGTGCTGGTCAGATCCTTCTCCTTAGGAGCCTAGCAGACCAGCTGGAGCTTCTGCTGGCATAGGGTGGAGCATGGAGCAGGTGTGAGATCTAAGTAGTGACCGGAAGTCAAGTCACTGCAGGTGTGCAGGCCTCTCCCTCCCTCCCCCTCTCTCTTTCCCTCCCTCCTTCCCCACTCTTTCTATCCCCCCTCCTCTCCCTCCCCTCCTTCTCTCTTTCTCTAACTCCTCCCAGCCCCCCCCTCAGTTCAGTATATCTATCTCTGGCCGCTCACTAGGCCTGGCCTGGGAAAGGGAGTTCTGACCTCCAACTACTCAGGACAGGAAGCTCAGACAGGGGGTGAATAACTGACAGGAGGCTCCCACTCCCTAGCCCTTTCTGCAGCAAACTGTAAAGGCCAGTCTGGATCCATCTCAGCCTCCCCTTCCTCCCATGGAAGAGGCCCTCCACCCTCCCCAGTCACCTAATCACCGGGGAGCTCCTAAACTCACAGTATCTCCCAGAATGGGGACATGGGGACGGATGGACGGGGACACGGACGGACACACAGACACCGACACACAGACACTGACACACAGACACCCACACACACACACACACCCACACACACACACACACACACACCCACACACACACACGAGTTGATGCTCTCCAGAGCATCGTCGTGCACAATGTGGGGCGGCTAACCACAGTTCTAACCACTGGTGTAACGAGAAAGCTGTTAAAATCCATTATCATCTGACTGTGCTTCCAACAAGTAAGTAGAGTTGGTGATTGTTCTAAAGAACTTCAGAGCTGAACTCAGCGCTAGGCCCTGAATTCAAATGATAGTACCAACAAAAGAACCTTACAAGCCTTCAAGTCTGTAATCCCCCCCACACCTGAGGCCCACGCAGGACTGCGAGCTCCAGGGGTGGAGCTTTAGAGAAGAAAGAATTATAGGACAAGTCAGATCCCATACATAATGCTGCATTTGACTGTTCATTAGTCATGATTCTAAAAAAAAAAAAAATTTAAACTTTTTTTTTTGGTCAGTGGTGGGGGGCTTGAACTCTGGGCATGGGTGCTGTACCTGAGCATTTCTGCTCTAAGTGTGCGCTCTACTACTTAAGCCACAGCACCACTTCAGGTTTTCTGGTGGTTAATTGGAGATAAGAGTCTCATGGACTTTCTTGCCCAGGATAGCTTTGAACCATGATCCTCAGATCTCAGTCTCCTGAGTAGCTTGGAATACAGGCGTGAGCCACCGGTGTCCAGCTTTCTTTCTTTTTTCTTTCCTAGTCCTGGAGCTTGAACTCAGGGCCTGGGTACTGCTCGAGCTTGTTTTTCTCAAGGCTAGCACTCTACCACTTGAGCCACAGTGCCACTTTCAGCTTTTTCTGTGTATGTGGTACTGAGGAATCGAACCCAAGGCTTCATGCATGCTAGGCAACCACTCTACCACTAAGCCACATTCCCACCCACCTCTCCCCACCCTTTTTTTGAGATTGTCTAAATGTAACCCAGGCTGGACTCAAACATGACATGCTGTCTCAGCAGGATTACAGGTGTGCACTATATGCCTAGCACTTCAGTTGGGACTTTGTATAACTTTTCTGGGTCTCTACACTGGAACTTGATGCAAGACAGGTTCCAAGACTGGATCAATAGTGTTAGCCCTGCCACCCCTCTCTGCCCTCATCTCTGTAGTCCCTCTTCCTATGGCTAGAGCTAGAGCAGGATCAACCCCTGCAGGATGCTGGAGGTGCTCTGGAGCTCCCTCTGCTGGGATGGGGCCCAGGAGTCTGGTTCCTACCTTGTGCATCCAGCCTCTTGTCAGCGTAGACCTTGTAGGTGAAGGCATGCCGCAGGGCCAGGGCAGCAAAGAACATCTCCACACAGATGATGAAGTCCTGGTAGCCGGCTGCCACAGTGCCCTCACCCACCGACACGCGGGCTGAGTGGATCTTGGGGATGGCCCCACATTTCTCCAAAATAGCCAGCAGCATGCCTGGACAGGGAGGCACTGTCAGGCCCCAGACTGACCCTTCCCAGGCCTTCTCCATGAAGCCCCACCCAGGATGCCTGCACACCCCAATGAGGTCAAGAAAGGGCAGGAATGTTGTCACAAAGTCGAGAGCTTTGGAAAACCCCACTCTCCCAGCCTCTTGCCAGCCACACAACTGAGACATCCCCAATTAGGCAGCATTGCCACCCATAAGGTGACACCAATATGTCCCTGAAACCTAACCCCTCACAAGGGCCCAATGGCTAGAGTTCCTGTGAACTAGGCTGGGGTCCTTCAAGACACTGGTGGCTTAGGGCCCCCAGCCCCAGATCCGCGATCAGGAGGCAGGGGATAGAGCTTGCAGGGGCCTCAGGAGGCTATGAAGCAACTAACCTTGCCAGAAGGAGAGAAAGATGACAGACTTGACCATGAAGAACTTGAGGACAGGACTGTAGGGGCTGAGCAGCTCTCGCGTGGCGAAGTAGAAGAGGAAGAGGGCGTAAAGGGCCAGGCTGACGGAGATGTTATAGATGATGGTCACATAGAGGTAGCCGCTGGTGACACTGTGGAAGCAGACACTTTGCCTGGGACCCATCCTACTGAGGGAGGACGCTCCCACCTCCTCCCTGCTCACATGGCTCATCGCCATGCTGCTCAGCAGGGCACAATGAGCCATTGGAGGGGGGAGACAAGGCTGTGAGGGGCACATGTAGAGTGGGTTCGGGGCGGTGTGCCTGCATACAAAACTGCTCTCTGCCTGTTGCCCTCACGTCTCCTGGTGGAGGATGCTGGCAGGAAAGCCAGGGCCGTGCAAGGGGCCTGCCCTCCCTCAGAGGGGCACAGGCAGTGCTCACAAGCAGGGGCCAGCCTGGGGCCACTTTTGCTAACCCCCAAATGCAATATGTATGGACAACTTACATAGGAGGACTTTACATCTTGGGGTTCTTTCCCTCACTGCCTTGGGAGGGTCAGTGGCTCTGAGTGGTTTACCAGTGGGCAGCAACAAGAGCTCATTCCTGGGCTGGCACTTGGACCAAGGACAAAGACAGTGCTGCCGGGGTGAGGTGTGAGCTCGGTGAAGCTTGGGAAGGTCACAGCTATCCTGTCTGTCTGCCCCCAGCCCCCCAGCACCACCCCCTACCAATGCCCCAAGGAGAATCCCCAGCTTACTCAAAGTCCCCATCCCGGTACTTGCCAAAGGCCTGGAGGACCACAGTACTGACGGCCATGAGTGGCTTCACCACACAGAACTGCAAGGTGGCCTATTTGAGGAGAGCAAGGAGAAGGATGAGAACACATGAGAAGCACCTGGTCTGCGCCTTTGGCTGGACACCAGGGACAGAAGAGGCGGCCTCATGGCTGTCCCCAGGGGACTGCTGTCTACAGGGAAAGGTGGAGCATGTGGTCGAGACTATGCAGCACTGCCACGAGAGGAGACAGAATGGGAAATAAGAACTCCTCAGCAGTGGGCCTGTCAGGAACATGCTGAGAGAGAGGAGGCCAGGCTCCCAATTCAGGCAGAAGGAACAGCAACTGCACAGGCTCAGAGGCAGAGTGTGGTCAAGTGCAGGGCTTGAGCACTGAGGAGGGGCTGCCGCAGCCAGTTGGGACTGGGAGACTGGCACAGCTAGGGCCTGGAGGCCTTGGTGCTGAGAACCAACTCCATAGGGAACAAGTAGGTAATGACCTCCCTCCTTCTCATCCACCCTGCCTGTTTCCTCACCTGGGCTCAGTCCTGGGGACAGGGTTTCTGCTGGTGGCTGAGGCAGCCTGCAGAAGCAGCAAGCTAAGGAGAGGGACAGCCCAAAGAAACGGGTATAGAGGTTCAAAGACTGAGTTTCAGGTGGGCCTGGCTGACCACTCGATGCAATGGCACGGGCAGTCTCCTGGCCTCTGAGTGGCAGCACCTTGGTAAAGTGGTCACCTGCCCTCCACACAGTACAAGGTTGCCATGGCAGGTTGTAGGAGAGCCAGAGCAGGGTCTTCCTGGAGGCCTCCTACTCCAGGCACTCAGAACCAGCTTCTGCAAGCTCACTTAGCCTCCAGAGTATACCCTCAGAGAGGCTCCGCCATTCCTGGAAGCTCATGGGGAGTCCATGCACCCACAGAGCCTCTGGGTTCATGAGCCTCCAGAAACCATACAATCCTAGCCATAGGCTCCTCATGAGAAGAGCTGAGGGAAGCCAGGCTGAGCCAGTGTGGCTCGGAATGGCACAAGGAGTACAGCAGAAGAGGGCAACCCAGGGAACATGTTTCTGGCCAGTTCCCTGGCAAGGCCGGAGGAGGAGCCCAGGTGGCTGTGCTATGTGGCTGCTGCAGGTGAGGCACACTCCACTGAACTCCCTTGGCCCTCAAACCTGTACCCTTTGGGAAAGAACAGAGGTTCTCACCAGAGGCACGTGGGGGTAGGCTTAGTGGTATATGTGGGGGTGGGCTTAGTGGTATTTCCTGAGAGGTGAGCACTGTCATCATTCCCAGTTACAGACAGAACCGAGGCACAGATAAGCTAACTAACAGATGTGGCACTACAACCTAAACCAGCAGCCACACCCTAGACCAGCCCACAGGTCCCAGGCATACTGGACACTGAAATAAATTACACATCAGAAATGAGGTGGTGATTGGGGGGGGGCACTCCAGACCTCAACTGGACTGGGCTGGGGTCACTCTACTTTTAGCAAGCACTCCATTTGACTCAGACTCTGGCCTGGAGAATGTCCAGTGGCTCTGAGATGAGCTGTGGGCATGTCTACCAAGGGAAAGTATAAAAAACTCTCATTTGTTCCCAGTCCTCTCACTTCCTCTTCCCTGCCATATCTGAGTTCAACAGCAGAGCATCAGAGCCCACAGGGCTGGGGAATAATTTATAACACAGTGACGCCAGTTCTCGATCATGAGATCAAAACTTTGTGGACAATATAATCATCAAACAAGGCTGTGAGTCACAGCCCGGTCTGGAACTGGCAGCTGAACCACAGTAAACAATGGCTCTTCATGCCCCACCCTGGCTGTGACAGCTTTAACTCCTTCTCTGCAGTTCCATGGCAGATTCTGAAACAGCCCAAGGGGGAAGATGTGGAAGCAGAGCTAAAGCCCTGGTCCGTCCTGGGAGAGGCTTTGTGACCTGGCTACACTGCTGGCCCTGGTCCCAGTTCCAGCTCTCTGGCCACAATGGTTCACTTTGTGGGTTTTGTTTCCCTTCTCATTTTTTGGCCATCCTGGAGGGGTGGACAGAGGCCTTGTGGAGGCCAATGGCAGGTCAGGAAGACTAGGTGTGTCACTCTCAGACACTACCTCCCAGAAGCAGCCAGTGCTGGGTTAAATAATTACAGCCATTACCATATCTGTTCTTTACAATCACCCCAGAGATTTAAAAAAAAACAACAACTGTAACACCCATTTGTTAGGAGAGCAAACTAAAGCTCAGAGAGGTTAAGTCCATTATATCTGAGGTCATGCAGTCAGGAAAAGTTGGAAGTCAGACCCACATGGCCAGGCGCCTGTACTCAGACATCAATGCTCCTGCCTCTAGCTAGACACTGGCAGCTAAGAAAATGAGAAGTTCCCTACCACCAACTGGGAACGCAGGAGGAAGGCAGACAGGCTGCCCAGGCCCATCCATCAAGTGTTTTTAATGCTGAAACCATCCTGCCCCCAGCTACAGCTGATGAGTTTTCAAACTGAGACTCTAGAATCCCCACACAATTCTCTGATCCTCATAGACTTGGGTCAAACAGTACAGCCCAGAGCTGTACAAGACACCAGGACATTTCTGCTGCCTGTCTAAGCACATACTGCTGATACCATGTCTCCCTAACAGCTTGGGAGTGGCTGCTGAGGGCCTGGGGACTCCGACAGGTGGGAGGGAACAGGACAGCCTGCAGCGGGGTCCTCGAGCCTCCCAGACTGCTCCTTCTGACTCAGCAATGGTGGGCACACACCTGTTTGCAGAAGCGCAGGAATCCAATGGAGTAGGTCTTGCCCCAGAGGCAGCAGGTGCCGTACATACAGCTGGACCTGGGAAAAGCACAGAAGATGGACTGGTGAGCTGGGAAAGGCCACTCTCCCTCACAACAGAGAAGCTAGGGCCCTGAGCTGGGTGGCCTCTGAGCCTGAAGCCAAGGCCAGGGAGAGGCAGAGCACAGAATCTATGTGAGCAACAGGCCATGAGGGAAGCAGGACCACCCTGGCCCTGGGGTTGTAAAGCAACTCAGGGGGAAAAGGGCTGAATGTAAAACCACAGGAGGGAAAAAAATAACAAACAGTAAGGTCAAGAGTAACAGGAAAAGAGAGGAAGAGAATTAGCCAGAGCAACCCTGCCAACAGTCTTTCCACAGGAGCTGTGGGAAAAGCACAGCAGGTCAGGGTCATGGGCACAGATGGTCTGTGCCCAGCTGACCCAGGCGTGGGGCTCAGGGAGACTTCATATACTCACTCAATGGCCTTCCCTCTGATCTCCGACATGATGGAGCTCTCTCCCCCGAGGTACTCATAGCACAGGCTCAGAAAGTTATAGATGACCAAGGCTGTAAAAGGGTCCAGAGAAACCATTGAGCCCAGCACAGTGGACACACAGCTGGGGGGATTCAAACTATGGAAAGTGGAAAAGTCACAGCTGCACACAGCACCAGAGAGGATCCTCGGGACATGAGTTTCAGCATGCACTTAACAACCATTTGCAAGTTGTAAATCAGCACAGAACAATCGTACTGTACAGGTGAGTGGCCTTCTATGATGGTAATGCCCCCAAAGAAGGGCATAGGAGTGAGACCCAGACATTCAGGATCACACAGAGGCTGAGAGTTGTGAGCACCTAGGGGCATGGGAAGGCTGGCAGTGTGTTCACTAGAGGTCATGATCTTAACTAAGACTATGTGCTGGGGTCTTATGAGAAGCTGTGAGCAAAAACAAAAGCTGCATCCATCCCGTAAGCTGCACTGACATGTGCTATGAGCCCAGCACTGTGTAAGCTACAAGGGAACAGGAGAGACATAAAGAAGCAGTAGGAATGTTTGGCAAGCTGAGCCGGCCTGCTGTGAAGCAGGATGCAGTGAGCCGGGCATGGAGAAGTACGCTGTGGATGTCCATAAAGAAAAATGAAACTGCCAGACACTGCTGGCTCACTCCTATAATCCTACCTACTCAGGATGCTGAGATCTGAGGACTGTGGTTCAAAGCCAGCCCAGTCAGAAAAATCCATGAAACTCTTATCTCCAATAACCATCAAAAAGCCAGAAGTGGAGTTGTGGCTCAAGTGGTAGAACTCCAGCCTTAAGCAAAAAAACAACCAAAAACCTTAGAGACAGCACCCAGGCCCTGAGATAAAGCCCTAATACCTAAAGGGAAAAAAATAAAAAGGAGAAAAATGAAATTATGTCACCTGCAGGAAAATAAATAGAATTGAAGGACATCATATTGAGATAATCCATGACCAAAAACGCCAAATACTGAATGTTTTCACTCATATGTGGAAGCTAGATCTAAACGATACACATATTCACAAACGTGATATTTATATATATACAAACAAACAAACATACATGGGTACTTGCAGGAGGGGTTGGGCTTAGAGGGTGAAAGGGGATGAAAATGGTTGAGGTAGACTGTTCACATCTGGAACAGAACAATGAAGACTGTTGAAATTGTTTTGAGAAGGGGGAAGGGAGACTGAGAAGGGATAGTGGGATATATTGTGTCTATGTGTGAAATGTAACAAATGAAAGGCTGGTGCACAATGCAGCAGCAGGTTGGGCTGAGTCTTCCTGCCAGGTAGCTCCACCCAGGCCTGCAGGGTTCCAGCATTGGGGAGGAAGAGCATGAGGGAAGTAAGAGGATGGCTCAGAAGGCCATGAAGGCAGGAGCGCAGAGGCAGAGCAGAGCCAAGGCTATGGAAACAAGGAGAGTATTCAGCAAGGACAAGAGTCCGGGGGGACAAGGAAGCCAATGAAGCCCCACAGCCACCCTCGTTTACCTGCCTTGACAGGGCCCATAAAACACTGGCAGAAGCTGGGCGTGACAATTGGACTTTATTTGGGATGCTTTATGCTACTCTCAGTGCACTGTCCACAAAGAGCTCCCAAGCTCCCACTGTCTGCATCCATGGCTCAGAGCACACCTGGCTATGGCAGAGCAGATGGCTGTGACATGGCTCTGTGCCCAGCTGTGAATGGGCCTCGGGGCCTCAGTAATGGGATAAGTAGAGCCCCTCCTTCTGGCTGTGAGGGTTAAGCCAGCATGCTGACTGCTCAGGCCTCAGTGGCTCCCAGTGTTGGCTTCTTAGCCACCACTATTAATCTGCCTGCCTTCCTCACACCAATGCCCTTGACAGTGCTGAGGCCCTGCGCCCTGCCTACCTGGATGGAAGTCGGCTCAGGACATCTGGTGACAGTTAAACTCTCCACTGATCTCTAGTCACTCTTCACTGGTAAGAACTGGAGGGAGGGGGTTTGACCAACCCATACCAGCCTGCTGATAACCTTTGTCCACAGCCGCTCAAAGCCAACTGGGCACAGCGATGTGACAGATGGGACATTTTCCAAAGATGGCCACACCTGTGATGATGCTCCTCTACAGGAGACGAGGGCTCCTTCCCTCCCTCTGTATCTGAGTGGACCTGCGTGACTGTGGAAGTTCCTGATGCTGGGCTTAGATCAGGTGACTGATCCTGAGACGCTTGCCCTGGGGCCCACCCTCATGCCGTGAGGAGGGGGCGGGCTCTGGTGGGCAACTGCAGCAGAGCCAAACACTGTGTGAGCAAGCCTTCCCCTGTGTCCACAAGTGCTGGGGCCAGACACTTCTGAGCAGAGACAAGCTGCCCTTCCAGTCTTGTCCAATTCCTGACCCACAGTGTCTACAGACAAAACTAATGGCTGTTTTAGAGCTAGGGTGCGTTGGTGCTAACTTCACTCAGCCATGCTAAGTGGAATGGTAACATCTACCACCCATATTTCCACAACCCCCTCCCCCAGACTGCTCATGCCTGTGCACTGCACATTCTAGCTTCTCTGTTAACCCCCAGGGCCAGCACCTCAGAGATGTCACCTCTGCTGTCACCATGCTCACTTCTCACACCACTGCTGACCTGTCAGATCCTTCCTGGACATGAGGCTGCAGAGAGGAGTAACAAAGATCCCCAGACTCTCAGGCCTCACTGCCTGGCTGTGGACCACTATTACATCACTTATGAGATGAGTGACCTCAAAATCTCCATATCTCAGTTTCCTCATCTGTATCCAGCTGGGACTAACTCCTCCTATAGGCAGGGCTGCTATAAGAGGAGCACACGTGTGGGACCCTGGCTGAGGCCGTCCAGAGTACTTTGTCCAGACTGTGAACCTTGCAACTGGGACCTGAGTCCCATCCCCAGTGATAAGGGCTTGCACTTACTCAACCCACAATGAGTCTAGTTGCTGGAGAAGCTGCTGTGAGGGAGACTTAGGAGGGCTGGGCCAAGTGGTTGGTCTACTCTTTCTTTCCCATGCAGGAAAGGTGTCTCAGCCTGCACCTGAGTTCCATGGTTCTGCCAGCTTTCCATATCCAGCTACACATTAAATTTCATCTGCCTCTCAATTCAAGCTTCTTGATCTTTTTAAGACTCTGGGGCCAATCAGCCTGTAAATACCAATTTGCTGACACTTCCCTTTACAGAATCATCAAGTGAGTCAATAATGGGACTCACTGACTCAGAAAAGGGAGATAGGAATCTCGGATGTGACTCAAACGCCCAAACCAGGGCCCACTGACCATCCAGACAAATCTACCCCCATCCCAGGAAATGACAGAGCCTCACAGAACACCACCCCAATTTCTAGCAACAGTGCTTAAACTTAGAACCTGTACATACAAGCCAGAAATAACAGGAGATTCAGTAGCCTGCTTTAGGAAAAGCAGAGAAGCTGAGCAGCAACCCAGACCAAGAAGCTCAGGCAGCAGGCTTGTTATTCACGACCCTTCAGACCAAGGCTCTAGTTCTGGTCCCTGGGGAGGCCCCAGAGACACAAAATGCCCCTGATCTTCCCTGAATATCCATTGCAGCCGGTGTAACGGTCTCTATGCTAGCACTTAGGGACCAAGGGATCCCTGAGGCCAGGCCTGCCAGTCAAGAAGGCAGAGATGCAATTGTGAAAAGACCAGGATGGAGGGGGCTGGGAAGGTGGCTCAGTGGTAGAGC